>NW_024080731.1:847549-1137687 GCF_003009895.1 Hyaena hyaena | reverse complement strand
TGGGTGGCTTAGTCGGTTAAGCGTCCGACTTTCTCTTAGGTCATGATCTCGCGGTTCGTGGGTTCGAGCCCCGCGTCAGGCTCTGTGCTGACAGCCAGCTCGGAGCCTGGAGCCTGTTTCGGTCTGTGACTCCCTCTCTCTCTGACCCTCCCCTGCTCACGCTGCCTCTGTCTCTCTCTCCTAGAAATAAATAAAAAACATTAAAAAAAAAAAAAAAAAGAAGTACCTCTAGGACTAAAAGGCTTATTGCAAGCAGATGAAGACAGAAACCCAAGACCAAATTCACCCTGGTCATATTTCTCACACAGAGAATTTAAGAAATTTTAGGTATTCTCTACATCTCTATAGATAGTGTTCCTCAGAGGCCAAAAGGTTCATAAAAACAAATTGTCAGAAGTGGCCAAAAATAACTGGAACACTTTTACACATAGTATAAACATGATCAACTCACCCTTTGGACTTCAGGTAAAGTATATCTTAATTATCCAGCAGCATTGTTGGCTGTTCATATGATTTTTAAGAATGAAATACTGATATGCTAATATTTATGTTAATATTTCTTATCTGTGGAAAACTTCTAGTTGTTTCTTAACATCCTTTTCTTCTTCTTCCATAATAATAGGATTTTAACCGAGCAAGTGGTAACCCAGCTAAAGACAATATATCTTACGCCCCTTGCAAGAAATGGTCATATGACTAAAGTCACAACGATGGAATGTGAGCTTACTGGCGACCACCTTCTCACTTACTTTAAATGAAACTGATGCCATCCGTTTGTTGTTTTTATCAGCTTCCATGAGTGGGTAGTGACCTAGCTTCAACCACACACTACCTTTGAGGGAGGAGGGATAGGAATCGAAGGAACCGTTTCCTATCACCTCCTCGACTGAGTTAGTCTGTCCCACCTAGCTGTGACTGGATGGATTACTAAATTAAAAAATAAAATTGAATCCTGGCATATTTGAATAATAATATTAGAGAATCTCATTGATAAAGGAACTTAGCCTTTACCCTAAGGAATACAACTATTCTCATCCTTTATCAGTATATAATTTCAATCCTGTGAAGTTCTTAAAGGAAAGAAAATGACTTATTTATGTAATCCAGAGCCTGGAACTTAGTAGCTTTCAAAAACTATGTACTGAATAAATAATAAGTTCTCTCCACAGAGTAACCAATTTTAGTAGTCTACCATAGTGTCACACACACATAAAAACTTCATCTATTTGATGATAGTAATCATATTACTCCTCTCCAGGCTAAATGCCAATTCTTTTAACCTTTCCATGTAAAACTGACTTTTCAGCCCTTTAATCATTATGTCACTGTCACTCTTATACAAACCCTGTATAGTTTCTCAGCATGTTTTTAAAATGTGATGTTCAAATATGCACATAAACTGTACAGTAGAGTTCAGAACATCTCACCCCAAAATATGCTGCTTTGCATATTGACTATTGTGAGTTAAAGGCACTTGAAATAAACACCAAATACAAAATAATCACTCTGGCCTCCCATCTTTTTCTTAAAAGCAGGTGAAATTCCAATATGAAAGATTCCCTGCCTATACCAGAAGCAAAGGGACATTCTTATTAGGAACAGGAAGTTGAGACAGAGAATTTTATACAGACCTGGTTAAAATAATTCTTTTTTTAAAATTTAATGTTTTTTATTTATTTCTGAGAGAGATAGGGAGAGAGAGAGACAGCATGAGCAGGGGGGGGTCAGAGAGAGAGGGAGATACAGAATCCGAACAGGCTCCAGGCTCTGAGCTGGCAGTCAGCACAGAGCCCGACGTGGGGCTCGAACCCACGAGCTGTGAGATCATGACCTGAGCCGATGTCGGACACTTAACAGACTGAGCCACCCAGGCGCCTCAAAATAATTCTTACCTACCTTTAGCTTCCCCACAATTATCTTTGTTTAACCTAATATTAAAAACAAGTAGGTTTTGCCATTTCTTTGAGTCTTCATTCTTTATGATCACCTCATGTCCCATAAAACTTGATATAAATGTGTTTCCTTTTCTCCTGCTAATCTGTCATTTGGCAGTTTAATTCTCAGGCCCAGAGGAAAACCCTAAGAAGATCCAGGTAAAAATTTGCTTCCTCTGCAACAGGAAGATTTTGACTAATGGAAATTAAAATGGAAGGATTCTTTTCCAAGTGCTACATGTGACAATTCAGGCATAGTTTAGTAGATTGATAAAAAGGGTTAGTTGTTCTCCAGAGAACCACAGTAATAACTATATTTATATCAGGATCTTAAAAAAATGCTCTACTCTTTCTCTAAGAGATTTCTCTGCTACTGTAAATTATTATCTTTACTATCAGTACCTACTTACTGATATTTCTTCTTTTGAATTCCATCATATTTTGTGGGACTACATCATTTTTATGGTCTACAAATGTAGTAACCAGGTTTGAATCATTTGATCAGGCTATCACAAAACTATCTTATAAGATAGAGAAGATTTCTGTGAATTATTACCTGAAAAGTGACTCAGGTCAATCCAGAGCTACTGATATGAACTATCAGCTACTGATATGAACAACCCTGTTTGTTCTCTATATTTAAGTCTCTTATGTTTTGTCCCCCTCCCTGTTTTTATATTATTTTTGCTTCCCTTCTCTTCTGTTCATCAGTTTTGTGTCACTATGCTGTGAACTTGTTGGGTGTCAACCGGTGAATCAGCTCCATGTAATGAAACTTGCTTTTATCAAATGGATTTTAGTTCTCCCACCTAATCATAAGCCTGAGAAGAGAATAAGGGAATAGTGACCATATTTGTCACTTTATTATACTGGGTGAGTCCAGATGAGAAGCATTAAGCAGAATGAAAAAAATAAAATCAATCATCTTATTTCTTTTCCCATTAGTCAACATAACTCTGTCTTTATTAACTGTGCCACTACCTAACACTCACCTAGGTGATAGTACAATGTTTGATCATCTATCTTAGTTTTTATGTTAAGCTATAATTTCTGAAATTCCTGGTTTTACTCCTCATAAAAATGATTTCGGTATTTCTCCTTAACCAGCCCTCTGGAATATGAGGCCCTTGCTGCCAAGGAACATAAAGAAATACACAAAACCAATGTTTTAAAACTGTATGGGCTGGGGGGCCTGGGTGGCTCAGTTGGTTAAGCATCTGACTTCCGCTCAGGTCATGATCTCACAGTTCGTGGGTTTGAGCCCCGCATTGGGCTCTGTGCTGACAGCCAGCTCAGAGCCTGGAGCCTGTTTCAGACTCTGTGTCTCCCTCTCTCTCTGATCCTCTCCTGCTCACACACACACACTCTCTCTCTCTCAGAAATAAATAAAACATAAAAATTAAAAAAAAAAAAACCTGTATGGTCTCTCACTTCAAAAAAAATCAAGATGCTCTTCCTTACCCAAATTAAGTCTCTTGAGAAGAAAATGGATGTGAGTTTATTGAGTCTCTGATCAGTTGTGTCTATTTAAATAGATTAGAACTGCCCAATTTAGTACAGAGTATTTTCTGTATACAAGATTCTTCAGATACATTTTTGATATTTGGTTGTTTTGCAAATGGTTTACTTTCATCATTCTGGAGAAAACAATAAGCTTTTTTTTAATATATTCATTTTTTAATTTACATCTAAGTTAGTTAACATATAGTGCAACAATGACTTCAGGAGACAATTCTAGTGATTCATCCACTAGGTATAACACCCAGTGCTCTTCCCAACAAGTGTCCTCCCTAACGCCCCTTACCCACTTAGCCCATCACCCCCCACAATCCCTCTAGCAACCCTCAGTTTGTTCTCTGTATTTAAGTCTCTTATATTTTGTTCCTCTCAGTGTTTTTATATTATTTTTGCTTCCCGTCTCTTCTGTTCATCAGTTTTGTATCTTAAAGTCCTCATATGAGTGAAGTCATAAGATATTTGTCTTTCTATGCTAATTTTGCTTAGCATAATACTCTCTTTCCATCCACATAGTTGCAAATGGCAGGATTTCATTCTTTGTAAGCTGAGTAATACTCCATTGTATATGTGGGGTATGTGTATGTGTACATACATATATATATACGTATATGTACATATATATATGTATGTATATATATAATACTTGATGGGGTGACCCTCATTAAGTCATTGGAAACTTCAGATCCTATATCCTTATCTGGGAATAGAATTTATGCTATCTCCCTGCAAAATAGGAATTGCAAGGATCAGACTCCATTTCTGTCGAATCTCATATTCTTTCCCAGAATGTCTTACCAGAACTAGGATTTCACAGCAATTATTTCCAACTTTGGCAAAACTTTACTATAAAGAACTTAGGAAAAGACATTTTAGCATGCTTTGCACCTCCGAAAGTTGACAGCTTTGGTACACAAAGGCTATTATTTTTCATCCTTCTAGTTCCCAGAATTATAGATCTGAAGGTAAATAGTGGCTCCTGTCATTTTTGAAATATGTACAATTTTGCTAAAATAATGCACTAAATGTTGAAACACTGACAGCTAAAAAGATACAAGCCCAGCATTTACTCATCGAAATTCCATTTGAATCTCTCTGCCTCAGCAATGTGTTTCTTCCTTCCATTTTGCCTCTCTGTTTACTGTGCTTTTCACATTCTCACCGTCTCCACATTTATTATATAAGCTTGTGCACTTTGTGTGTTTACTGAGTTTTACTGTAAGAGAAATTATTATTTCAAAATTCTATAAAGCTTCTATTGTAAGGATGACATACTTTTTTCACATTATCTTGTGGCTATTTTTCAAAGTTTTTAATTTGCATTTTACTAAAGAAATTTTAATGCCTTTATTCAAAATAAACCTGTTCTTCAGGTTGTGTGGATTATATGAAGTTTTAAACTTATCCTTGGATTCATAGCAAATAGTTACTTTTTAATGAAAAATATGATTTAAATAATCAGCACCCAATATTTTCCTTTTAACTCATGTGCAATAATGGAGCAGCAGAGAGAAAAAGCTATGATATTCAGTGTGAGAAACACAAGGGCTAGTTCAAACTCTGTCTGCAGGCTAAAGGATGAGGCTGCATCCTGAATATTTCCACCTATATGAGGAAGCCATTATGGCTCACAGACATGGTTCTCATTTGGCTTTTTCTCTGTAGATTTCTTCCTGTAAGGGCACAAGTCATATTGGATTCGAGTCCCACCCTTATGGTGTAATTTAACCTTAATTCTCTCTTTTTAGGCCCTATCTCCAAAGAGAGTCACATTGAGGGTTAGCCTTTCAACAAAATGAAGTACATGTGGGGCAGACAGGGGGAAGGGGGGGCATAACACACACAATTCAGTTTGTAACAACATCGGTGCTAGCCACAGTAAAGGAAAATGCATCCTTTGCAGCTCCTAACCTCAACACATTAACATAGCTTCATTGGTAAAGAAACAAGAAATTTACATTTCTGGGGTAACTACTGAGGCATGTTGCAGAGGAGATGTGGAAATAAGGGTATAATTTGGTCCCACCTACACAGTACAGGAGAGAAACTCTTTTCCAATTAGGGTTTCAACAAAGGCTTTCATTCTGACAAATTATAAAAAATCTACTTTCTTAGTTTTAGTAAGAAAGATGAGTTACAGGATACATATATGCATGCAACAACTATGCATTGAGTGTTACTACTATGTGCTAGCTATGGTGGACACAGCTATAACGACGTCAGATTCAATCTCTGTCTTCAGGGAACTTACATTCGGATAGCTCTTAAATATCTATTAATATTTTGAAGGAGAAAAAGAATAGGTAATATTCCCTTTTCTAAAAAAGGTAAAAAAAAAGAGACTAAGAGGGTAGAGAGTAATGGGAAGTGATGACTAGAGGGTACAGGGTGTCTCTGAAAGGGCTGATAAAAAGTTTTAAAATGAGACAGTGGTGATGGATGCATACTTTCATGGAAAAATATTGATCATTAACTTTTAAAAGGTAAGTTTTACTACATATCATTTATATCTCAATAGAGCAGCTATTTTTTAAAAAGGCACCAGGCAGTCCTTTCAGGCTGATGAAAAGTTTTGAAATTAGACAGTTGTATCTCTCGCCTTCATCCCATGCTTGCCTCACCATGGTAAGTTGAGTGTTTGTGGGAGACAGATAAGCAAAGAGCCTTGTTGCTTCACAGGTCTGCAGATTGAGAGGATCTATGCTCCAGGAGCTGCACTTGAGGCTGGTTTAACCATTACACAGTACAACTTCCTGAGATACTCCCAATTCAAAAGGAGAGTGGAGGGAAGGCACAGGACTGTCACTGGTCCACAGCAGTCATTAACATTCTTCAAGGTTGACTTAGGTGTCCCATTTACACTGTCATATAGCATCACAGGCTTACTTTATTATTACAATTATTATATTCCACATCATTGCTTTTCTTCTCTAGCTTCTCCACTAGATGACACGAGTCTTCATTCATCATTGTTTACCTACTGCCTAGCACTTAAAAGATGCTTAATCAGTAGTTGTAGAGTAAATTAAGACCAGAAATACAGAGTTGCTTTCTCTCTGCTATTTGTGGCTTTGAATAGAACTTACTTTCTCCATGCTTTCATTTCCTCATCTGCAATGTGAGGAGTTCAGATTAGAAGACTTCAAATACTCTGACTGGTTCCATGATTCTATTCTATCATATCCGCAGTGACATCTGTGACCTCCAGGGCCAACATAAAATCTTCTCAGAGGACACAGGTAGTCGGCATTTCTTTCAAAGTGCCCTGATGGGTGTTGACTGATGGAAATTAGGTCCAACAACTCACAAAACGGTGACAAAGGAGACCGAGTTGCACAGCCACATCTGGCAGAATCGCAGAGAAACTGCTGGAGATGATCAAGACCAAATAATGTTTGCATCCCTCCTTGGCCATCCTACAGATTTTATCCTCAGGAGAGAGAGCAGCCTCAGGAACACAGCTCCAGCCACATCACAGTACAGACACCTGCAGCGCTAACTCAGAGGCCCCTTGACAGAGTCTGGAGATAGGAGCAATTTATGCTCATGTCCACCAGCTTTGCAATGCTCCAAAGATTTCAAGATTGCTGTTCTTATTTGTTTTAGGAAGAAGAATGTGGGTGCAAGCCTCTTTTGAAATTCTCTTTGTGTTTTGAATTATGTCCTTCCATCCTAGGTCTCTGTGTTCTTCCACTACAAGGTGTAGCGAAGACAAGTCTACCTTTGGAGCCCTGCATGTGTGTCTAAATCACTTCCAAAAGACTTTTAAGAGATGACCTTTCTCTTTGTCTTTCCATCACCCTTTCACCTTCTTCCTTAAAAAGAACCTCTGTAGCAGATTTGTAGATCTCTCCATCTCCCTCCCTCCCTCCCTTGAAAGCCTCATTTGCAATTCCAGGTCAGTGCTTCTCAAATTCAGAATCACCTGGAAGGTTTGTTAAAGTACAGATTGCTGGGCCCCACCCCCGGAGTTTCTGATTCTGGAGAGGGGTCCAAAAATGTGCAATTCTAATCAGTACCAAGTGATGCTGATGCTGCCTTGGCAGGGGGATCACAATTGCAGAACTCCACTGCTTTAGGGTATCCACCAAGAACCAGGTTTCAAATTATTTTCTGCCCTCTAAGTATATTCTTAATGGCAAACTATTTTACTGCATTTAGAATATGATAATTTTTGCTAACAGCATAGATTTTGAAAGCCTGAAATTTCTTGCTTCATGAGGAAATGAGACCTGTTGGCCTGCTTGCCTAAATTCCTAAATTATAAAAAAATAACAGGATATGTGAACAGACATCTGAGATGAGCCTTGATGAGGTAATGTCCCATCCACTGAGGTATTTACATAGGAATTTTAATCCAAGGGAGAAGAGAGGGTTCCTCCTCATCTTCTTTTCCTTCCTGTAAAGCATATCTTCTGTGTGTTTTCTTCCCCATAAAACCACCTACAGTGCTTATAAATAAGTACATTAAGATAACTAAATTCAGGGCATAAAAGAAAGAGAAAGCCCAGTTCTACCAGAGGAAACTGTCCCCCAGATTTCCTATGCATTATTATCAGCTCAACCTTAGACTCTGGTCAAGTGGGCAGCACTTTTTTTTTAAAACCACTCATAAACTGAGGGTATTAGGCAGGCTATTTAACCTTTCAAAGCCTCAGTGCCTCCATTTATAAGGCAAGAGTAACGGACTTTGCCTCCTAGTATTTTTATTAGGAGTACGTCTCTAACATTCCCCATCATTGAGCCATGAAATTCTGCTGATTGCATTTTCTCTTTCCTCTCTTCCTCCTCCTATCTCTGATTATCCTAATATTTCATGAAAAATAAAGATTAAAAACAGATAGTATGGGGAAATGACATAATCCACTACACTTTTATGTCTTATCTTGGAGTAGAGTATAATTGTTGTGAAGTTAAAATCTCTGTTAAAAAAGAATTCTTTCATGCTGTTAGCTTTCTAAGCTGACTTTCATTCATTTCCTATTTTTGTTTATCAGTGTTTAAATTCCTAGGTGCTCCATAAAAAATCCTCTTTTTCTTTGTGTTTTAGTCAATCCCCTTTTCAGAGTTTAATGCTTTCTTAAATTATTGTTAAGACCTTGATAAGGGCTGAAAATGCTTAATGCCTCAATTTACATATTCATTTTCATCTTTTATGCATTTATGTTAGAAAGTATAGTTGAGAATTTCCAGGGTTTGATAGAGAGAAATAGCAATAATATGCATTTATGAGCACTTATGTCATGACAACCATTGTTCTATTGCTGCTGTCTCCTTTACTTTCCACCACCCTTTGAGATATTATACCCAGTGAAAATGTGTAAAATGAGGTACAAATAAGTCAGATGACACACAAATCTCAAAATCAGTTTCAGAGCCAGAATTTTAATCCTATCTGATTCCAAAGACCATGAGCTTTCTTATTACACAGATTCCTGTTTAGACTTAAAATAGTTTTGGGTTATTAATACAATTTCCAACTATTATGTAATAGAACAACTCCATAAGAATTGCATCATTAATAAATGGGATTTTTACTTGGTACTCCCACAGGAAGCGTAATAATGACATATTCTCATTATCTGCTGACATTTTAACCAGCTCTACTCTTTTCTCAATTCTTTTTCTTTGACCATCCATCTCCATGTTCTATACATACCATCAAAAATATGCAATTAGAAGAAGTCAGTTTCATCAGCTACCACTACGTTTTTATATATCAGATTGTGGGAAAGGATGATGCCAGGAGAGCTTACAGCTTTGTCCAGCCTTTTAAACCACTGCAATTTCAGGGCTATCTTTGTCCCCTGGTTGTGAAAGCAAGTGTGCGTAAGCAATCTATCTTGTCTAAGTCAATTATTTTCTAAAATGCTTGGGAAATTATATTTGTTGCTATTAAGACAAGCCAGAAAAATCCTATTATTTATGACCAGAATCTCTTAACATTTTTTGACCTAAAATGCTGGAAAGAAACACACTCACCAGTTACCGTCCAATCAGACTGCTATGATTTTTAGGAGGAGGATGTAATATTATGTAATATATGTAAGGAGGCAGGTGCTCGCTTACATATATTACATAAAGGATATTGATAATTACAAGAGGATGAAATACACAGATCACTGAAAACAGGAGAAATTTCATTTGTCAGCCATCCGTTACTGTATATTCCATATGACTGGCATTCCTCTATGCTATCATCAATTCTTAAACTAGAATTTTCTGGAGCAAAGGCCAGCGGTTGCAAGAGCCTTGATTAAAAACAACAAACAAACAAAAACAAACAAAAAATAAAACTTCAGGGGTTTTAAGAGACACAACATTTTACCAGGAAGAAAATACATTTTATCAACATAAAATCTGGGATCGACAGCGAGAGCAAGGAGGGAAAGGCAGAAGGGAAGATATACATGAGAAGTAAAACCACTGATGCTGAAGTGGGTGGATTTGGAACAGGATGATACATAAGAACAAAAAGAGAGAGTTCATGGAAGGAAACAAATGATTCAAAGCCACTGAGATGGCCTCCTCGGTTTCTATCTAGCTGGTGCTCTCTCAGGTCTCTGCACAGGCTGACAAGGGGGCATGGGTGGGCGGAGGGGTGCTGGTGAAGCCACACCCATCACATATTCAAATGTCACATATACATCACATGTTCTATCCCATGGTCCTCTGGGGATGAATTTCCTGTGGCTGCTGTAACAAATTACCACAAACTTGGTGTCATCAAACAAGACAGAAATTTGTTCTCTCACCTTTATGGAGGCTTGAAGTCTGAAATCAAGGAATCAGCAGGGCTGTGCTCCCTCCAGAGACTCCAAGAAAGATTCTTCTGTACCTAGCCTCTTTCAGTTTCTGGTGGCACTTGGCACTTGAGGATGTATCACTACATGTATCACATCACCTTTTTTTTTTTTTTTTTCCCATTTGGCTCTCTCAAATCTCCCTCTGTCTTTCTCTTCTATAGACACTTATCATCAGATTTAGGGCTCACTAGGACAATCTAGGATGATCTCACCTTAAGATCATTAACTTAATCACATCTGCAAAAATCCTTTTTTCTAAGTAAGGTAACGTTAATTTCCAAGGTTGTGATAAGTGTGTATCTTTTGGGCAAAGGTCAGGGAGCACCATTCAATCAACTACATCTTGTTTGAATCCTTCTCATAAATGAAACCTCTGATGAAGTGAAACAGTCTCTTTACCTGGGACAAATTTTCTCTAATTCAGATGAATTCGAACTTGGTCTTCCCTTAGTGCAAGAGTGGTGGGGGGAGGAGAGAAGAAATAGAGTGAGATCCAGCTATACTTTACAATGATTGGACCTTTTCTCTAGTCCATATAAAATCCTGGCTCTTTGAAAAATGCTCTAAGGGATGGCTTCTTAATACTATGATACTACCAACAGATATATGTGAAGAGGAAAAAAAAGAACCTTTCCATCACTAAAAGTAATTTTCCTAGGACAAGCTGCAAGTTTAGAATAAATCCCCACTCTCTCAGGCCACCAGGAATCTACTGAATGTCTATAATAGTCACAAATTCCAGGCTTGAACAACCTAAAAGAGAAATGTCTAATCTGCACCCAGGACCAGGGTAAATTCTGCCCTTGAACATCTGGGTTGATGTGATACTTAACTGTTACTGTCTATATTTCTGCAATAGGCATCCTCACCAGGGCTGTTAGAAGCTTAGTCAATTTCCTAATATTAGAAGGGAAGGACTAATTATTGGTGACCAAACAAAGGGTTGCTTCTCAATTCATATCTAATAGAATACTTCACTTTTTTTCCTAGAGCATATGGCTAAGACCTTCAGAAGGAGTTATGAATACTAATTACAATTAGACCCACCAATTGAGTTTTTAAAATCAAATTATAAATAATAGAATGGATTTCATGAAAATCATTACATTTCTTGGCAAACCAATAGTAGATAAATGGACATAAGAACTCCAAGATTTTAACTCTTGTCATCTATGTCACACCCAGGAAGAAACAGGAAAAAATTACACAACAAAAATAGTAACATGATAAAAACATCTGAAATCCATTTCAAAAACCTACTGAATGTCTTGCACCTTGCCTTTTTCATCAGCCACATATGTATACACTGAGACGAATAATTGGCAATAGAAAAAAGAAAACAGCACATTGCAGAGTTTAGCTCCCAATTCAATTATGTTTTTATTCTGCAGATGCCTTTCCTTTTAATTCAGTATTAATACCATCACAGAGCACCTTCTCTACTTCACATTCACTCCATCACCCTCATCTATATGCATCGTTAAAGACAAAGCTAACTCACAAAAACAGTCTGCTTCAATGGAGGGAATAATACAACGCATATTGATATGGGAAATTTCCATCCCTAACTCTAATGGGTTAACAACTGCAAAGGCAACATTAAAATAGTTATCTCACTTTGGTCTCTCTCTCCTCCCTCCATCCTCCCTTGCTCTTTCCTTCTTACCCTTTGTGGTTCCCACTTTCCCAGTTCTGTTCCCAGCTTTTAAATGAGGACCCAGCTGTCCACATTGTGCTGTGATGGGAGGGGCGTCAAGGACATTTTGCTAGGCAATGAACAGGACCGTTGATCACTGTTTATCTTCACTGTTTACAGATAATCTTTGGGCAAGAGAAGTGCCTTTGTCAGGCAGAAAGAATTGAGAGCATTGCATGGCTTTGGCTTTTTTGAAGAATGCACGAAGCTTATTAAGTTCAGAATATTCAGCACGTTAAAATAGCTGTTTACTTTTCATCATTTTTGCCCTAGTGATGAAATATATGTCCTTACATCAAAAACATAAATCCAGAGTCTCTGTATAGCAAATATGGGGAGGAAAATCTTTACCCCTACAGTTCTAAATTGAAGCAACGTGAGTGACAAAAAACCACAAAACATTCAAGCATAACCATTTTAGCCTGATAACTGTGCATTTTGTAGACAAAAAGAACAAAAGTAAAGAACATTCAAATTACCATTTGCAAAATAGCCATGAATTTTTAGCATACAGCATGAACCATGGAAGCGATACAAGTTGTTCTTTAAAAGCTTCGGATAAGCTTTTAAAGTTATGGATCTGCAACACAAACAAATTTAAACCTAAGAAGACATCCTGTTGCCATGACGATGTGATATACTAGCTCCCTGTCATCATGGATCGTGGGCTTCTGGAATACGATCACACCCTGTACTTCAGGGTTCTCTGATAACAATGTGCTGCTTTTAAATCTTATTAATTTATCACTCATATGTTTGTTTTCAGTCTTAAAGATAGATATAACTTCAGGCAAATAATCTAGCATTAAAATATTACATATTATTTCTTTCAAAATGTTTTTATCTGATGCTTGTGTTAACTGTGAACTTAACTGCAAATCTTTAAATTAGAGAAATAAAGTCTCTTGTTCAAAAATGATTTGTTGCTTGTCAGAATCACTAGTTTTTAATGCTTCTATGACAAGCCATTTATTAATCCAAACCCTCACAGATATTTATTGTGATATATTAGTCATTACACAATAATATCTACAAATATGCTTTTAAAAAAAGAGAGAGAGGAACAAAGAACAGGCCCTAACTTGTCACAAACAGCCTGAGTCCAAAAGAATCTCTTCTGAAGCACGAAACAAACAGGGTAAGAGGTTTTTGTGTCTGTCAAGGCAGATGACAGCCTACCCCGAGCCCCTCGCCTTCTTCCCAAGATTTTCTTTGCCTTCTCCTTATCTTAATGTTTTGGAAGTGATAAGAAATGAAAAGCTAAACTGTAATGCCATTTTTCATTTTTCCAGTAAATGTGTAATGAGCATTTCTACTTTTGAGTAGAAAAAAAGATCAGAGAAAAATAAGCTCATCCTGGAGAGGAAGGCAAATGTGAGAAAAATAATTATATTACAATTGACTTAAGGGCTATAGTCCTGAAATGTAAAAGATTCCATAAAGTCACAAAGAAGCATAGACCTCCAACAGCCTCTTGGCACAGATAAAACTCCAGAGAAGAAGTTATGTTTGAGGCAAGCAATTTCCCAGGCAATGAGGGATGAAAAGGAGGGGGACTATTTCAAGGAAAGGATACATTCACAGGTAGAAAATTTGGGGATTCATATCCTGCTTTGGGAATCCCACCAGCTCTGTATTCCCAGAGTGAAGTGCAGGTGGGGAAACAGTATTAAAAATGTTTGTCATAATATGGAATCCATACTTTGTCCTATATAGCGCACGAACCCATCAAGAAATCATAAAGCTTGTGGGGCGCCTGGGTGGCTTAGTCGGTTAAGCGTCCGACTTTCGCTTGGGTCATGATCTCGCGGTTCGTGGGTTCGAGCCCCACGTCAGGCTCTGTGCTGACTGCCAGCTCAGAGCCTGGAGCCTGTTTCAGTCTGTGACTCCTTCTCTCTCTGACCCTCCCCTGCTCACTCTCTCTCTCTCTCTCTCTCTCTCCTAGAAATAAAAAAAAAGAAAAAAAGAAAAAAAACGAAATCATAAAGCTTGAGAAAACCAAAGTCTAAGTATTTTAGAAAGATCACTCTAACAGAATGTTGGAGGATGCGTTTGGGTTGAGGTGAAGTTAAACAGAGGACACTATTTTAACAGTCCAAGTAGGAGAGGTACAATAAAGTATCTAAGTATAATAGATAAGGTATAATTACTTCTCTTACCTTATGGACCTTACTTTATAGACCTGAACAAATACAGTGTCTACAAAAAGATTTGGGAAATCATTGAATGGTAACCTTAACAAACTTTGGTAAATCACTGGCACTAGTGATTGGATGAATGTTGTTACAGTTATCCACAAGGAGAAATATGATTCCAGCAACAGTGATGGTCAAATGGATTAGTGAATTGCAGAAAATCTCAACCAGTAGGACTATAGTAAGTGAAGAGAGAATATCAAATACTAAATGATGCTTACTTATACAAAAGTATAGAAACAAAGAAGATAGCCAGAAATTGGTAGCCTTTCTTTCAAAAAAGACATTTCAAAAAGTCTGCCATACTGAAATGTATTTAAATTCTTGTAGTGTAATAGATACCCATTAGTATGAAAAAGGTATATATCATATGTAATACTTTATAGTACATCCAAATACAATGTATAAGAATTATTTGATGTCTGCCACAGATCTGTTTGACTAGATAAGGCATTATTATTTCTCTTACTTTATGGAAGAGAAAACTGAACGTCTGAGAGGTTAGCTAACCTCCCCCAGGTTACACAGCTGGAAATCCAGGACTGCTAAATCCATATTCTCCAGATATTTCATTAAATAATCTAGTTGTGTCTGAATAGGATATAAAGGTTTATTTCATTAAGGTATATAGAAAATAATTTCATTAAGTAAGGCCATTCCACATCTTCTCAAGTATAGAAATGATTTAAATAACTAAACAAATAATATTTGGAGATAATTGTCCTCAACATGATGCTAAGCTCATTTTTACTCTGAATTTGTGGAGCTGAGACATGACAGATTCAAAGAGAAAGAAGGAAAAGTGGAAGAAAGTGTCCTAACATTTTTCTGGAGAAGGTATTTTTAATCAACTCAGGAAATCAATGTAATTTTTACTCTCAAGTGAATACTGCTGGCCTTGAGGTGATAATTATCATCCATTATCTGTTACAGATACACAAACAGGATACTCAGTTTTGGACTCACTGAGTAATGTGGCAACCTATTAACTGAGCCAAAGATCAATAGAAAGGATAAAATTATTCAAAGTATTACCTTAGAAACCTTTCAAAAATGGTACACATAAGTCTCTTGCATAGTTGATAAAAGGTAAATGATAAAATGCTTGAGAAATCTGCCTGGTTCCAAAAAAGTGGCACACACACAAAAATTGAAAACATCAGATTAAGAACTAAAACTAAAGCCACATTTGCACAGGGGCACCTGGGTGGCTCAGTCGGGTAAGCCACGGACTCTTGATTTCGACTCAGGTCATGATCTCACATTTCCTGAGATGGAGCCCCATGTGGGGCTCTGTAGTGACAGTGTCAGCCTGCAGAGGATTCTCTCTCTTGGCCCCTCCTCTGCTCATGCCCTTTCTAAACAAACAAACAAACAAACATTTTTTAAAAGGCCACATTTGCACAAATATCTTTCAGAACTGTAACAAATTCTGCAAGAGTCATAGTGAAGTCAGCAAGTATCTTAGGAGCCATGTTTATCTTAGTGCAGTCACAGAGAATGTCTCATTCTTATTAGTCTTTCATAATAATGAAAATTAGTACTTGTGAAGTTAAATCAGCATGTTATGTCACTTTACAATTTATTTCTTTAATGTCAGTCCAGAAGTATGGTGTGTGTGTGTGTGTGTGTGTGTGTGTGTGTGTGTGTATGTAAGCTGAGCAGATACTATTTCCACTATTTAAAGATGAGGAATTGTTGCCTCAGGAAGGTTCATGTCAGTCGAGTTTTATCAGAAGGAGAAGAAAGAAAGCCAGAATGTGAATTCATATCTTCTGTCTCTAAGTTTGTATATCAGATCACTATACCACTCTATATTGTTGTTTTCTCTATAGCCTTCTAATGTAACACTCCCATGGTAAAGCCCATGGAATAATCTTTTACCAGATAGGAAGAAATCAAATCATATTGAGATATCAACTGTCTCATGGCAATTATGTTTTATTATGAGATTACTCATCTGGTACATAGGTAGCTAATTCCTTTTTCTTCTCTAAACATAAAGTATGTTCACAATAGCCAAGGGTGTGTCCTAGGTTGTATTAAACCACTGGTGTGTTACTATAGGATGCAGAGATTGCATTTTAATTATACACAGTGATTTCATAACTCAGTCCCATGGCAAATCATTATAATAAACACTTCAAAAGAAGCCTTATTTCTTTATGCATAATGCAAGTATCAAACACAATGACCTTTTTTATATTTGCACATTAGTAATTTTATTTTAGTAAGGGTAATGAACTCCTTTGCTTCTCGATTTGATCTTTGTTTTTGTAAAATATTAATCATCTGGCATTCAGAGTCCTTTATAAGTCAAATTTTAAAGTCTCTTTGCTATAACCAAAAATACAAACATAGAATTCTCAGATAATAATTATGGATTTCCTCAGCCTTTTAACAGTATTTCAAGTAGGCCAGCTAAAACATGCCTGCAAACAGAAAAGAAAGTCCCCAAAGCTCTAATCCTGAGATATTCTCAGAGAATGAAGCAGCTCTGAAAAGTATATTGGGCTTCTTTATAGAGTCCTACGGATTTGTGCATAGTGCCATCAATGTTAGGCTTCCAGAGCAAGGCAAGTATTTAAGTTACTGATCAAATTAGGTTTGGGATGCATTTGTGAGGGACATGTATGCATGAATTTCTATCCACAAGTCTCCCAGACTCAGTGAGACCTAAGTTTGAACATTGTCAACAGGTATACTGCCCAAAAACAGATTCACACACTATAATTATTATTATATTTTAATAATACTTTAATTATTGCAGTTATAGTTAATTATTGTGTATTCTTTCCTTCAACTCTTTTTTAAGCACCTCCCATGTGCCAATCACCCTGCTGTGTGCTGGGAATACAAGGAAGAGGAACATAGCTGTTCTCAAGAAGTAACATCCTCTCCATCATCATCATTGCCATCACAACAGCAAGTTCTTATTATTTTTAAACATATCTCTATGTGAATGTAATTTTTAGAAAAATGATTCCACACTGAAAAATGATTTTCCTACCCATAAATTGAAATATTTCCCCTTGCATTTTCAGAATTTTAGACCTAGAAGAGTGTTTCTACCTTCTGTCATCTGACCCTTATTAATATTTATACTGTTCAATTAACATTTTGGTGGGAGAAGTCAATCCCCAAGGTTCTGTATGAAAAAAAAAATCCTGGGCATGCTTCTAAGTGCAACATTATCACCATTTCTAAGAGCCTAGGAGGCAGGCCATACGGAGAAAGAGAAACAAAGGAAATTTGCTGGACAATTTGAAGAAGGATGGGGAGACAGAGATAGAGGGAGAGAGATAAAGATTAAGTTAGAAAGAGAGGAGGCAAGAAGGATCACAAAGCATGTGGGAAGAAAAAAGATAACTAAGGTAATTAGAAGGTAGAAAGATCATCAAGCAATATTCTTGTCCGTGGCAGTAACACCATAGTTGGTCACCTCACTGGCCGCTAGTAATTTGTGAGAGGCAATGCCTTAATGCCACCTACATTACATAACTTATACTTGAAATAAAATCTTTGCACAACTATGATTCCAAATAGTTACTCTCAAATCATTTCATGAAAAATTTAATAATACTCCTTGAATTGCTTGTAAGTCTAGTCAACATGGTGAATGATAAAGATGCATAATCTATTCTCAATATGCAAGACTCCATGATATATATTATATATGTAATATATAATGTATATATATTATATATATAAATATAAATTATGTCCATTTATCCCTCCACGGTCTCCCAAAAACTTGACTGTTGGGAGCCATTCTGAACTCACTAGTTGAGAAAACTCCTTGTGAGGTTAAAGCAGGTTTGCAAGGACTCCTGCTGTCAAATGATGACCGATATCCACCCCCACTCAGTTGTTTCTGGTTGAGCACCGACCCCCAACGCACCTTGTTGATTGGTATCGAGAGTGACCTGTCCCCTTATTCTGGCCCTGGTATGATGATTGCACCTTGTGAAGGAACTTATTGTAGGAACTTCTTCTTTTGTGATTATGGGAACAGACATTGTATCTCCGGCAGGTCCTGTTTTCCTCCATACTTTCCCTCGAGCTATAAACAGGCTAATGACCCTTACTCATAAAAGATTGACCTTTACTTGTACAATTCTGTTTCTCCAATGCCATAAGGAATATATCTGGACAATTAAGTCTGGCCCAGAGACAAAGAGCCTAATTTAGAGGTAAGGAACAGATAAGGGCAGAACATAAGTTACTACATGTACCTTTGCTAACTGTTGATGTATAGCAGTCCCTTCTTAGGGAAGGCCTACATTCCACAAACACCTTCCCTTACACTGGCAGCTGTGATGAGGATGGATAAGAGCAGTTAAAACATAAACCCTAATACAAAGGCTGACACATTTAGGGCCCCCATAGTGTTTACACATTCAGCATCAAATCAAAAAGTTATTATCCAGCTCAAATACATTCTTCCTCTTTTGAGCCAGACAGAATGACTCCTAGCCTATCTATATACAACTTAACCTAGGACTTAATCTTAGCGTTATTGACTTAAACAAATGTATGTTATCCTGTTTTTCACTGAGAACACCCTGTTATTTTCTTAAGTTGTAAAATTACTCAACATCACTATAATTGGGGTAGTTCTGCAAGAATACTTCTGTAAAACCTGTTTCTGTACACTTTCCAAAGCATCTTATCACAGAGAATTATCCATTGCAAAAATTCCATTTTCTGATGTCATGTTACCATTTCACCTACAAATAAAGACATCAAAACCGACAGGACAGAGATGACTGCCTGCTGATCAGAAAGAATTTCGGGGCTCTCTCACTCTCTCTTGATGATGTCCACCCTTCAGGGACCCCTAGACTGGATGGAGCTGGACTCCAGCACCTGACTTAATTGCTGGGTCTAAAAATAGAGTTCAGATAATTTACTGTAATTTTGCACAAGTCATTTTACCTCTGGAAGCCTTAACTCTTCACATGTAAAATCAATATAATAAAAGAGTATATCAGCACATGTTGGAGTCAAATAAGATAATTCATACAAAATTATTTTATTTATGGATGAAACAAAATAAACACTCAATAAAGAAGTTAAAAGAATTATTATCCTTACCATCATCATCTGTGTTAGCAGATTTGAAAGCAACAGTGAGCATCAAGATTGTAGGTGTTCTACTCATGGTTAACTGACCAATATTCTATAATACACCAGGGTGGATATTGGTTTAAAAATAAAAGGCTACAGTTCTGTATCAGATTATGGATTTCTGAAAAAGCTTCTTTAACAGGTGTCTAGAGGGGCGCCTGGGTGGCTCAGTTGGTTAAGCGTCCGACTTCGGCTCAGGTCATGATCTCACGGTTCGTGGGTTCGAGCCCCATGTCGGGCTATGTGCTGACAGCTAGCTCAGAGCCTGGAGCCTGCTTCGGATTCTGTATCTCCCTCTCTCTCTGACCCTCCCCTGCTCGTGCTCTCTCTCTCTCTCTCTCTCAGAAATAAATAAAACCTTAAAAAAAAATAACAGGTGTCTAGATTATAAGCCCTCAACACACAGTACTGAGTTTAATGTCATTAAATTGAAATACATAAATACTGTCCATATTTGGCATTACTGGAACTATCTGAGGGCCTCTGCACTATGACACACACAACTCCTGCCCATGGGCTCTGAAAAGTGTTGTAGGTGTCATGGTAGGGTTACAACATCTCCATAGAACACAGGGACTAGTGTGTGGTTGCATCTCTAATGTCTATCAAGCATGTTATAAGGGGTAGAATAATATTTTTGAAATTGTAAATAATTTCCCCCTTGTTAATCTCCTCTCTTGCCCTCTGCTCAGCTCCCTCTCTGCCCTCACACGCTATCTCCCCGTGGCCCTTCTATTCATGTGTTTGGGCTGTTCAGTACTTACTCAGGGAGTGGAAAGCAAAGCAAAAGAGTAGTCACTTAGCTGCAATTTGTAAAAGCTTAGTAATCATTTTAGGGGAAAGGAGAGAACTCTAAGCATAGACAAATTCTTTGAGAAAGACAGGTTGAAGAGAATAGTCATGATCCAGAATTAGGATAACAAGCAAAAAAATTGGAAGACTGTCAGATCAGATCTGATGTGGTAAGGTACACAGGAATAAGGCATGTTTTAAGAGACTTCTGTGGACAAGACAGGTCAATTAACTGAATACCTGTGCACTCAGACAACACATAGGACCATATACTCTCCCTCTATGGGAATTACTTAGTCCCTTCAGACTGCTATAATAAAAATAGCATAGACTGAGTGACCTATAAACAACTGAAATTTCTTTCTCATGTCTGGAGACTGATAAGTCCAAGATCAAGATTCAGTCACATTTAGCATCTGGGGAGAGCTGGCTTCCTAGCTCATAGATGGCCAATTTCTCATTGTGTACTCACACAAAGAAAACAAGGAAGCTGTCTGGGTTCTTTATTTTTCTTTCCTTTTTTTAATGGAACATGGCAGTCAGCTGTGGCCCCCAGAACCCCCTGGCTTGTGACATGACCTACTTCTACCCAGCCCAGACCCAGGACTGATCTCACAGAGCCTGAGTCAGAGGGCAGGCACCTGTGTAGTTTGTGCCCACACACCTACCTTCAATCAGACCCCCCTGGCCTGTTGGACAGGACCTGCCCCAGCTCAGCAGATCATATTCCTGAAGCCAGAGCTTTCCAGAACTACGCCATTGGTGAGGAGATTGAAATGGTGGTTGCCATTATACTCCTTCTGGCCCTACTGTCGTTATGGGCTTTGGGGCCTGTCTGGCAGTCATGATTTCCAATTGTCTCCCCTGGGATCTCTGTATAGGAGCACTAACTCTATTCATAGGAGCAATGCCTTCATGACATAATCATATTCCAAAGGCCCCACCTGTGAATACCATCACAGTGGGAATTAGGTTTATACATAGGAATTTGGGGGAGACCCGTTAAGTCTGTAGCAAATATAGTAAATAAGCTTCCAGAATTTCACCACAACCCCAGTAAAGGGGACAGGGTTCAAACTGTTATTACATTTCTGTCATGTGAGTAGCATGAAAGCTCAAATCGGAAATTGAATATTTATATGAGATGAAATGTTATCTTGAATAGTTCAGCTTAGAAGGCTACTGAAATACTAGGGGAGAAAGGTATAAGGATCTGAATTAGGTTGGTGGCATTGGAAACACAAGTAGGACATGACTCAGATGGTCAAGTGGGAATTGATAAAACTTGGCAACAGTTTCCTATTTTAGAACTAGACTTTTAGTTGGGTTGAGGCTAATATGGTTTCTATCTCTTGGCCAAGTGCTTGAGAATACAAAGTAAATATTAGCTGTCAGAGAAAATGAGGGACTAATAGAAATAGCTTGAGAAAGCCTTCGGTTTTAGAAAGAATGGTATTCAGGGGCACCTGGGTGGCTCAGTCGGTTAAGCGTCCGACTTCAGCTCAGGTCATGATCTCACAGTTTGTGGGTTTGAGCCCCACACTGGGCTCTCTGCTGACAGCCAGCTCAGAGCCTGGAGCCTGTTTCGGATTCTGTGTCTGCCTCTCTCTCTGACTCTCCCCTGCTCCCACTGCCTCTCTCTCTCTCTCTCTCTCTTTGAGCTCTCTCAGAAATAAAACAAAAACAAAAAAACAAAACAAAAGAATGGTATTCAAGCAGCTCATCTACTTAAATTTTATGCATTTAAATATTGTATTTATTTAAAAAAGCAAAACACATCCATTAAGACTTTGAAAAAAACTACATAATATCATTAATGTGATACCAAGTACTCTAACATAAGAGTGATTATTACCTATTTTCAATAAACAATCCACATGAGTAAATTCATACATGATAGAATTTGCTGGACTGCATATATATATATATATTTCCAACTGGAACTGGAATTGTTGCCAATTCTGTACTTAAAGAAATTTGTTAGTAAGTACTGCAGTGCCTGGGGTATTTATTACCTTTGACTTTGATGAAACAGAATTTATCTTAGATAAAAAATAAAAGGAAGATATTCAAGTCTCTATGGTCACATCAAGGTGAAAAATAAAACTTTATCAGCATAATGTGTAAAATTTAACCAGTATACCTTTTAAATTAAAAAATGCAAATACACTTTGAGCATTAGAATTTTAACTATAAAAAATAAGAAGAAAAACTAGTCAAAAATACCTCAAATATATATATAGAATCTTATAGCATTACATTTGCCAGTAAATTTTATGCTTTATTTGACAGAGTATACCTTAGATGGGATTGATAGAAAATCTCAATTTCTAACCTTCTTTTGTGAGTTCCTTTCTAATATCGGACTCAATTTTGATGTTCTTTGATACAAATTCTGAGGGAGACCAATCTCTATTACAGAGAATTCTTTAGAAGTCATATTTATAGAACACAGTTTAATGCAATCCCAATAATTATAATATGTAGTAATGGAGTCAAAAGATTTTATTATTTTTATGTTCTTGGTTTAAACACAAAAATTCCCCCAGTACACACCAAAAAATATTAGTTTCGCATGTAAACAGAGGAAATCAAACTCAAACTGAAAGGCATGAAATAAAAGAAAAATTTGCAATTATAAAAATGGCAATTTATTAATGATTGAAATTAAAGCATCAGAGTAAACCACAGTGCTCTATTTAGAAGCCTTAACGATTTGGCTGGGGGCTATTATGGAGTTAAGGGAGACCAGTGATGAACTGCTAATGACTGAAAAGAATCTGAATGAAAGGAATGTGACCATACAATAGGACCCCAAAAAAATGTAGGTACGAAAAAAAGGAGAAAACGCTAGGCCCCTAACTGCAGGCCTGGGGCCAGCCACAGAAACCTCTCATGCTCAGAACCTTTTCGTTCTTCCATCACTACTGTTTTCTAAGGAATACGGGATTTCCAAGCTTCCTTGTGCACCTATCACAAAACTGCCTTGTATGCATAGCTGGGCCTGAACTCTTAACAAACTTTACAAACATTTTATTACTGTATTATTAACTTATGTCTAGTCTTGGGAGGAATGGCAAAGGCAAGAGAGAGAAAAAAAATAACCAGTGCCCTTGTGGATGTGGGAATAAAGGCAAACGAAAAATTAAATTTCCTTAGTGTCTACAGTCCTTTGACAAGTCCTTGAAACAGGCCGACTGATCTTTCTCTAGGAATCCAGCTGCCTTGATGATGATGGCACTTTGCTAAAGGGAAAAGGGAATCTTAGCTTAACATTATCCTGATCCTCCAGGATCCTGTAAATCTACTTTAACATATAAAAATTCCTTCAGAAACTTCCTTTATCTCTATCTGCACCGTTCCCCCCCTCCCCCAACCCCCTGCCAAGATATAGACTTGCAATCATATACCAAGCTCATGGCCCACTGACATACATCTGAAGTGTCTCATGCCTGAGTGTTCACAAAATAAAAACGATAAACAAATTGTTTTCCTAACAATAGTTAGCCCCCTCAAGGTCCTGGAAACCTTGCTTACAAAATTCCTTAGAGACTTACACTATGCCTCTCCCAATCTGAAGGTATATAATCAGTCACCCACCACAACCCCAGTGCAACTCCTTCTGCCCATGGGTCCTTTCCCCATGCTTTAATATAATCACCATGTTGCACCAAAGACGTTTCCAGAATTCTTTCTTGGCTGTCAGCTCCAGACCCCCATCACTTCAAAATTGCATCAGTTGAGGGGCCCACAGACCACTCATTCAGAAGAAAATGTTCACGTCCACTGCTGCCTTCTGCTGAAGGTAGTGGCCTAGGCAAGCAGCATTCAGGAGTATAGCCTACAATGCCCCCATCCTTAATGTGAGAAGTAAGGGAGATGATTCATTTTCAGAAATGCCAAATAAAAGCTGTGCTGTTTAGGGGCACCTGGGTGGCTCAGTCGGTTAAGCGTCCGACTTAGGCTCAGGTCATGATCTCACGGTTCGTGGGTTCAAGCCCCATGTCGGGCCCTGTGCTGCAAGCTCAGAGCCTGGACCCTGTTTCGGATTCTGTGTCTCCCTCTCTCTCTGACCCTCCCCTGTTCATGCTGTCTCTCTCTCTCTCAGAAATAAATAAAACATTAAAAAAAAAAAGCTGTGCTGTCTAGTTAACAGTAGTTTTACAACCTATTGGAAATATGTACAGCCCTCCCTTTCACCCAACGATGGAATCCCAAACCCTTAGACACTTCACTTCCTGGTTCTTCCCCTCTCCGTTTTGTAGGCTTACTTTTGCGAGCTTTGCAACGAGCATGCACCAAAGAACAAATGTAGGAGGGACTGAAGGTCTCTTTGTCACCTTAGGGAATGCACATTTGTTCCATTCAGACTACTTTTTGCCTTACATGGGCATCGGTGACCTCCAGGTAAGGCTGTAACCTCTGTAGTACTCAGTCAGTGAGGAACCAGAGGAGGGACTTGCAAGCTAGGAGATAAACTGTCTGTTGTAACTGCCCTGAATGTGCCTTTCCATCAGACACTCACTCTTGCAAGAACATTGATTAAAGCCTTGTTTCACTGTGCTCTAAGTCTCCATGTCCCTCCTTGATTGGGTTGAGGGGCTTATTTCTCCCACTTAACTAAAGGTAGCTGCACCTAAAAGGTTCCTTCATTTTCTGAATCACAGAGTATCTCTAAGTATTTTCTGAGGGGATAGGAATCAATCTGAAATTTCTTCAGAACTATTTGATATGAATATCCCTCAGTGTCCCATTATCTACAGTCATGTTGGCAATGTCAGTGATTACCAAACTATAGGATTGCTACTGGACTATGCAGCAAAAAGCCCTGAACCAAAAGCATTCCTTGAACCAGATGGTCAAGTTCCAGATCAACCAGATTATTCTTTAAGGATGAGGCCTGCGGAGAGAGTCTGATGATATTTGCAAAAAGCTTTCAGAAAGCCAAAACTATGAAAAATATAAGCCAGAGTGATGAATAATTTAAAAGTGATTATAAATCTCAGAACCTTATAGGCAGACATAGAGCAAAACAAAGTCACCAACATCATAGGGCATTTGGCTCCTGTGTCACTTTGACATGCCCCCATCATATAGTGTGTGTGGTAATACTGCCTTACTTTCTGGCATTACAAGATGTTCCAGCTCATATATATTTACTGAGGCATCCTAGAATTAGCCATGTCTCCAAGGAGCCCTCATAATCATCTTCTATGCACTAGTTGTGCTCATTGCAATGGAGATGATATTAATGTAAGTTTGGCCAAAATTGTCAAAGGCTGACGAAACTTGCCTTATCATGCTTAAAAGGCAATTTACCACTCTTGCTACTCTACTAAAACCAGGTTCAACCACTAAACTTTTCATCCATCAGATCTATTTTATCCATTAGAACTTAGTTTATTCACTAAAGACCAATAGAAAGTGTAGCACAAAGTACATGGCTCAGAATGAAAGGTTGAAAATATCCTCATAACAACCTTCTGAGGAAAGACAATTACCATCCCCATTTAGCAATGAAGAAACAGCAACAGAGAGAATTCTAATGGCTTGCTCAAATCACACAGATTAGAAAGATCTAGGTTGGACTCTTCATCTTTCTTTCTTTTTTTTTTTCTTTCCTTTTCTTCTTTCTTTCTTTCTTTTTTTTTTCTTTGAGTCCTCTTCTCTTAATGCCTACAGCAAACTGCCTCATTTTTCTCCCTAAAATAATGATTTTCACTAATATTTTCATTCTTAAGGATTTCTCTTCTAAACCAGCCAAGAAAGCCTGGTTCGTGTAACTTTCCAGAATGTAAACTGCCAGTTGGCAACTTTAACAGAAGGCAAATGAGGGGTATTTTTGCAGATGGCAGACATCACTGATGGATTTTTGCTCTGCCAATGAGCTCCTGCTGGCCCTCAAAGTCTTCCTCATCAGGCTCCAGCAGCCGCCATTAGCAAGTCAATGTTACCATCCTTGTGTAGAAAATGTTGGCAATGTCACGCCAAAAAGGTAATCCCACTTATATATGAGGTTAAATGGCTCTGACCAAGACAAGTCATAATTGCTGGTTCTCATTTAAAGTACACATAATGTGTGGAAAAGCTGGCTTCAAAACAGAGATACTTTGGACCAAGTCAAAATATGAAATGGGCATCACTCCTTATATCAGGAGTGGGGAATTCAGACCACACATTTATTTTCCCCTCGGTGTTTTTCTCAATACAGAGAAACATATGTAATTGCAAGACTGTATGTTCTTTAAATAATTCATCTTTAGTAAAATGTATTTATGTAAAATGGTATTATTTTTAATCATAAAATACAACATACTTATTATAAAAAAATGAAATAATACCAAAAGCTTCAAAGTCAAAGCAAAAAAAGAAATTTAGCCATTCAGACAATAGCTAACATTTGGTTATTTTTTCAGAAAATCCATTATGCTTACAGAGTAAGAACATTACATAAATTTTATAAAACAAAAGTTACATACTCTAACTTATTTATTTAAAATAATAATAATTTATGAGAAAATTTTAATATCCATTACTATCAATCCACAGAATAATTTATGATAGTGAAATAATATTTCCTGTGCAATTGTATCATATTTAATAAGCCTATACTGATGTACGTATTTCAAATTTTTTTACACAAATTCTGAGCACATCTAGTGTATAGACCTTTATGTGTATGTCTGATTCTTTATGATAAATTCTTAAAAGTAGGATTGCTGTAAATCTATTCATTTTAAATATGAATGTATTATGCCAAACTACAGAATAGAAAAACTGGGTACAAATTTTCAAGGAAAATGCTTAATTGTAGTTGGTTAGATTAAATTTCTCAAGCTCAGGGGTTACTATTGTCTTGGCTTTTGCCCTATTCTCAATGTCACAACTGAGCCTAGCATGTAGTCAGCATACAAGAAATATTAGATGAATAAATTAATAGTGATTAGGTTGAATTAAAAAAAGTAATTTGCATCTAATTAGTTTTATACTACAACCGTTATTAGCCCCTCCTGTTCAATATAGCCTTAGAAAATTTTGGCTAGGAGATTTAAGGACAAATTCTCTCTCCTCACCTTCCACATGAGTTATGCACCCATTATAGTCTGCCATTTACCAGTATGTATGACCTCAGGCTAATGACTTAATATCTTTGCATCTCCAACTTTCCATCTGTGGGAGGAGTATAATAAACCCCACCTTCCAGATTGTGGGAATCATTGTTAAGATCTCAACAATGTAATGTGAGGTCAAAGCACTTGGTACACGATAAAATGTTCTACAAATAAAAGAGATTAATAATTAAAGACAGGTTTGATGTTCTGGAATGCATTCCACTCAACTCATGTTAACCTGAAAAGATTTCTGTAAACATCCTAAAGCTCCAGGCTCAGAGTCTTACCAGTTTCAGGGCCCACCTGCAGATGATGCATCATCACAATGGTGATTTCTTCTAAGATTGGGAAATGGCATTTGTTTTCACTTTTATCTGTCCTACTTAGCCGAACAATGCTTCTTATTGATTTGCAGCAACAAAGTCACTTCCTTTTTCCAAGCATGACATTTCCTATTATCTCTTTGCAAGCACACAAATCTAAAAACAACACCATAAAAAAATAAAAAATAAAACCCTCATAGCTTAAGTATTGATTAAAATCAAGCTTGGTTCATTAAAAACACTGCTGGGATTTGAAGCACTTAGAGGTAATCTTTTCTTTTCCTCAGCATTAAAAAATATAGTGATTTATAGATCGTTGTGGCTCTAAGATAGTAGTTAGTTGTTATTTAAATAAGTTTTGGATTAAGAAAAAAATTAGAGAGTCCAAATTCTCCCCCTCATTCTATTTGGTACCTAAATATGGGGAAGATAAGTTTCTTTTTATAACAATGATAATATATCACATCAATATTTGTATAGCACTTTTTCTATTATAAGGATCTTTCCTATAATATATCCTCTGGCTTTGTCTCATTCCTGAATTTCTTAGCCCTTCTTCAAAAGAGACAAGGTCAGGGATGTGGTAGAGGTGAGGCTGAGCAGTCACTAGCTGCTGTCTTTAGGGATCCTCCCAGAGAGTGGAAAATCTGTGCTCCTGTCAAAAGGAAATATGTGTCCTGATCTCAACCAAGTGCACTGTGTTCTTCTTCCAGCCAGGTGTCATCTTGGTTGGAAGGAAGAGTGACAAGTCATAGGATGACCCAGACCCTCTTGGAAGGGCATTCAGCTTACACCCTACTGTAAACAAAGGGAAATAAAAGACATTGAAAAGAATTCTTAAACTTGCTTAGAACTCTTGGAAACTAAGTTTTGTCTTAGGTTTATGTATTTAGTGTGTTGTTCTATTTATTTTATTTTTTTAATATTTTTATTTATTTCTAGGAGAGAGAGAGAGACAGCGTGAGCAGGGGAGGGTCAGAAGGAGAGGGAGATACAGACTTTGAAATAGGCTCCAGGCTCTGAGCTGGCAGTCAGCACAGAGCCCGACACGGGGCTCGAACCTACGAACTGTGAGATCATGACCTAAGCGAAAGTCGGACGCTTAACCAACTAAGCCACCCAGGCACCCCTAGTGTGTTGTTTTAAACACTGATTATCCTAGACATCAGTGGTCTTTTATCTTGAAAAAATGTTCCATTTTTAGAAAAGTGACTATGCCTATGGATGATCATTGGCCAAGTTGTCAATCTTAGGTGGCACTGCTTATATAAACTGTAATATGAAAAGTATGTCTTGGGGTCATATAGTTCACTGACATTTATTCTTCCCCAGTTTATTCATACTCAAATCTCAACAAAGAGTAGATATATATATATATATATATATATATATATATCACGACTTCTTAAAATTAATATTTTAAACACAATAAAATTTAGTATATGGAAAAAATGGCAAGAAGTTTTAAGCAATTTTTTTATTTGCAACTTTTATCGTTATTCTATTGTATTCTATAAGCAGTACTTTTTTCCCTTTATCTGTAAAATCTTCTGATGGTTTTTATTTAAGTTGTCATGATTATCGTTTATATACTAAAAAAGACATAAATTTATATAATTTTTTTTCTCAGAAGGCTGATATACTTTCATCTTTGGTAATGATATTTTTAGTATTTATTTATTTTGGGAGAGAGACTGAGCACGAACAGGGGAGTGGGCAGAGAGAGAGAGAGAGAAAATCCTAAGAACGCTCTATGCTCAATGTGTAGCTCACTGCAGGACTCGACCCCACAACTGAGATCATGACTTAAGCAAATATCAAGAGTTGGACACCTAACCAACGGAGCCACGAGGGCATCCTTTTTGTATCCATATTTTAAGTAAACATGTAAACACATCCTACTTTTTCTTGATTGTTTATTGCCACTTATCATCAAGTCACCTGTTACGATTGGAATGATGATAGTATCTTCTTTGCTTTTATCTTTTAAGTCTTAATCTTCTTTTAAACTTACTGTGTTGTTACACATTTTAGCAGATTCATTCTCAAACTTCTAAATTTCTTTAAGTTTTTAAACTTCTGAACTATTGTTTTAAGTTAACATATTTTTTAGATGAAGTACTATGGATGAAAAATTATGAATGCAACTAAATCTCATACTACAGACTAGTTGATACTCTTACTAGTGAGAAAGCAGAACAAGCAATATAACAGGTAACCAAAAGATATGATCTACAAAACTGTAGCAGGAAGATGGATTTTTGAGAGTCAACGTGTTTTAGTTTTAAGTAGTTAAGAAAATTATTTTGCTTCATAAGGTGATAACATTTACAAAAGAGATTTTCAATGTCATCCTTCTAGCTTTCTTCAACAAGAAATCTTTACAGCTCATCCCAACCATAGATGAGTATACTTTGTTTAAACTAGTGCACCCTGTCTACCCTGATACAACTATCCCATGGAATTCCCTAGTAACACAAAAGTATTCACTGTTAAAAAAAAAAAAAAACATCTATGAGATTGGCTGACAAAGTGGGATTCTACTGAGTGCATATGAGCATGCATTAAAATACTTTTAAAAGGCTATATGCTTTCAAAACCATTTTTCTACAAATACAGAAAATTGGCATTGAACTGAAATGTGTTGTGGTTATCCTACAGAAACCAACAGTATCCTGTAGAAATTCATTGTCCTGCTTTCCTGAGTGTCATCTGCAAGGCAGTCTAGTTTGAGAAGCATGACTCCAAGGGCTCTGAAATCCACCCCTGGTTTAAGCCAGGTCACCAGAGAATTGGCTGCATAGAATAGACTTCCTGGATGTTCTTTATGCAAGCTGTGCTTTGGTATGATGCCTTCCCTGAAAAGAAAAGGAGGTGTATTTTCTGGATGTGTTGTAGCTGCTACTGCTACTTGATAGAAAACTCCTACTGCTTTAAGAAAGTCCATTGCAAGATAGAGCTAGAACGATAAGAGAGTTGAAATACCAGCCAAATCTGAAAATAGAAACTGGGAGGTGTTTGGTGATCAACAGTGACTTCATTTCTGTATCCCTACTCCCTATCTCCCCCCACCCCAACCTTTGTGCATATAATATGAAATGAATAAATCAGATGACTGTATGTAAAATTAGTACATATTGGGTTTTTAGTTTAAATTTTTTTTGTGTGAATTGTAGTTAACATACAATATCACATTAGTTTCAGTTATGCAACATGGTAACATAAGTCAATACTTATATGCATTATGAAGTGATCACCACAATAAACCTAGTTATCATCTGTCACCATTCAATGTTGTTACAATATTATTATTTACATTCTCTATGCTGCATATTACGTTCCCATAACTTACTTATTTTATAAGTGGATGTTTGTACCTTTTAATCCCCATAATGTTTGATTTTATCTCAGTAGGATGACTTTAAATGTTGTGAATATGCGGTACAAATGTATCTGTGAAAAAATATCTAATGTTAGTTAATATGCTTATCTATAGATATTATGGTTCCAACAGATGAGAAAGAAAAGTATAAACAGAAGTCGTAATTAAATGACTGAGGAAATACATTAGTTATATCAAACTGGTGGCATAGTCTTACCTCACTGAGGATTACAGACTCTAATCTGACTTCTAAATTAGACAATATTAACAGTCAAGTCCTCCATTTTGTGCTACCTGACCAATGTTCTCAGTAGCAAATGGCTATAAGAAGAGGTTTTGCTGAAGCAGTCAAAAGAATGAAAAACAATAAAAATCCCCCTGGTTCTGAGCATCTTCAGGATATATCCTTGGATTAGATCTATTTTAGCAATATCAGCTAAAGAGCTAACTCTAAAAAACTTGCCCTGTGGAGATACTCCTAAATTATTTGCAATGAATTAGAAGATTTATCTCTTAGTTATCTCTTTGGGTACATAAAAAAGAAATTTAATATTTTAAAGTTTATAATTATAACTTAAAATAGTATATTATATTTATTTATTTTGGGGAGAAAGCATGCAGGGGAGGGGTAGAGAGAGGTGGGGCAGAGGATCTGAAGCGGGCTTTGTGCTGACAGGCTAACACCAACAAGCCAGATGTAGGACTGGAACTCATGAACCATGAGATCATGACCTGAGCCAAAGTCAGACGCTCAACCAACCGAGCCACCCAGGTGCCTTATAACTTAAAATGTTTAGAAGCCTTTAACTTCCAAGTTTATAAAAGCAATAACATACTGATCAAAGGTCTTTTTAAAAGTGATTGTTCACAATTACTAGACTTACAAACAAAATAACAATATTTATAAACTAAGATTATATCCTTAAGGAAGACCTAGCTTCTTATTTCCCCCTAGTTTCTTTATAAACAAAATATAACTTTTGAAACTGAAGTCAACCTCTGAATAATCTTTTGTGTCTCCAAAAGCCACTTTGAAGCCATAAGAAATGCACTTTAACAAAACAATATTTAAAAATGGGTGAAATTATTTTCTCATAATCACACTACACTATCGGTAAATTACAATAGATATTATCAATCATAGCATGAGTCCTATTGTGTCTCTGCAAGGAAACAAGTTTTCACATTCAACTGATCAGACAGTAATCTTCGCTAGATATGTTACAACTTCTGAAAACTGTCATGATGCTAATAATAAGACATATTCATTAAGATGAAATAAAGTAGAGTGCGTGGATGGCTCAGTTGGTTAAGTGCCCCAATATTGATTTCAACTCAGGTCATGATCTCATATTCGTGACTTTAAGTCCCATGTCGGATTCCACACTGGCAGTGTGGAGGCTGCTTGGGATTCTCTCTCTCTCCCAAAATAAATAAACAAATTTAAAAAATAATGTTATCCAATCCACCCTATTACAGGAGTTCAGATATTTTCAATGGTATCTTTGTTACTATATTTCAAATGTTGCATAATATATATTCAAATTTTTATTTTACTTCTTTGTTGAGATTTGAATATGAATAAACTGGGGAAGAATAAATGTCAGTGAACTATATGACCCCAAGACATACTTTTCATATTACAGTTTATATAAAGAGTGCCACCTAAGATTGACAACTTGACCAATGATCATCCATAGGCATAGTCACTTTTCTAAAAATGGTATATTTTTTTAAGAGAAAAGTCCTAGAGTTACTGAATTAAGTTTTCTTAATTCATGCCTACTTAAACACAACCAATTAAGTGTTCTTAAACCATGCCTACTATGGTTCATCTGAAATGTTAATTCACCATCTAGCACATTTTAACTTACAAGACAATATTTTTTTTTTGATCTCCCAGCAGCATGCTGTTGTAACTAGACACATTTTTTTAATAGCAAAGTGAATTGAAGATTATCTAATATTGCTTCGTAATGTTATGAAAGGAATTATAGGCATTGAAGTAATGCACATTACTCCCACATCTTTCACCTCTCTGTGCAGTCAGCCAAATTATATATTTATTAATTTTGTTAAGCTGGCCTCATGAGTCAATAGATTGAATAGAGTTCCTGTTAATTAAGTTTGCTGATGAAATGACTAGAAGCTTGGAGAATAGCTTTGGAATTAAAAATTAGTTTAACCAGCTGGAGGGGATTTATGCATTGGATAAGGATTGGACCAGATGACCTCTGTGCTCTTTTTCAACTCTAGGATTCTAGAAAAGACTGAGAAATCAGTATAAAAAGAATTTATATTAAATGAGTTTAATATAACAAAATGTTAGATGAAATGCATTCATTAAAAATATATATATTACATATGATTAAAAGCAGCAATGAATGGTAGCCACAGACATGGTTTTGGATTCTGGTAGAGATACTAACCTCAATGTAGGTTACTAAGTTAGGTTGATTTAATCATGACACTGATATACCTTGCTTGCTAAAAATTTTTCTATAGGATATTTCTTATTATCAGCCATAGACTGACTAGGTGTTCAAACAACTTACAGTCTCTATATCAAGGTTAACCAATAAGATTATGTTTTTCTGGAACTAATGGTACTCTTGTAGCTAAATTAAATTTTGACCAATGAAATGTGTATATAAGTGGTGTACATCAATTTCAGGCCTTCCTTAGAAATGTGTCCTTATCCAATCCTACATTCTCTTTTTTTCTTGCTTGCTTTTTTTTTTTTTTTTTTTGCCTTTGGTTGTCACATCTCTTTATTTTTTTAAATGTCATTTATTGTCAAATTGGCTTACATACAACACCCAGTGCTCATCCCAACAAGTTCCCTCCTCAATGCGTATATCCTACTTTACCCTCTCCCCCACCCCTTTTCTTTCTTTTTTAGATTGACTCTCATGGAGTAATTACTACTCCAGGGCAAACCCAGATGTCCTGTATCAAAGACAGATTCAGATCTAAGAAGATACATGCACATATACACACATGTACATATACATACATTATTTTTTTTTTAATTTTGATGTTTTATTTATTTCTGAGAGAGAGAGAGAGAGAAAGAGAGAGAGAGACAGCATGAGCAGGGGAGGGTCAGAGAGACAGGGAGATACAGAATCTGAAACAGGCCCAGGCTCTGAGCTGGCAGTCAGCACATAGCCCGACGCGGGGCTCGAACCCACGAACTGTGAGATTATGACCTGTGCCGAAGTTGGACGCTTAACCGACTGAGCCATCCAGGCTCCCCTACATATATGATTTTTAAATGCACAATTAGAAATAGCAGAAGCCATGAATAGGTACTTAAAAAGAGACTACCAAAATATCCAATAAGGATATGTAAGGATACTCAACTTCATTAGTCATCAAGAAAGTGCAAGTTAGAATGTCAACAAGATATAAATGCATACTACTAGGAGGGTTACAACTTAAAAATAACTTACAATGCCAAGTAGTGGTAAGTTTATGAAAGAACAGAAATTCTTATACACTGATAATGAAAGTATAAATTGAAAAAGAGTTTGGTGATACTGCTGAAATTAATCATATACATAAGCTCTGATCTAGCAATCCCACTCCTATGTATTTCCCCAATAGAAATGCATACATAGTTGTACCAAATGACACATACAGAAATGCTCAAAACAACCTTATTCATAGTAGACAAAATGGAAAATACTGATCCACAATAGGATGGATAAATGAATTGTGCTATATTCATATAACAGAATGTCATAGAACATCATCAACAACAAAGCAAATTCCTTCATTCAAGGGAGAATTATATAATGTTGAACAAAACAACCCAGAAACAAAGACTCACAAAAATAATTATATGAAGTTCAAACATAGGAATACTGATTAGTAGGAATTGAAATAAAATGGTAGTTACTGTCAGTGTCTTAGTAGGGAGGAAACATTGACTTGTACTGGATTAAAGGAAGCCTCTGGAATGCTGAGAATGTACATGTTTTGATTTGGTTTGTAATTCCACTAGTGTATTCATTTATAAACAATTGTGGAGCTCTAAACATAAAATCTGTGTTCTTCACTGCAATTTTTTAAAAAAGTTTAATAAAAAAAAGTTAGTCTGTAAGTTTAGGTTAAATGTCCCAAAGATGCATCTGAAATATTAAAAACTGTAGAAATGTTGTACGATTTCCTTTCTCAAAGGAGATTCAATTGTTTAAATGCAATCATGCCCGGAGGCAGACTGAGAGATTAGATGACCTTTCTGGGGCCCTCTGAGCCCTATGATCCTATGATATTTCCTACAATGTGTTGTTTTCTTAAAACCCCCTTCAGTCTTTCTATTTCTCTAGTATTGTGCTGCCCAAGACAGAATTTAAAACTCTAGGGAGTTTTTCACAAGAGCAACATAAGTAGAAAGCCTGTCACCACCCTAATAGGTAATATGATGGAGTAGTAGTAGTAGTGGGAAATTTCGATGGCATTTTGTGCAGCCCTGCTATTTAGTTGGATAGATAATGCAAGGTCATATACTATTCTCCCTCTGCTCTCACCTCTGGATATTTTAACATTTCTTCACAAGTTTTCCTTCATGTTGCATGCTTTGAACATGACTTCTTTCCTGCCATTCCCTACCTCCCAGAGATACTAAGTTGACTTCCCTTTTGTAATCTTCAGAACATTTTTAAAAAATGTTTATTTATTTTGAAAAAGAGAGAAAGCATAAGCAGGAGAGGGGCAGAGAGAGGAAGAGAGAGAATCCCAAGATCGACATGGGGATCAGTCTGATGAACAGTGAAATCATGCCCTGGGCTGAAAATAAGAGTCTAACACTTAACTGACTGAGCCACTCAAGCGTCTCAAATTTTTTAAACATTCTAAGTCTATGAATATATAGGATGGAGATTATTGGTGATTTTAAGGACTTCTGTGGAAAAGATTAGTGGAATCATTGTCATTATGTAAACAAGATGTAAATAGGGGGATTAGTTGATCAAATAACTTATTTTCTTTTAAACACATGCTACTGAAATTGGGATGCAACCAAAGAGAGACAGTCTTGAAAAGAGATGAAAAAAAAATCTTACATAAAATGATTTATTGCAACTACAGAGATTTGAGGTTTTACTTCTAAATTTTCTTTCATGGGAATTATAAATGTTACTATCAATGCCACTCGTAAAATCCTGGATTGATTCAGCCTCAGTTTTTAAATGAACTAATTTACACCAAAGAATATGGCAATATGAATATAAGTATTACTGTTAAAATTTTGCAAATTTCAAATAAAATGTAATACTAACTTCCTTCTAGTTTATGAACTATGATACATGTATTTTGCATTGGCATTGGTGAACTTCCAAAAAACAATAAAGAATTAGCTTCCTCTCAACATAGACATTTTAGGGTTATTTTTAGTTGGAGAATTTACTGGTTACTAGAAGTTTATTATTTCTGGAAGTTACCCAAGTAAACCATTTACTATGGAGTAATAAACTTATGGATTTGAAGACAACTATATTAATTGACACTACAACATTTGTTCCAGACTTAAAGCTCTATGTAGGCTGTAATTTTAGGACACTTACTCAACCTTTATGCCACTGAATGGTTTGGGGCAACTACAGAAAAACAGCATTCCACTGGTACTGTGCCTCTGTGTATATTGCTATCTCTAAATGCAGCTAATGGAATCTCAGCATGAAACCAGAAAGATTTTTCCAAACTCATTACAGTTGCAGGTTACTCTAGTTGAAAAATTGATTTTGCACAGGAAAGTAAAAATCTAACTTCACAATCTCATCAATCACTGGGAAAACATAACTGAAGACTGGATGTAAAACTTTTCCTTTCACCATTCTTAGAAAATCTTTAAGTCAGTCAAATGTAACCAAAATATCAATAAACTTTTAAGGAGAACTTTTAAGAATGTAAATAGAATATTAGTATTTATTTTAGACGAAGTCAATTACTAGATATTGCAGTCCCATGGAAAATTTGTAAGAAAGTACATAGCAACCAGATTTTGTTTTCATTCAAGAAGAACCGGGGCACCTGGGTGGCTCAGTTAGTTAAGAGTCCGACTTCAGCTCAGGTCATGATCTCATGGTTCGTGGGTTCGAGCCCCGCATCAGGCTCTGTGCTGACAGCTAGTTCAGAGCCTGGAGCCTGCTTCAGATTCTGTGTCTCCCTCTCTCTCTGACCCTCCCCTGCTCATGCTGTCTCTATCTCTCTCTCAAAAATAAATAAAATATATATAAAAAAAAAGAAGAAGAAGAACCTCTGTCTTCAGGTAACTAATGTCAGAGCTAAGAATCCTAAATGGCGCCTGTCATATCAGCATGCCTGATAGGCAAATGAGTTTCATTTATTGACTTATTTACTCATTCAAAGATTCGTTTAACATTTTTTAAAGATTCAACTATTTAAATGGCCTAGAAGGATAGATTTTATAAACCATATTAGCTTCATGTTTCTAAAAGCAGAAAATCCTGAAAGCATTTCTCAACATCCAGTGATTTCTAAGATCTCTAGTAGAAAAAGAATGGCATAGTTGATTTAAGATAAAAAGTGATATCCTCATTATAGCTCTTAATCCAGAGCTAGATTTCTGTTGTCACCTGCCAAACACACAGTTGTATAAGTCAGAGAAGAATTTTTATTAATTTCCATTTCCTATATATTTTTTTTTTCTGAGAGAGAGAGAGAGAGAGATGGCATGAGCAGGGGAGGATCAGAGAGAGGGAGATACAGAATCTGAAACAGGCTCCAGGCTCTGAGCTGGCTGTCAGCACAGAGCCCAACGCAAGGCTCAAGCCCACGAACCGTGAGATCATGACCTGAGGGGAAGTCGGACAATTAACTGACTGAGCCACTCAGGCACCCCTATTTCCTATATTTATAGAGTTGGTGTTTTAGGCATCTTCTGCTTTAAAGTTATATCTAACCTGGGAAAGGCAGCCTAAGCCCACTTCCTGGTATTCACACCCTTGTGTCCCTTGAGTATGGGCTAGACTTACTGACTTCCTTCTAACAAATAGAACATATCAAAATTAATCAGAATGTCATTTATGAGATAAAGTTGTAGAAACGACTGTCATCTCCATTTGGTTAATTATTCTTTCTTGTTCTCTTACTCATTTGTTCCCAGGGAAGCCATTTGCCACATTGTGACCTGCCCTATGGAGATGAAATGAAGAAGGTCTCCAGCCAACAAATGTTAAGGAACTAAATCCTGTCAACTGCAATGAGGGAATTCTGCCAACAAGCCATCAAGCAATTAAATCCTATGAGGAACTGAATTTCACCAACAACTATATCACTGAGTTTGGAAGTAAATCTTCTCCCACTTGAGTCCTCAGATGAGAGACCACAACTGACAACCTAATTCAAACATCAAGAGAGACCTTTAGGAGAGGCACCCAATGAAGTTGTGCTCAACTTCTAGAAACAGAGAACTTTTAAGATAATAACTGTGTTGTTTTAAGCCACTAAGGTTTGGGGCAATTTGCTATATGGCAATAGACAACTCAGGGACTTTTTTTTTTTATCCCTAGCAAAGTAAAATTAACTTGTCTTATCACATCTTGTGATTAGCTTCTAGATTTAAAAATATTTCAAAAATATTAATATTTATTAAAATTGGGTTATGGGTATACCAGGATTTATGATATTCTTTACCTTTGTATATTTTAAAAACCCACAACAACTTAAAATGCTTTATATAATCAGAAAGAGATCCCGCATTTCTCTTCCTTTTCTCCTCAGATTAAATATTCTTCCTTTTACATTTTCTCATAGGAATTATTCCTCATTTTTAGATTATTTCCACATATTTTAGAGAATATTGGTATAATTAGATATATTTGTATAAAAGCAACTTGACATAAAAAAGAAAGCCTTAAGAAGTTTCATTAAATGTAGAATCTGTAAGATAAAAATATTTCTAACTGACAAGTCTATGCACTAAGTGCAGACTTTATAATAAAATAAACCTGAGTTCAAAACCATTCAAGAATAGTTATTATTACAAATCTTTAATTTTTAACCTTTAAAATCTGTTTCATAAAACTTGCCTCATTGGCCTATGATAAAGAGTATTAAGATAGTACTAGCTAACATTTGGTCAATACTTCTTATGTATCTAGCAATTTTTTTCTTCTTAAATCTCATATAAACCCTAAGATAACCAGTGAGGCAGAATCTGTTATTAGTTTTCTATTTATTGACAAGGAAGCTAGACACTAAAATATTAAGTTAACTTTCCCAAGGACACACAGGTAGTTAAGTGATGAAACTGAAAAATGAGCGGATATTTTAATCACTAAGCTATACTATTAGTAAGATAATTATGTATCTAAACAGTATCTAGCATGAGCTTAATTTCTTTTCATCATCCTCATACAAACATAGATTTTAGAGGCAGTGAAATAACTATATGTATTTGTCACGTTTCTGTTGACATATATTGTATAACTATCCCCAAATCTCTATGGCTTAAAGCAACAAGCATTTATTTCATGCTTACAGGTCTATAGGTTGGCTGGGAAAGCTGTATTTTATACTCAAGGTTAGATTCAGGACCACATTTTCTCATTCTACTCTACTAAATATGTACCCAGGTCAAGTGCTTTTCATTTCAGCTGGAAGAATCTCCAAGAAAAGTGAGAAAAAAGTATTTAATGTTTTTTGAGGCTTCAACTCAAAGTTGATATATTCTCAATGTGCCCTCATTTCATTACCAAATGAAGTCACATGGCCAACCCCAAAGTCAATGGCACAGGGAAGTATACTAGGCTCAATGAATCACGCTAGGGAGGAGAAGAAAGGAGGAATTATAGATAATAGAGTTTACTACAGCATTCATAAAAGTTATAAAATATTTACTGCAAGTTGGAGTATTTCATGTTTAAACTCTATATAACCCAAAACTCTATACATTTAACATAACTTAAAACTTACTTTCTATGTAAGGAAACCATCAACAAAACAAAAAGGAAGCCTACTGAATGAAAAAGTATTTGCAAATGAAATATCTGATAAGGGGTTAATATAAGATATCTACAAAACTTTTACAACTCAACACCAAAAATAATATTAATTCAATTAAACAATGGACAGAGGATCTGAATAGAGATTTTTCCAAAGAAGACACAGCCAACAGACATATGAAAAGATGCTCAATGTCATTCATCACCAAGGAAATGCAAATCAAAATCACAATGAGATGTCACCTTTCCCCTGTCAGAATGACTAGAATCAAAAAGACAATAAATAGCAAGAGTTAGCAAAGATGTGAAAATAAAGGAACTCTTATTCACTGTTGGTGGGAATGGAAATCGGTACAGTTACTATGGAAAACAGGATGGAGCTTCCTCAAAAAATTAAGAATATAATTACCATGCAATCCATCAATCTCACTGCTGGACATTTACACAAAGAAAATGAAAACACTAATTTGAAAGGACACATGTACCTCTATGTTTACTGCAGCATTATTTATAACAGCCAAGATACGGAAGCAACCCAAGGGTCCATCCATAGATGAGTGGATAAAGATGTGTGTGTGTGTGTGTGTGTGTGTGTGTAATTTTTATTATTAATGCTAAGTGAAATAAGGCAGTGAGAGAAAGACAAATACTCTATGATTTTACTCACATGGAATTTAAGAAACAAAACAAATGAGGAAACAAGAGAGAGAAACAAAAGAAAATATATTCTTAAGTAATGAGAACAAACTGGTGGTTGCCAGAGGGAAAATGAATAGGGAGAGGGGTGAAATACATAAAGGGGATTAAGAGTACACTTATCTTGGGCGCATGGGTGGCTCAGTGGGTTAAGCAACCAACCTGATTTCAGCTCAGGTCACAATCTCATGGTTTGTGAGTTCTAGCCCTGCATCAGATTCTGCACTGACAGTGCAGAGCCTGCTTGGGATTCTCTCTCTCTCCCTCTCAATCTGTTCCTTCCCTGCTTGTGTTCTCAATCACTCTCTAAAAATAAATAAACCTTAAAAAAAAGTACACTTATCTTGATGAGCACTAAGATATGTGTAGACTTGCTGAATCACTATATTGGACACCTGAAACTAACCTAACACTATATGTTCATTATACTTCTAGCTAGTTAGATAGAAATTATGTCAGTCCTAAATTTTCATTGGTCACTTCCAGTCCTGTGGTGGGAGGGAGGGGATCAGCCCTCACCAACTCCCAGCGAGAAGAAAGAGAAGGTTGTGGCCTACCCTTCCTGGGCAGGGTTTGAAGGGGCAGATCTATGGGACCCTGGGTGGCTCAGTCAGTTAAGCGTCTGACTTTGGTTCTGGTCATGGTTTTATGGTTCGTGGGTTCGAGCCCCGCGTTGGGCTCTGTGCTGACAGCTAGATCAGAGCCTGGAGCCAGCTTCAGATTCTGTATCTAGCTTTCTCTCTGACCCTCCCCTGCTCATGCGGTCTCTCTCTCTCTCATAAATAAATAAAACATAAAAAAAAAAAAATGAAGGGGCAGATCTAGCCTTTCCTGGGTCAGCAGTGGGTATCCAGGTAGGGGCAGAGGTGGGGGCCTAGAGCCCAAGCTCTCCACCTGTCAAGCCTAGTTGTGCTTTGAGAAGTATTACTTGCTGTTGACCATGTTGTGCTTGATCATGCTGCTGCCTGGCTTCTATGCAGTGGGACAGATTTCTCCATGGTCATCTGTGTACTGGAAGGCCTAGATCAGCCCCAGAACTTTGTTCACAGAGCCCACAGGCAAATCATCGATAGTGATCTGGTGAAGGGCACCCTTGCTGGGGATAGTAAAGAAGCCTGGTAGGCAGTGTCCTCATCTTCCCTCTGCACACCATAATCCTGGGGAACCATAAGCTTATGGTTACATCTGCCAGCAGGGGCTTGTTCAGGGAGCCCAAGCCTCCTTCCTTCTCTGGAATGTTTATCCAAGGCAGATGGGTGAATTGGGTAGACAGAGGCCCCCAGCATGTTCTCTGAAGGTGATAATCTCCATGGGGCAAAAAGGCAGAAAGAGAACCAACACCTCTGGAGTTGGAAAGCTTCACCTCCTTGAAACTGCCGTCCACCAGAGAGGTGGCTGACAGTTTTTGGTGGGCTTCTGGATAGGTGTGTTGCCAGAGGCCTTGACTGAATGCTGTGTGGGGAAGGGCGGGATGTGTGGACTGGCAGACTCATGTACACAGATTTCAGGGCCCCATTATACTTCAATTTAAAAAAAAATGAAAAGGAAATAAATGCTTCCTGGCCTATAAGCCATTCTCTTGTTAATACTATATATCTAATAACACAAGCCACCCTTTTACGTTTTTCTGCCTTTTTTTAAAAAATAAGGAAGACATAGATCTTGAGTCATTCTTAGCAAACTTCCATAACTCCTCAACTTAATGCCTAGTGGCTCATGAGTAATATCTATATTAACTGAATTATTTTAGAAATTATGTTCCCAGTTACTATGATTTTAAATGCTCTGTTTTCTAGATACCTCTGAGTAAAAGCTTTCACAATTACAGTCTGATTTTCATGGGTATATTCAGCTGATATTTGTTTTAACTAATTCTCCACAGCTGACCTCTTTTGCACTACAGAACTTAACACCAAAAGACTTAGTGTTTCAATTAAACACTGATATGCCTTATCGCTCTTTGACTATGAAGAACACAGAACTGCTCCTGTTGCCTTTATCCAGAGATACCTCTCCTCAGTACTTCCATTTTACTCATTGTTTTGTTTGCTTGTTTTAGGATGAATGGTTTATGTGTCTGTCTCCTTTAAGAAAGGGATGGAATCTTATTTATCTCAGTAGCATTTGTGCCTATTCCAGTGCCTAAAACTTAGTAGGTCCCCCAAGCATGCAAATTAAGAGGAGATTTACTGAATAAACAGATGATGTGATTTTTACCATATAGTCTGCCTCTCAAAGTTACAGAGTAAAGTATATTTTAAAAATAACAGTTTTTGACTTTAAAAAATATCCAAATTACTTTATGTAGAAGGGAAAAACTTAAATTATCACCAAGTAAGATGGAAAATGGCTATCATTTGTAAATCTACCATGCAAGGCATGTTGGGATCAAGATGGTAAAATCAAGGAAATCTACACAGTTGACATGTGTCTCCACCAGCACATGAAGAAGCAGCTCTAATTCCAAAGAATATAGGCTATCACACTATGTAATATATCAAGCATCCTAGAGCTCACACCCAGGGTTTCTGGTTAGATGGAAAATGAAATCCTAGCAGGCATTGCTGGGATGAAATTATTACTGTAGAAAGAGAGTAGTTGCTTTGAAAGGCTGTCAAATTTCCTATCCCAGGTTCACCTTTAGTACATCAGAGTTTATGTTCATGTTGGCAACAGATCTCAACTTCCAACTGTACCTTAGGAAGGAGAAAAACAAAAGAAGGAAGAAAGAGCATTACTGAATACTATTTTCTAGGAATTCCATTGAATGCTTGCACATACATTATTTATTTATTCAATGCATGTTTAATGAGTGTGTAGTTGTGCTATGCATCATTTTATCTGCTAGGCAGAAATAGAGGAGAGTATGAAGCCCAGTGAGGAGATGTAGAATTATGTCTAAAATAATAAGACTTTTTAGGTGCAGTTTGTTCAATGAGAATATAGAAGAACTCCCAACCTGGACATGAGGGTTTTAGGAAAGCTTCCAATGAAAGGAAGCAGATTCAAAGCTGAGAACTGGAAGATGAATGAGAGTCAGCCAGAAGAACTACATTTCCAAAGAAACAAAAACATGGGCAGCTCAATGTATTTCTTTTATAAGTCATGTTGTACAGTTTGGACTAGAGAATTTGAGAACCACTGTTGATTTTCATTTGTCAATGTCTTGTATGAACATTCTTCCTTTTGGTAGAATTCCCAAAAGGAAGGCATAGAGATATTCCCTTCTCCACACCCTGGAAAGTTAGGGTCCTATAAGGGTTGAACTTAATCACTGAGAGAAAACTATGCCTATAGCATAGTCTTACCCACAGGAGGTTGCTCTTATTTGCAACCAAATTCCCTGACAATTCAGCCTTTAAAGGATTATAAGCAGAAAAGTGGCAAACAGATATTTGCAGTTTAGGACAATTTGTCTAGTTGTGGAGTTTGTAACATGAAGGAGGGTGGCCAGTCAAGGAGTCTAGTTCTGGAAGGCTGTGATCAGCCAAACTACAGATGTTGTTGGCCACCTATAGTGGTGTCACCGGGCAAGGAGAATAGCCAGTGACCTTGGAGGACATTGATGGGAGAACTTTGATGGAGAACTTCCAAATATGGAGTTAGGGAAGAAGAAAAATGGTGGCTTTCTCCATTCCCATCAAAAACATTCACTGACCAACTTCTTAATATACCTTATGATATAGAGGCAACTATGTGGAAACTGTACCAAAGATTGCTAAGAGAGGAAAAATAGAGGAAATCTAAAGGACATAGAGAAAAGAAATAATAGAGGCGCAACAGTTAGGACTTAAATAAGCAAAAACTTTTTCAAAGTGACTTAAACAGTAAGGATTTTTTCTTTTTTTTTTTTTTTTGGTCTCACTTACTTGAAAGCTCAAAGATTGTTGATTTAAATTAGTAGCTAAAGTTAAATCTCTCTGACATTTGCTTCACTATTTCATCCTGTTTCAGTGCCTTTTCTTATTGGGATGGTATGAATAGGATTAGAGCAGTCTGGAAGCACGAATCTGCCCCAAAATGCTCAGAAGAAACAAGTCACCTCTTTTTGTATCTCCTGAGGGAAGGCCCATATTTTCTAAGAGGTCCAGAAAACTTCTCTCCTTTTGTCACTGTTGTATATTAGAGAATGTATCCATTCCTGAAATAATTACTATGGTTAGAAAATTACATGTATGACAGGCTTAGGCATGGGTTCCAGTAAAAAACTGGACTTTTTCTGATTGATTACAGAAAAATATATATATAATAGTAATAAAAAAAGAGGATACAAATAAACAGTATTAGCAATTTCAAGAAACAAAATGATAAAAAAAAAAGAAACAAAATGATAATAGTATATTAGAGATTATAGTTTTATCACAAGATAAAATTACAAATAACTTTATGCAAATGTATTTGAAAAGATAGCTGAAATGGGCAATTTTTTCTAAAACATAAGTTACTAAAATTGATTTAATAATTTGAAGAGTGGACTAGACCAGCACCCATGAATAAACTAAACTGTTTGGAAAATAAAATAAAATGAAATAAAATAAAACAAAATAAAAACCTTTCTCTAAATAAGCAGTAGATCCGGAACATTTTACCTGTTTTACCAGACATTAAAGTTATTAGTAATCCTTACATTACCAAATTATTTTAGAAACAAAAAATTATGGTAAACTACTTTACTCATTATATGAATCTAATCTGGAATACATGGGAATTAGGCAACAGTATAATAGTTAAATCTCACCTTTCAAAAACACATGAAGAAATCAAGAGGAAATATAGAAATCAAATTCAACCCAGTGTGGAATTTAAAAGAACTAAAAAATACTAAAAATGTTTATTTCAGGAATGCAAGGTTGGTAAAATACATTTATAAAATAGCAGTTCAATATAAAACATGGCTTTATTAAACTGAAAAATCATAGGATGGAGAAAAAAATAGGTGCAGAAAAAAATCACTTAGAAAATTGAGCACCCGTTTATTTATTTTTTTAAAGTTTATTTAATTTTGAGAGAGTAAGCAGGGGAGAGGCAGAGAGAGAGAGAGAGAGAGAGAGAATGAATCCAAAGCAGGCTCCAGGCTCTGAGCTGTCAGCATAGCTTAACCAACTGAACCACCCAGGCGCCCCAACACCTGGTTATTTAAAAAGCAATTTAGGAGTTGAAGGAAACATCTTTACTTAATAAAGTTCTATCAAAAATCTTTAGGAATATTATTCCTAAAAGTAAAATGTAAGAATCATTCTTACTAATGTCAGAAATAAAACAAGTGTTTTATCATCATTTAATTATTGAACATTGCATGGGATGTCCAGGCCAATATTATAATTCAAGAAAAATAAATATGAAGCATACAAATTTAAAAAGAAGTCACAAAATAGTTATTTATAGGGAACATCTAAAACAACCTTAGACAGCATTCAGTTTAATAGAGAGTTTAATAAGTTTGCTGGATACAATATCAACATATCAAAATCATTAGAATTCTTATAAAGAAGCGAAAAATTAGTAAGTGCTACACTAGACATAAACATTCACAGTAGCAGTGAAATTTATATTTTCCTTTAGTACTTATTAGGAGTAAATTTAATTTAAAAATTGTGTGAAAGAGTCAAAGAAAAAATATATAATATTAAAGTATACCAAAGATGAATAAGTGGATAGACATTAGATTCATATTTATACAGAAAGAAGAACATGTCCATATTGGCTAATTTTGGGTGCTGGGCACACTGGTTTATGTTATAGTACTTATTGTACCTAGCTGTATTTTTTTTAACTTCTCAAAACAAAAACAAATCAATGAAAGGAGTTTCTTGTTTCTGAAGAGAAAAATATATTCTACTACATGAATCAGTAACAAATTTCCTACTCATAATTTTCATAAATATAAGTTGGACACAAGTATTTCATTCCTAGAACCAAGGCAAAAATGTTTCCAAGAGTTATGCCTAAAAATATTTGCTGTTTGAAGTCAGAAAATATGAAAGTCTATTTAAAAGTAAATTTAAAAATATTACAATAGAATTAAAATCTGAAATAAAAACTACCAAAGTGATTTTCTGTCTCCTTTTTTTTTTATTAAAATTACATGTCAATATAGAGTCTCAAGTATGATAAAATTGTGATATTTTTCAATAAATCAGAAAGCAATCAAATAAACTAATGTGACTGAAAACTGTTTATGAAGCAAAGTAAGTTTTGACAAAAATAATGTTTTTCAAGGTTTTCGCAATGTATTTTTTTAACAATCTCTATTTTTTAAATAAATATTGCATTCATTTCTGCTAAGACACTGAATCATATATATCTTCTGCCTGAAAGTTGTATTAATACCTTTCAGCATACATAAAACAGGATTATTTTTTTCCAGAGAATTAGTGAAGGTTTTTTTTTTTTTCTTATTCTGGTTCCAAATTTTATTAGATATTTGACACTTCTGGATGATTTAAATTACTTTTGATGAGCTCAAGATATAGGTTTATCACATTGCTTCCTTGAAGGAGAGAAAATTGCATATTCATTTTATCTTCTTTCCAAGACTAGACTAAACTAAAAAGGGAATAATAGCAATTTTTAAACCAAAAAATGTATATTTGGGGGTCAAATATTAGCATGTATGGGAACCTTGAATTCTCCTCATAAAAGCTAGGAGCCTGGAAAATCATTGGTGGTTATATACAGGATCCAGGCAGCTTCATGGCAATGAAGTATAAAAATTGAATATATTCCTCACTAAACACGTACTGCTGTAGTCTCAACTATTAAAATTATACACATGATTAAAATCCAATTTATATTATTTTATTGTTTCTAAATATTTTCCCAATTGATTAAAATTAGATATGATCTCTGCCCGAACACTGATTTGGAGGTTTATGTGAATCATGCTTAGAATTGTACTCTGGTAGATTTGGAGAGATACAGTCAGATCACCTGGGTCAAGCCTCTTTCCAACGAATAAATGATTTCCTTACATAACAATGCTGGCAAATAGGCCAGCTTCTGCTAATACACCGCTAAGTGCTTCCAAACGTCGGTAGATACTTTACATGGTCCATCTAATACCCAATATCACTACCTTTCTTTCTCTTTACACCCAAACCAGAAAGCCAAGTGGCACAAAAACAAACCCAGACTTACGCTTAAGGAGAGACTGTATCTAGAAGAAAGACTATAGCATTAAGAAGAGCTCCCTGATCTCAGAAGCATTTCAAATCAAACAGAAAAAGGCTTTTCTTATTGAGGGAAGGGTAAGCAGTAAGTAAGTTGGCAAAAGAGTGCATGTTTTGTGGGGTGTGACAGGGAATGTGCCTTGCTGTCGTCAGCTACTTGGTACCCTAGGCTGATAGGGGGAGTGTGTTCAGCATCTTAGTGCTAGTTAAGGGGCAAACTGATGTTCAGGGCCCTCTGGAGAAGACAGAACCCAGACTAAAGTTTGGTCAAAACAAAGCAGAGATTTAATAACGGTCAATTTGTGAGCACTAAGTGAGAAACAGTAATATGCATCTGGAAGATAGTTATGTGATATTGTCTTGGCTCCTGAGATGCAAGGAAAAGATTACTTCCACTTTTGTTTTCTGGATGAAAAGGAACCCACGTGGCTGGCAAACATTTTCTGCAGTAATGATGCCTGGAAGTAGAATAGCAATCCAAGGAAGAAAGCTACAAATGAACGATGAGAAACAGAAGGAGCCAGGTCACTCGGCATCACTGAGTTAGCATAAATGTCTAGACTAAATGAGACTTCTTTTTGCAAAAAAACAAAACAAAATGTTGTTAGGTTAAGTAGTGGTAGTCGAACTTCTGTTACTTGCAGCCAAACACAATCATAGCTGATAGGAAAAACATTTAATCATCTACTCTAAAATTTTTGCCAAAAATCAACATTAATTTATTCCTTTTTAAGATAACTAAAATCTCTACTGTGCTATTCTTGAAAAAGTTTTCATGTGTACACATCTCCAGTACTGTGGATTTTCAAAGATTTTTCATAATTATTTTCAAAAATGAAATGAAAGTAAATATATACATATTTTACAAGAAACCAAATGTTAATGTTAGTGTGTGTATATATGCATATATATATGTTTTCAATCTGCCAGTTCCTTTTACATGATAAATACTCCATAAATATTTTTGAGCAATTCCATAAAATTTCTAATTCTGACAAATTATAAACACTGAGAGGACTTGGAAAGCTTCCTCAGTTTTAGAGTAATTTCCAAACATCACTACTGTGCTAATAGCTACATGACAAGCATTAACTAAAACTAAATATGGATATCTTTCTGAAAGTCTTTTTTAAAGTTAATTGAATTACTTCAATTGCATTAGAGAAGTACAATATTTAAAGAATTCCTGTGGTGAAACCTTTTACAAATGTAATGTCTCCCTTACCCATAATTTATCTGCTGGATTTTTCTATTCCTCTAGGCAAAACTTGGAAGACACTAATATTTGCTATAGTCCGTTATATAAGAATTAACCAGAATGTCAGCAAACAATTTGAATAATTGTCAGGTAGACAGAGAAGAAGCAAAAGGTAGCTCAGACCAAAAAAAAAAAAAAAAGCGCTAAAACTCTTCCAATCAATAAGAATTCTACTAAATGAGTTGATTTTTATCTGGAAGCAACTTGATTCTACTGACCAGGTTTGCTGAAGGTTGGTCTAGGTGCCACTTTATGGTCTATGTAATGTTCATCTCCAAAGTAAATCTGCATCTCTCTTGGTTTATTAAGACCCTCATGGGGCACCTGGGTGGCTCAGTCGGTTAAGCATCCAACTTCAGCTCAGGTCACGATCTCAGGGTTCGCGAGTTCAAGTCCCAAGTCGGGCTCTGTGCTAACAGCTCAGAGCCTGGAGCCTGCCTTGGATTCTGTGTTTCCATCTCTCTCTGCCCCTTCCCTGCTCGCACTCTGTCTCTGTCTCTCTCAAAAATAAAAACAAGCATTAAAAAATAAAAAGACCCTCATTTTATCTACGAAGTTTCAAACTTTAAAGTTCACAAATTTCTGATATCTTCTATCAGATAGATTCATGTGCATTTGTGGGTGAGCAGAGTTCTGAAAATAAAAGTGATTGAAGGCTTGATGCTAAGAGTGAGTCCTCTATGATCCATATAGTATTACATAAGAATAATTAGAAAGCAAAGACCAATAAATAAGTCACAGGGATGAAAAGCACAGCACAAGGAATATAGTCAATAATACTGTAATAACCTAGTATGGTGACAGATGGGGACTACACTTATCATGGTGAGCATTGTGTGATATACATAATTGTCAAATCACTATGTTGTAGGCCTGAAACTAATATTACATGTCAACTGCATTTTCAATTAAAAACAAAAACAAAAACAAAAACATGCTCTCTACCCCGCATCAGGCCACCTTACTTGCTTTAGCCAATAAATGAAACTGACACATGGCATTTTTGAGCAAACTATGAAGATCATTTATGAGGCTCTGCCATTTCTCATTTTCTTTGTTGTCTGTGTCAAATGAGCCTCATGTACCAAGATGTAAAGGTCTGTTTTTCCAACTCTGTCTTTCATTGAAGATGCGAAATAGAGTCACAGCCTAACTGAAGGTAACATGAAATGTGACTTTAAAAATTTTTTATTGTTGGAAGCCTTTGAGATTTGGAGGCTCTTTGTTATCAATGTAGGCTACGCTGACTGATTCTACACAACATGATTCTAAAATGGTAGGAAGGAAAGAATGTCTAAAAAAAATGAAGCAAAAACCAGATAATATATCTTATCACTGTCATAGTTAAACAAATTCCCTCAGGAAGATAAACATCAAAATAAGTTTTAAATGTGGCTCTCCATAGACTTATTGAGTGCTCAATAAGGAAAAAAAAATAATCCAAAGAGGGATGCTATGTTACCATGTATCACAAAATTATCTCCTTCAAGCATAATGAATGACTGCAAAAGGTTAACAGTGGCCATTATAGGTATTTAAAATATATTATGAGGGGTTTATAATTAGGAATTCAATTATTCATAAGTAAATGCGTGTTTCTATATTTTATGTTTCCAAACACAATATCCATTATATTTTAGTTCTTTTAAAACATTTTCTTGGTGGAACACCTGGGTGGCTCAGTCAGTTGAGTGTCTGACTCTTGATTTTGACTCAGGTCATGATCCCAGGATTGTGGAATCGAGCCTGACATTGGACTCCATGCTAAGTGTGGAGCCTACATAGAACTCTCTCTCTTTCCCTGTGTTCCCTTAAACTTAAAATTCTTAAAATAAATTTTTAAAAAATAAAAAACAAACATTTTCTTAGCAATTCACTTTGAATAATTTGTTTTCTTTAGCAAAACTTCTAACAATGAAATGCAAACTTAAGCTTCAGATTCGGTGCTAAATGAAAAACAATACATTCTCAATTAAAATCTGTAATATGTGGGGCACCTGAGTGGCTCAGTCCATTAAGCATCTGACTACAGCTCAGATCATGATCTTGCAGTTTGTGATTTGAGCCCCGCATTAGGCTCTGTACTGACAGCTCAGAGTCTGGAGCCTGCTTTGGATTCTGTATCTCTCTCTCTCTGCCCCTCTCCCACTCATGCTCAGTCTCTCTTTCTCTCCAAAAATAAACAAACATTTTAAAAAGGATTAAAAAAATCTCAAATATGTGTAATACTAAGTTTTCTATTAATATAATACTCTTTAACAAGGATATAAAACAATAGAAATTATTGTTGGCAAAATCTTAGAACATGAAAACTATCACCAAAGCTTTTAAATAAAACCATCATATATCGGAAAATGTCTGATATTATTTGAAAGGCATTCAATTCTGGGCACTCTCCTGGTATTTATAAAGAATTTTTATCTGAAAGAAGAAATGTGTTTCTTCTAAGGCTCTTATAGAGAAAGTGCTAGGTGTTTTTTTTTTATTGTTTTTGTAAATAATACTCAACTATTATACTGATAAAGTTACAGTACAATTCTGCCCAGCATTTTGGCCAGGGTTTCTGATCATAAGAGCTCTGCAAATCAAGTTTACCTAATGTTTACTGCAGATTGAGTTCAGAGAGGAATAAAGAAGAAAAAAATTGGAGAACTAAAAAAAAATTTTTTTTAAATTAAAAAAAAAATTGTGGAACAATAACTGCATGTTTAATATTGAACAAGTGATAATTATTCTGTCAAATCTGCAATGTTTTTGCAGATCAACAATTGTTTAAAGAAAGGGAACATTATCGTACATTTTGATTTACTCGTTATCTCTTCAGTCCCTCTCAGCTTTTATAACTTTGAGAAATCTAGAAAAAAAAAATGCCATTTGCATTGAATAATTACATCAGGGGACTTGAAAGTTTAAGCATTGCTTTCTTTGAAAGCAGAGGGTACACCAAGCCAAACCGGTTACGGTGACTAATCATAACAGTCGCTGTGCCTGGGCTGGCTGCCCTCAGCCGGAGACCTCTGCCACACTGTCGTTACTATGGGCTGTCTGCTGGCTGGCTGACCCCAGCCTCCCTCTGCTCTCCAGAGCCCTTTACACTCGGTGATTAATGAACTGTAAAATAACAACCAGTCTTAGAGCAAGTCAGAGTTCCTTCCCATGAATACTAAAGGAAATGCAGTCTCTTCCCTGAAGCGGTCAAGATTTTATGGGCAAAGCTTCTTTTTTCTTTTTCTACAGTCTAACTCTAATGACTGTTTTGTTACCAGTCAATGGAGGAATCAGACATTAAAACAGATACTCAAAGACCACTTCTTCTTTTCTATGGTAACACTAAGGTGCTGCTATAGGTTCTCATCCCTTTATTCTTAACTTCTCCAACCATTATGATTCATGATTAGCTCTTTCAAAACTTCCATCTTGGGGCTGGATCCCAAGGCACAAGGGCTCTTGTGAAAGAGAAATAACGCAGTGAAGCAAAAACAATTTTAGAGCTGAGAGCAGGCTGACATTCTAAAGCTTGCATAACTGAATCAGGAATGCTCCATGTGCATAGCAGTGTTTCTTCTAACAATAATATTGTTTTCTAAAAAAAAAAAAATAAAGTGCAAGTACAATGAGATCATAAGCTAAGGGGAAAAGCACAGGTTTAGGAAAAGAGAATATAAAGCAAAATCTAAGGAAAGAGACGAGACCTGATTTAATACTAGCACATTGATTTCCAGACTTCTCATCTAAACTGCATTTCCCAGCAAACCTTCCTTGCCTAAGAATCACAATTTCAATCAATTTCAAAGATTATCGTGGATACTGAGTATGAACAACTAAAAGCTGACTTTAGCTCTCCATATACTTGGATTTAGCAAACATTTTGTGATTAAGTTCTTCTATGAAGGAAATAAACGTACTGTTTGGAAACCATGCTTTGTCATGTCTCTTTTTTATTATAGAAAAATAATAAATGGTGAAATAACACATTATACCCAATTATAAACCCTTATAATTCTATCACTAGTTAATAAAATTGCATTGACCAAAAGCATTTTTTCATTTTTAATTTTGTATTATCCTTTACAGCTTTTGAAACATGTAAACTTCCATGCAGAATTCTTGTTTGTTATATTTCAAGAATAAATATTTTAGTGTTCTTTGAACTAGAAATTAAATTCAAACTCTTCAAGCATCTTACATTAAAATTTATTTCTTTTTCTTCCAACACTCATTCTTCCTTACCAACATCTATATAGTAGATTGTACATATAATTATATACACAATATTTTTTCTGAGACATGTGAATTCACATCATGCCCTATTAGGACAGTGTAAAATTTTGATAGAGCCCCAATCCTATTTTTCAGAATTTAGAACATTAGTTACCCAAAAACCTTTAGTCAATAATCTTGAGTTACAGTGGCCAAAAAAATTCTAAAAGCTTAAAGGGAACCCTCTTGCACTGTGGGTGGGAATACAAACTGGTGCAGCTGCTCTGGAAAATGGTGTGAGGTTCCTCAATAAAGTAACAATAGAGCTCCCCTATGACCCAGCAATAGCACTGCTAGGGATTTACCCAAGGGCACAGGAGTGCTGAGGCATAGGGACACATGTACCCCAATGTTCATAGCAGCACTCTCAGCAATAGCCAAATTATGGAAACAGCCTAAATGTCCATCAACTGATGAATGGATAAAGATGTGGTTTATATATATAATGGAATACTACTTGGCAATGAGAAAGGATGAAATCTGGCCATTTGCAGCAACGTGGATGGAACTGGAGGGTGTTATGCTAAGTGAAATAAGTCAGGCAGAGAAAGACAGACACCATATGTTTTCACTCACGTGAATCTTGAGAAACTTAACATAAAACCACGGGGGAGGGGGATGGGGGGAAAGTTACAGAGAGGGAGGGAGGCAAACCATAAGAGACTCTTAAATATTGAGAACAAACTGAAGGTTAATGGTGGGGTGGTGGAGAGGGGAAAGTGGGCGATGGGCATTGAGGAGGGGCACTTGTTGGAATGAGCACTGGGTGTTGTACGTAAACCAATTTGATAATAAATTGAAAATTTAAAAGAAAATTTAAAAACTTAAGGCATCAGAGAATGTTTTAAAATGACTACCATTTGCTTCCTAAAAATGTGCTTTGTTAAAACAAACATGTTTGTGCTCTGCATATGTAAAGGTCTTTCCTGATGACAGTTTAGCTTCAAATATTTTTTACTTGTAGCTTCTGAATCACAGTTGTCTTCAACTTAGTATAGTGGAGAAAGCAACAGAAAACGGTTGTGAATTGATCTATTGAGGGCAAGTGCAGGTGTTTGGGCTCTTTTAAATGAATGCCTGGGTGGCTTAGTCAGTTAGAAAACCAACTCTTGGTTTTTGGCTCAGGTCATGATCTCTGTGCTGGCGGCATGGAGCCTGCTTGGGATTCTCTCTCCCTCTCTCTCTGCCCCCTACCTCACTCACACTGTCTTGGTCTCTCTCAAAAATAAATAAACTTAAAAAAATGAATGCTTATTATAAAATTCGAAATGACTAACAAAATAGCAAAAATGCTAGGTTGCTCAGTTTTTTTCAGGTCCATCTGTGGTGTTTTGTTTTTTTCCACATGGATATGGCCTTACGGTCATAGGAGTTTGGGTACAGAGAGACACATAACACAGGCCTAAAGCTCCGTTAAAAGGTATCACATTTTTTACAATTGTTTCAAGAGATAAGACAGCAGTACAAAATTTTAGAAGGTTCAGCTTAACTTTTTTGTTTATTTGCTGTTACTGTTTTCCTTCATTTTTATCCATTCTCTGGTATCTTTCTCAGCAGCTGATGCTGTACAGCAAGGGTACAGGACAGCAAGTGTAGCCTGATGAATCAAGGAAATGTGGCCACTTAGAGCAATCACTCTCCTCATTGGTTGCATGGCATCGTTGAGAAAGCAACCCATTAGTTGGCTTTTTTCTATCCAGGTACTTCCTGATATAGCCATCAACCCATCAGTTCGTTATATACACTAGAAACTACCTCTGCTAAAGCAAAGCAAGGCTCCGGCAAAAACAGGAAAAATACAGAAAAGTGAGAAAAATAGACATTATTTTTTTATTTTTTGTTTCCTTCAACATCTTTATTTGAAAAAAAAAAATGAACCATATAGTATATTTACTCTAAGGATTCCTATTATCCATAAGGATATATCAAAGATAAACTTACTGCTTCCAGATTAACCAAGATGTAGGATTTATACCTGTCAGTTCTGCAAAGAGATGGCCCATCCATACATTCAATCATTCATTCACTCATCCAATAGTATTTATTGATAACATGTTGATTCATAGGAAGTCTTCCGTATGCCAAGAATAAAGTAGCAAACGGGGAAAAGAAACATTACCTAACTGCAAAGAATTTCTACATAGAGGAAGAAGACAGAAAAAATAAAAGTTGATGAAGAGAGATGGTAATTTCCCAAGTGCTCTGATTGACAATAAAACAAGATGCTGTAACACAGTTTCTAAGATAGGAGGGAAACAAGGAAGGCTTTTCTAAGAAGGTATGGTTTGAGTTGTGACATGAATGAGGAGTAGGTGGTGGTCATGAAAAAGTTAAAGTAAAAGCACTCCAGATAGAATGCTAGGGTTTGAGACTGAAACAAAGACAAGTGTTCAAGAACTTAGGAAAATTAATTATGGTGTTCTGTTTTCCTCATTCTTATCAGCAACAATTTAAAATTTTGCAGAGAAGGACTCCATATTCTTAGAGACTTTGGAGGGAATAAAATCATAACTTTCTGGTTTGAAGATAGTAGACTATTTTAAATTTAAAAACTGATGCATCATAAGACTTTTGAGAATAACTACTTTCACATCAATCATTATTTTGGAAGTGGTTTGTAGGTTTGGTCTTTAGCTAAATGACCTGAACCCTAAGTTCATACGCCACACAACCAATATTTATTTTAAGTAGTGTTACATGCATACACAGATGTGAAATTCAGATGAGAAATTATATATATGTGTGTGTATATATATATGCATATATATATAATTTTCTTATTCTCTCCATTTCTGTTGCATAATTTACAAATTTATTTTCCTTCAAAATGCCTTGTATCTATCTTTTCAACTATTTTTTAATGTTTGTTTATTTTTGAGAGAGAGAGAAAGAGTGGGGGAGGGACAGAGACATTGAGGAACAGAGGATCCAAAGTGTGCTATGTGCTGACAGCAGAGAGTCTGATGTGGGGCTCTAACTCATGAACAATGAGATCATGACCTGAGCTGAATATTCTAGAATATTCTTCGTAAAGTAAACAATCATTTTGAAAATAAATGCAGCTTCATTCAACTCATATTTGCTGTAGAAATCTCAACAACATGCAAAAACATGCACCCATTAATCAAAAACACAGCACTGCAAAATCATAGATTTTATGAGAAACTCATGGTCTTGGGACGCCTGGGTGGCTCAGTCAGTTAAACATCTGACCTCAGCTCATGATCTCGCGAGTTGCAAGTTCAAGCTCTGCATCGGTCTCTGCTGACAGCTCAGAGCCTGAAGCCTGCTTTGGATTTTGTATCTCCCTCTCTTTCTGTCCCTCCCACCCTCTTGAAAATAAACATTTAAAAAATTAAAAATAAAGAAAGCCATGGTCTTTAAATAAAAGATTTGCCTAATAGATATTATGTAAAATGAAGATTCTTCAAGTTTCAAGAAACAGAGATAGAGAGATCATTTCAGTAATTGAGGGTCTATCCTAAGCACGCCTGGGAAAGTAAGAACTACAGAAAGCAATTCCAGCTGCCATATAGTCAAAGCTCATGGAGACTGGAGATGTTGTTCAGTGTATAAAAAACAGCTTCAGCAGCACCTCAATTAACTCAACTATCTTATGTCCTGACATAGTGGTGACTCAATAATTCCATTTCTGTTTTTCTCTTCATGGGTTTCTTTTTTTCTTCCTTCTTTCTATTCTGCTCCTAACTGCCTTTAATCTTCTCCATGATTTCTGCTTTTCATTGACATCAATTGCTTCATGGCTTTCGTTACAGACGAGCCCAACTTAGATCACTGCCTTTCTGACTTGTTCAGAGTCAAGCTATCATAGGTTGATGGATTATTGTTTTCATGCTTTTGACTTCATCCTACTCTAATGCTATATAACAAGCAATTTTCTTCCTAAGGCAGACTTTCTTTTGCTCATCCTGAAACCTCTTCTTTGATGTCTCATCATGTTTGATCCTAATTATTTCAAAGAAAAGACAATGCCTTTGATGATATCCTTACTTGTTTAAGCGGCATATAGATGGGCTCTAAGACACAGTATGTAGCCCTTTCATTTAAATATTTTTCTATTTCTGTGTCAGTCCATCAGCTTTTCATTTTGTTTTCTTTTAATTATGATTGATGTTGTTGCCAGTTAACTAGTATAGCTTGCATTGGCATTAACATCCTGCACAGTGACACGGTGGTAAATATATGTTTTAATCTTTATCATATCATAAAACAGTGCAAGTCGAGCCATCTGTAGGTTTTTTTCTCAGGAGACATCACGTTCACCCTCCATCACTTTGGGTAATGATACATTCCATCTTCCTGTTCACAAAGATAAATATTGGTCATAGTGTCCTTTGCTCCTGACCACAGTAAGTAGCCCAGAAATGGGTTCATGACCCAAACCAAATCAATCAGCCTTTGACAGATTTTATGGAACCAAGGCTAGGAGTTCCTCTTTAGAAAAAGTTTCTAATAATATGATTCCAAAACCGTCCAATAATTCCCAATTTTTACAACAGGGAAAAAGCTTGTCTACTATAGAAAGAAACAATTTAAGAGAGACAGGCAAACAGAGGCCAGGGTTGGCAGAGGGCAAAAAAGGAAAAGTTTTGATTGTGGCCAAACCCCAGTTCTTACTCCGTAAGCCTCCAGAAGTGCCCAAGTCCTTCATATTGAGAACGACTCAGTGCCCTTCCAGTAAATCTTCTTTATTTGTTAAACTAATTTGTGTTAGGTTTCCATCACTTGCAACTGAAAATGTGATTTGGCAGTCTTCTTAGACTATCACGCATATGTGCTTCTGAACACAGAAAACCCTGAGTTTGTCTCTCAAACTCTATCTGGTACAAAGCATCTTCGTTTAATAGATTTCTCATCCAAGTCTACTTGAATATGCCTCTAATTCACCATGTGTAACACATATAAGTTCATCCTGTATCCCCTGATAACTTTTCCTATGTAACCTCCTATGTGTCTCTGTGATATTATTTTCCCCCAAAGTCAAAAAGCTAAAAAATCTGGGGCGCCTGGGTGGCTTAGTCAGTTAAGCGTCCGACTTTCGCTTAGGTCATGATCTCGCGGTTCGTGGGTTCGAGCCCCGCGTCGGGCTCTGTGCTGACTGCCAGCTCAGAGCCTGGAGCCTGTTTCAGTCTGTGACTCCCTCTCTCTCTGACCCTCCCCTGCTCACGCTGTCTGTCTCTCTCTCTCTCTCCTAGAAATAAATAAAAAAGCATTTAAAAAAAAAAAGCTAAAAAATCCTACCAAAGTCTCTTCCTTTTTATCTGTTTCACTCCAGTCTTGTCCATTTTCCTCATTATTCTTTTGATTTTTCACTTTTAAAATAATGTTTATTTATTTATTTATTTATTTATTTATTTATTTATTTTTTAAAAGAGAGCAGGGGAGGAGCAAAGAGAGAGGGAGACAGTGAATCCAAAGCAGGCACTGCACTATCAGTGCAGAGCCAGAGGGGTGCGTGTGCGGCTAGAACTCACAAACCTTAAGATCATTACCAGAGCCAAATGCTGAACCTACTAAGCTACCTCGGTACCTCTCAATTCCTCACTTCGTATTCATTTTCTCTAGAAGAGCAGTGCAGATTTTTATGCAAAGCTGTGTCTCTGGTTTCTATCCCCTATGTCTTCTACATGCCATTTCCACAGCAACTTATTTATACGTCATTGAGGAACACTGCTCAGCTTCAGATAAAACTTTTAAATCTATAGGATAAATCTAAACTTTCTAAGTTGAAGTTCAAGGCTATTTTTGTGGCCTATACCTACCATTTCTACCTAAGCTCTCAGTGTTTTCTTGCATAAATCCCACAATTATCTACATAATGTCCTCCAGTCACATATTTATGTTCCTACCTCTGCACCATCCATTTCACCTAGAATAGCCTTCCCTATTTTCATCTTATTTTCCAAGCTTTATCAAGCTCTGTTTTTTCCTTGGAGAATGTGTTTGCCCAGAGGCTAGATAAACTAATCAAGAGGAATTGAAACTAAATGTGATGAGGGAGGAGAAAAACATCTAGATAAATATGTAAATCAATTTACTATGGAAAACAGTGGCTATGATATTCAAAAAAGGCAAACATTGTGGGAGGTGCCAGAGAGTCATAGGAGAAAACTGTTGCACCAGCAACCATTAATTACACTTATAACCAAATGCAAATATATATTACTGTGCAGGTCCCAAGTAATGTGAATTTTGGGGCACCTGGGTGGCTCAGTAGGTTAAGTGTCTGACTTTGGCTCAGATCATGATCACATGGTTCGTGGGTTTGAGCCCTGCATCGGGCTCTGTGCTGCTGAAGGTTAGCTCAGAGACAGGAGCCTGCTTCAGATTCTGTGTCTCCCTCTCTCTCTGACCCTCCCCTGCTCACACTGCCTCTCTCTCTCTCAGAAATAAATAAAACATTAAAAAAAAATTTTAAAAACCGAGTAATGTGAATTTTAAATTTTAAGAGAAAAAACAATTAAAATGGATGTGTAGACTTCGTAGAATTTTAAGAGGAGAAAGGACAAACAGACCTACAGTGGAACTGTTTCATGTTCACCTGGAAAACCAGTTATCTTAAGAAGTAAGATTACTGAAGAACATCTAGGATGGATGTGTGTGTGTGTGTGTGTGTGTGTACACACATATATACATATGCCCATGTATATAGATATATGGGCAATGATTGCACCAGTGAGATTTTGCTATGTGGTTAGAGGTTAGATCATACGGTTAGTGTTAGAGTTAGGGGCAAAATTAGGATTAGGGCCACCAAATGGGAAATAAGAAACTCACTCAGAAGTAAGACTTAGTAGTATGTTGAAAGAATCATTTGGCTAAAAAAAGAGGATCTTACAGTTTCTATATTAGCTTTGCTGAAAATTAAAACTCCCAAAGAGAGGAAGATTTATCCAAGGGAAACTATTTAGAACCTAATTATGACCAATAAAAAGGAATGAATGGCAAAATGAGTAAGATACACAATTTTTAAAAGATGTTAAAATACCATGAACATGTTAGCCTGAGGAGAGCTGGCATGCCTATATTGATGACAAGCACAATATGCTTTAAGATAGAAAACACAATTAGGAGATAAAAAATGGTCTTCTATGTAATAATAAAAATAATACTTAATGGGTAAATATGACAATTTTAAATCAGCATATACCTAAGAAGAAGTCTCAGAATATAGTTGAGATAATTATCTAGAGAAACTAGAAATTCTGCTATCATAGAGAGAAACTTAAAAATATCTAAATACCTCCTCCAGGAATTGGAATATTCAGCAGAATATAAAAGATTTGAACATACCTATTAACAAATTTGGTCTGATGATACAGAGATAGAACTATCCATGCCAAGAATTAAGACTACACAATTTTTATAAATTCACATGATACATTTGCAAAAAACTTGTCATGTACCAAACAATAAAATGATTTTCAAACAAATACCAAAAACTAGGTTATCTTATAGAGCACAGTCTTAATGATGAAGAAATTCATTTAGGTATAGATGATTTTTAAATAACTTAAGAAGAAACACATTTAAAAAACACACATATTTGAAAAGTGTAAATAGCTTTTTAAGTAGCTCACAAATTAAAAAATAGAAATTAGAATAAATTCAAAATATTCAAATGTGAAAATGTTGCATGTTTAAAATTACTAAACAAGCTAGAGCTTTACAAGCATACCTCACTACACACCTTTCCGGATATGAATATTCAGGATGATAAATTGCAAATTTTTGCCCGAATTCAGTACCTGCGTTGAAACTCCCTATAAAAATCTACATTTGTATACCAGAAGAAGTATTGAATTTATACACTACCCAGGGCCATAGAAGGCAATGTGGTTTTATTTTATACTGGATTGTCTCCCAAGGATAGTATTTTGATGTCCTATTACCTTAAAAGACTTTGCATAATTACTGCATATTCCCATACATTCCCTGGGTACTATGGTTTGCTTATACTGAGCAACTTAGCATAGTACCAACCTGGGTCTGGTTGAAATTAGTTATCTTTAACCTACTATTTCATTGATTTTTTCTATTGTAGAACATACAATGTATGTATACATCATTAGAATGTATACATTATAAATGTCATTTGCATCTGATATTACATCATTATTTAACAGTGAAAATAATGGAATAAATGGTTTTAGATGTTTTCCATTACACAAAAAGCCTTGTATTAAGTTTTTAGTGGTATGTGGAGTAACTTGACTAAGGGCACTGGATGGCCTGAGAATTCATTCTGTGTACCATTTAAAAATTGGACTAGGATGTGCAAGAATGTTCTAACATATTTCCAGGTACATATTAGATATTAATAACAAAGGATGCCCATATTAACAATCACTCTATGAGGACAATAAAACCTTACTACAATCTAGATACAAACAACTGAGGAAAAAATAATGCAAGAATTTTATTTACGAGCATAGATATAATAATCCTAAATAAAATACTGTCATAGAAAAAGAAGCAAGATACATAAAAATATCATAAAATTTGATTTATCTTACACATACAAAGATATTTGATATTTGAAAATGTAACTAATTATGCTAAAAGATGAGAGGGCAAAACATAATTGCAACAGATATGAGAAAGGGATTTGGAAAAGATTAACTTTTTGAAAACTATGGTCAAATGGAAACTATCTTAACCTATTAGAGGGTACCTGCCAGAGAACTACAGAAAACAATATGCTTAAAAGTAAAACATGAAAAGGATTTTCTTTAAAGTCAGCAGAAATGAAGAATCTTAGCATTCTTCTTTACCAACTATTTTAACAGTTACCTCTTGCTGTGAAACAAACTGCCCCACAACTCTGTGATTTATGAAAACAGTGACTTACTAAATCTCATGGTTCTGTCAATTGACTGGGCAGAGCTCAGATGGGATGACTTGTCTCCTCCACTTACGTCTCAGCTGGGCTTGCTAATGTGGCTTTAGTTTCAGGGGAAGAATTCAAAATGGTCTTCACTCACATGCCCAGTTCCTAACCCAAGAGAGTTGGATCTAGTTGGATCCTCTCTCATTACTTGCAGGGACTTTCTCCCTGTATAGGCTTCGTTCCCTAGCATCTTTCTCTCCACGTGACCTCTTCAGTGGAATTGCTCAGGCTTCTTTACATTGCATCTCAGAAATCTCAGGGGGCAAGGCAGAATCTGCAAGCTTTCAAGTGTAGGCTTTTGAACTCAGATGCTACTGTATTTACAATATTCTATAGCTTAAATTAAGCTAGGGATGCCTAGATGGCTCAGTTGGTTAAGCGCCTAACTTTGGCTCAGCTAATGATCTCACAGCTTGTGAGTTTAGGCCTCTGTGTGGGCCTCTGTGCTGACAGCTCAGAGCCTGGAGCCTGCTTCAGATTCTGTGTCTCCCTCTCTCTCTGCCCACCCCCGCTCATGCTCACTCACACACCCTCTCTCAAAAATGAATAAATATTAAAAAAATTTAAATTAAGCTAAATACTAGACCAGATTCAATGTGGGAGAAGATAACACAAAGGTATGAGTACAGAGAAGAATTTGTTCATTGGGGATCCTTTTGTATCAATCACAGCCATTTCATTTCAAATTTATATTAGAGATTTTACTCATCAGACTAAAATGAGGAGGAGAAGCATGATAAATGTGATAATGATGATGATATTAAGAATTGGGAGAAAACTTATTTAAGGATTATATGATTGCATTTAGATTACATGATTGCATAGAAAATCTAGGAGAATGAAAAAAGAAAGTCTAGGAGAATGAAAAATAAAAAATGTAAGAACAAAACCATTCCTGCCAATAATTTGAATATAAAGTTAGCATATAAAAATAATTTTTATATGCCATAAAGAAACACAAAGCTTTTAAATTATTTTAAAGGGTATGTACATTAGCGAAAAGTCAACATAAAGTATATAAAAATACCGAGCAAAGCTGGTTCAAGACCTACTTGAGAAAAATGAAAATATTTTATTGACTGACATTTAAGAATACCAAGTAAGTGGAGAGATATTGCAAATGGAGAAGGATTCCCAATATCATAAAGCAAATAATTTTTCCAGTATCAGTCTATAAATTTAATGAACGTATAACCAAAATTACAACAAGATTTTCCATGAAACCTAATAAACTAATTCTAAATTAATGTTAGCTAATAAACTAATTCTAAATTAATGTTAGAGAGTAAAAAGCCAAGAATAGTCAAGACAAATCTAAGAAGGAAGATGAACACGAGTTGGGGGCCTTGCCCTACTACTGAGCAAGACCTAATTAGAGATGTTAATTAAGCCAATGTGCCACTGTTGTAGGGATATGGACAAGTGAAAACCAACAGAATAGTCTAGAAACATGGATTCATATTTTCAAAAATTATAAATGGTAGAGGTGTCATTATTAAGTAGTGAGGGAAGGATGTTTGATGATCTTGACACAATTATTCATTCATAAGGAAAAAAGGGTAATTATATTCCTGCTATATACTGTATAGGAATATAGCTTTAAAATAGATTAAATATTTAATTCTATAAAGTAAAACATTAAAATATCTCTTGTCATTTAAAAAAAATGTTTATTTTTGATAGAGAGAATATAAGTAGAGGATGAATGGAGAGAGAGGGGGAAGGAGGATCTAAAGTGGGCTCTGTGCTGACAGCAGACAGTCCAATGCAGGGCTCAAACTCCCAAACCAAGAGATCATGACCTGGGCCAAAGCCAGATGCTTAACAAACTGAGTCATCCAGGCACCCCCGGTTTACTTTTAAGTGGGCCTCATGCCTAGCATGGTGCCCAACATGGAGCTTAACTCATGTCCCTAATATCAAGACCTGAGCTGAGATGAAGAGTTGGACACTTCACCAACTGAGCCACCCAGGACCCAGGTGCCCTGAAATGTTTCTGATAAAAGGGAGGACAAGTATTTTTCAGACTTTTGAGTAAACAGGAAGCAAGAAGCAGAGGAATAAAATAAAAGACTGATAAATTGGATTATATTAACAATGACGAGTTTCTGCACATCGAAGGAAGACACTGTAAGAAATGGAAATGACAAGAGTACAGGAGAAAGCATACGCAATGATTCATCTGATAATGCGTTATTACCGAAAATACTTTTAAAACTTTCAAATTAATAAGAAAATGAAGATAAAATAGAGAAATGAGCATATAATAAAGACAGACAATAAAGATGGGAAATCCACAATGTTCAATAAGTAAATTAAGGGCCACTCAGTTTTTCTGAAAATGACAAATAAAAATTTAAAAGATAATTTAATAATAAAAAATAAAATTTTAAGCCATCTGAATATGATACAATTTTTAAGAGTAAAGACATTTACATAGTGCTCATAGAGGTACAGATTGGCGCACTTTCTTTGGGGAGTAATTTAGCATTAATATAAATTTAAAAATGCCTAGTAAAACCTTCACACACTTTTTGTTGGAATCCATAGACAAGAATGTTTTTTCAGCATTGTTTATAATAGCAGAAAATATGGTCCAACCTCTCAAAGGAGAAGCATAAGTACATTTGAAATATCCATGCAGTGGGATACCACATAGTTGTAAAAATTAATAAGTAGAGCCACCTTATAAACATAGATAAATCTCACAAATACAATGTTGAAAGCAAAAAAATAAAAGTAAGTTGGCTGAAGGCTGTATAATTTGATACCAATTACATAAAACTATAAAATATTCAAATCAAAGAAAATAATTTATATATGTTTATGTGTTTATATTATTTATTAAAACTATTTTTAAAAGATTAATAGGTTAAAAAACCAAATTCAACACAGCAGCTGGTTCAATTTCAAAAATATCTGTAATGTTTTATTTCATAATCTTGACTGTAAGCTCATGGATGTTCATACGATTATCTATGCTTTCGTGTGCATGCCCTTGAAATATTATAAATGTTAAAAAATACAATTATAGAGATTGGGAATGATGCAGGAAATCTGAAATGTGGCAAATGATGATTTCCTATTTTTAAAAAGAAAACAGGGATAGATTTTTCAACATACATTTGTTGTAATTCCATTCTGTGCCAGACACTGGGCTAGATGCTGGAGCAACATCAGTGAAAAGAGAGATGCCTTCACTGCTTACATGGTATCTATAATCTGAGTATTTCCTAATTTACAGACAGTCAGGATTTATGTGGTTCTGACTCAAAAATTTTCTAACTAATTGTTTAAGTGTTATGGCTTGTGACAAAATGGAGCAAGTCATAGCAGGCTAGCTTTGTTTAAAGCTAACTTCATTTATTTCTTTTAAGGGATCCTGCCCCCCTTTTATGGGGGAATATTGCACAACTCAGTTCTCTACTTTGATCTGCTAGCATGTTGTTTTGTTTGCTTTTTTAAAAATTTTTTTTAATGGTTTGGGCAAAGATATAGATGATATGTTTATTTTTATTTGTCCATTTGAAACTTTAAAAAATGTTCATATACAAATACCAGTATACCAAATTAACCAAAATTACATCAAAACTCTTTTTTTCTCCCAAACCACCTTGCTTGTCATAAATTTACCAATACTCTGACATCATGAATATCTGTATTTATATATATATTTGCAAATTTTATATTATATAGATATAATCACTCTCTAAAATTCATGATTATCAGTTGCAGTGGTTTAACTGAATTGTCCCAACTAGTTGGAAATTATGTTGATAGTTATATGCCATCAACAAATGATAGACCTCATTTTCAAATGATTTTCTTTTTCGAAAAGAGTAAAGTGAGTAGATACAACATGTATCTCAGCACGGAGTATATTAATAACTGTTACTTTAGAATGCATTATATTTCATTGCCACTTTTCATTTGCTTGGCTTTTGATGGCAGCAATTTATTAAGAAATATTTCTAAAGGGGAAAATTGGCCCTTTTAGTTGCCAAGATCAATAAAAAGAAAAGGTCCATCAGAGGAGAACATTTTGGCAAATGTATACAATGTTAGTGCATAGAGGAAAACTTCAGTCCCAAACAGAATTTGAACTCAGGTCATCTAAATTCTACAGTCTACACTCTGAACTATATGTAATGTACAGCTGATCTGTTGTCCAGCTCCAATCATCCCAAACTTAAGCAGACAAGAAAATCACTAGCAAGACTAGTTAAAACACAAATGCAGCCACAGCTAGAGATTCTGCAGGTCAGGTAATTTGCATTTCTAAAAAGCTATCAGGTGGAGCTGATACTGCTGGTCTTGGTCTGTGGTTTAAGGGGTTAAAACTGGCTTGCTGAATATCTTTAAAGCAGGAGAAATTTTATAAGTCTAGCACAGTAAATTGAAATTCCACTTTAGGACAGCAATATGGAATAACCCCCTCTCAGCCCTATGATTACATGAAACCCTTTTCTAAATCAATGTGGTTTATAGCTCAAAGGCAACCAAAACATGGTTTGCATAACTTAAAAAGCCTGTTTAAATGCAAGAACAAACAAACAAAAAAAAAAGGCATACACAGTAGGAAGCATTTTCTTATGACCTTTCTACAGTGAAAGTGAGAATGACAAGAAAGTCAGCGTCCGAACTTCTAAAGTCTGTTGGGATCAAGGGCTAAACTCTGTCCACCATCTGCTCACAGGTACAAACTCAAGAAATAATATTTCAGTCAAGACTGACTTCGGCTTAGGAAACAAGATGGGCGTTTTATATTAGAAGCTTCTCACACACAATTTGGTTTCTAAAAGAGGAAATCTAACTTGGGGGAAACATGCAAATCTCAGTTCCAGAGATAGAGTGGGGGAGGCTGCTCCGAACAAAGCCTGAACATTACATTAGTCAGGTTCTCCAGGCCCAGCCTATCTGCAGAAAGACAGCTGCTTGAATTTAAGCACCAATTAAAGATTTCGCAGGCAGGCTTTAGTCACTTTCTTTTACAAGAACGTTTGACTTGTGTACTTAGAGAGTAAATCAGCGGAATATTCTAGTTAAAGGGAAAGAAAGCATATGCTGTGAGTCTTTTATCATAAGAAGTAAATATTGGGGAAAATAATTTTCAAATACAATGCCAATATAATTTGGCTATGAGACCCCTTTAACAAGTGTCTGCTGGGTATGTCCTAAAATGATTAATTTGTCAGCCTTCCTGCAGTAAACGCTATTTGAGAACTTGCAGTTTCAGGTTGTAAAGATGTGATTTTTCTGGTATGCTTTATCTTTGTTTAACTGTCATATCTTGGTACATAGCAATGTCTCAGAAGTTTAAATTTTTTTTTAAATGTTTTATTTATTTCCAGGAGAGAGAGACAGCGTGAGCAGGGCAGGGTCAGAGAGAGAGGGAGTCACAGACTGAAACAGGCTCCAGGCTCTGAGCTGGCAGTCAGCACAGAGCCCGACGCGGGGCCCGAACCCACGAACCGCGAGATCATGACCTAAGCGAAAGTTGGACGCCCAACCGACTAAGCCACCCAGGAGCCCCCAGAAGTTTAAAAGTTTGTTCATAAATATTGCTACTTCTGTTGGTTAAGAACTTCTTTTGAACCCGTTTCTCATATTTGCAGGAACAGTGAAAAACAGTATTTCTTGATGTTTCTGCTCATTAAAAACAAACAGAAAAGAGGGGGATGTGGAGACAGAGGGTATAAGCATTAATTCATGCCAGTTCACACAGTATTTCCAGTGCGTGTTATTAAAAATGTTTTTGTTAGCAATTAAACCTGAGGAACTGGCTCTTGCTTTGGGAAACAAGATGTAGGCATCTACAACAATGCTCATAAGTTATATTATTATTGACCAAAATAAATGCATACTTTACAAGGAGCCTATAAAAAAGTGAATACTGATGATAAAAGGAACACAATGGAGCTACAAACCTAGAGACTCTCAGTTAAGAGAGAGGAATCCACTTGATTCCTTAGACAACTCAGAACGTACCCAGATGATTCCTTTCATTACTGGTGACAAGCCCAGGAGATGCTGTAATTCTACTACGTTAAATCTGTTTTAATTTGTCCCCTGTTCCTGAGCATGTAAGCACTATCAGGAGAACAGAAAATGCCTATTTAGAAATTATTTGTGCTGACTACCATGTCTTAATTGGTTTTAAGCTTTTCTGTTAAAATGTTTATTTTAAAATAAATACAATGATACAAGTTGACATCTGGGAGTCCTGTAAATATTTGTTTTGAGGAACCTGCAATATTCAGGACAGATTCTTTGGGGAGTCCATAGAAGAGCTTTATATCCAAGGGGGAAAAGGTTTGAAGATAGATTATGAGGGACTCCTTTTATTTTAAATCATGGTAAAAAAAAAAAAAAAAGCCACCCTCATATATCCAGTAAGGTTCAAAAATAATTTAAATGCATATTTCTTGAATAAGTGCTAGAGAAGAAAATCATAAGAATTATCCAAGGGGATCTTGGCTGGCAAGGAAGGAAGTCTTTTCTGAGGAACTGACTTTTAACCTATGTTTTTCTCAATTAATATAAATCAGCTAAGTAGGGACAGCAGGTGGAAAGGATAAGGGAAAACTTGATCCAGCCATAGGGAACATTGGATGTGAAGACTGTGAAGAAAGAGGCAGTAGAAAGAGCTTGAAAAACGTAATAAAAGTCACAGAGACCAAGCTAGAGAAAGCAAGAGCAAAGCAAAGTCTGACATGAGGCTTGGAGGGGCCAGATCAGGAGGGCTTTGTCGGTGGCCTTAAGGAGCTCAGACCGTACTCAAAGAGTGGTAAGGGATCGGTAAGGGTTTAAGCAAGGAGATGTTATCTAAGAAAACCTCTCTCCATGCTGTGTGGAGAATTGATTGTTGAGGAAGAGCGGAAGCAGAGAGACCATGAAGTAGAATTTTCCTTGGTCCAGTAAGATGATGACACTGTGCACCAATGCAGTAGAAGTGGATGGATAAAATGCTTTTTTATGGCGGAAAGTAGATGAAATTGAAGAATAAGGAAGAAGACAGTATCAAAGATGAGTCCCACATTTCTGGCTTAAGAAATGGTAAGATAGAGAAGCAATGACCTGGACTAAGAATGGTGAGAGAGGGAAAGGAAAACAAATTCAATAGTGTGGAAGTTTTCTGCTGTTGTTCCAATCAATGGAGATCAGCCCTGGAATCAATATAAAGGGAGAAGGGTGAATCTCCTATCAATTCAGTCAGTCTTGGTTCCTAATTGCCTCCCCAAAATGGGCACTTCTTCCAGAGAAGTGGGTGTGGTTCTTGTGTTAAGGTTCATGCTCCACTTCCCAAATTCAACTGCTTCATCAGGCACACATGTGGAGGAACTAAGGCATCTTACATCAGGCCACACTAAGACATCATAAATTGCCAATGGGACACCTTCCAAAAGGACACTGTGCTTCTATTGTGTTGATCCCATTTCTGCTACAGATTTTCATTCTGTTCCCTGTTGTTCTCTGCAGCTCCCAATAATAGCATCACACACACCCCACTCAGTGAGTGTGACTTGCCGTGTCTTTCCCAGTGGAAGCAGTATACTTCCCACTGTCATTATCTTCAACCTTGGCCATGTGACTTATTTTGGCCAATGGGACACAAGCAGGGGTGAAACTTTTAATCACTGAATTTAAAGAGTCATCAAATGGTTTCCCCTTGGCTCCTTTATCTTCTACCATGAAAATAATATGTACCAGAAGTGAGATATTCCTACAATCTGGATCCCAGAATGAAGAAGACCCATAGAATCAACCTGCAGGTAAATCAAACCAACATCTAACATGAAAAAGAAACAAATCTTTTTGTTTAAACTGCTGAAATTTGGGGGCCACTTATTACTACATGACAACATAATCTAAATTGACATAAAAATCCAAGACTACTTTTGCCTAAAATTTAATATGTGAGAATATCACTTTAAATTTAAATTTAAATTTAGAACCTATCCCACATTAAGATTAATTCCAGGTACTTTTAGGGAGTTTATTACCTCTCTTAACTACAGATGGGCTCAAGCTTTGTGCAGTGGCAGTATAGTAGCCAATGAGGTTTATCTGAGGCGTGATTATTGCTAACTGAAAACTTTTCCCAAAACTACAGATGAGGTTAGATCTCATACCTGAGGCCATTAATACAAGACCTACAAGGAGGACAGTTTCTACTCCAAAATAATAAATATTGTTTTTGGTCCCTCCATAAAAAGCTAAAGATCTTCAGAGGGGCTAGCCCTGGACCCCCATCTGGCTCTAGTAACTTGTATTGACTTCCCCTATTCTGGTCCTCTGCCCGTAGGATTAATAGTATTAAAAGTTTCTTTGCAAGAGCTTTTCTGAAGGAAAAGGAAGAGCAATCATCACTCACACACACACACACACACACACACACACACATTTCTTGTCCATTTGTTCTCCCTGATCCTGGTTCAAGATGAACATCTCGTTTTTACTTTCACAGACAAATGTCTGGCTGCCTGCCACATGTCTTAGACTGGAACTCTGATTTTGCTTTTTTCCAGAGGTAATGCATATTTCCTTTATAAAGCCTGTACTAATTTGCCATATATACCTTCATAAACTCGAGGTTCTTGTATAAACTACTGGGTTTTGTTGAATTTTAGTCTTAGCATCAACTAACTCCAAGCCTTGTCAATAACTCAATCTCTGACTCTGTCTCTGTCTCTGTCACACACACACACACACACATACACACACTCACGTCCACAGGTCATTGCTCACTATTTCTGAACATTCTATTCTATACTCGCTATCTGGCAATGACAAAAAGTAGATGAGGCACTGGCACAGCATACCAGAGAGGTCGGGTCTACATTAACTCTGTGTGAATAGCCCGAGATGAGAAGGAGCAGACAGACAAGAGTTCATGGACTTCTTTCCCTGATGACACATAACTTAGTATACCAAGATGGCCAGCGAAATGACAGTAAGTTCCGTTGATGGGGCTTGAGCACTATTTGTCTCTTCAACCCTTGATTTTTTTCTCATGTCCAAATCACATAAAGAAACGGTCATGTAAGTTTACCCAAGGAAAGAGGAATGTAGCCCTAGTAGTACTAATAATTTGAAATTAAACAATAAGCTCTAAGAAATAAGCTGATAGAAAGTAGTCATTTTGACTTGAGCTGTGACAAACAGAATTCTGCTCACTGCTTTTCTGGACATTAAATGGAAAGAAAGTGATTCTTTCCCTTAGCATTCTTCTCAGTCTTTGTATGCCAATCTTGCTTATGAGCTGTTTTTTCCTTAAAGTTTAAATACCCTTTTCCTCCCACCCACAAGATAGAATGCCAAGTGCTATTCTCTAATCAGCTATTGATTTCATGCCATCTGTTACCTATGAAGCATGATTTCAAGAAAAGCCATGGTGTGGCATCTCTTAGCTTAAATTGTTCTAGTCAACCTCTTCTTGCAAAGTGCTAGACACAAACCTGTTTATTCCCTGTCTGCCACCCTGATTTGTGATTTTTTTTATTATTTGTCACTTATATATAAATGAATTTACAAAATATAATGGAAATTTGCATTTAGGTTGATAGGTTGGACGGAGGCCTTTAAACCATTATCTTCCTCAGTCAGGAGGTTCTCATGGGCATCCCAGTCACCCAAAAGAACTTTCTAATAAACATTAATTCCTATAAGTTTTAAACAGTTATTTCTGGCACTGCTAATTCTTATACTTCTTCTTTGGGGTAAGAAAAAAAAACCATCAATGAAGAAAATCTATACCAGTCTTCAATGTGAATGTCACCATTTATTAAAAATAGTGTGGTGCCAAAGGATATTCTTTAACTGCTGGTTAAATGGAAGTTAGGTTATCATAGGAATCATAATTTCACTTATTTTAAACATGTAGCAATGAATGAGCCAACTATATTATTTCACATGATGCAATTTCTACTTTCCTAAATCTTTGGCCTTTCTCTTCTTTGTTTACCTAAATGTCTATTTATTTTATACACTTATTCTCTAATTATATTTCCTTTGTTTTGAGGAAACAGATATATATTAAGCTACAAGAGAAGGAGAAAGTGGGGTTATTATGATAATCATAAACACTGTAATTTATTGGACACTCAGAAATAGAAATGCAAGGACAATTATATCTAACTGGGACCATGACAAGAATGCCATGGATTCAGAGGACTAGGACCTCTTTCTCTCAGGTCATAGTGTCTATAGCACATATATATTGAGTAACCTCTAAGCTCCAGGCACCATCTAAGCAGCAGAAAAAGGAGACATTAGCCAAGTATTTAAAATACTTTAAAAATAGTAAAAGTTTATCGAGTAAAATATTAGATGCAGAGCTCAGTTGATTTTGAGAGTATGGTAAAGCCTTCTGAGAAATGAAGTTGAGGTTGCAATCTTAAAAACAAACAGAAGGTAATCAGCCAAGTGGTGCTATGAACTATCAACTAGTAGAATTGCGAGTTGTCCAAACCCATTCTTTTGATATGTCTACTTCATTCTTCTGCCTATGCAGTTTCTTTTGGCTATTTATAAATTTGCATAGACCCAAAATACACATGACTTCAAATCTGGAAATTACAAAACCATTAGGCTGTTACAAGGAAGGCTAGGGTCTCTGTTGTTAGAATGGACAATCTAATTGACTTAGCCTGATCTATGGAGGGTGTGGCTAATACTAAGTGCTATCACTAGGCCGATTATCATTTGGAGGGGGATTAGGGCAGGGAGGGTCTTGAAGTAAATGGCTGTGGTTATAGTCAAGGATATGTACTAAAGAAAAGTAGATTGCAGCAGGTGAACTGATTGACATATCTAGAATACATATCTTTTGGTGCACACACACATATGCAGTGCCTCATGGGCAGTACTCTATGTTGTTTCTCACTGGTGGTAAGCAGTTGTGCACACCCTAATCCCCGCTCTCTCTGTGATTAGGAGGCAGCATGTGTCAGCAACTGAGGAATAACCAAAGGCACCAACAGATTGTGGCTACTGAAATGAATCCAACGTCCTTGGGAAAGGTATTCATGACCTTGGCTGGACTAGCTATGGTCTCTACCCCTGCAGAAAGTACTCTTACTGGTTTGAAAGCCATTCTGTTGAATTGCACATGATATGGGTATTCACAATAAAATTAATTTTATTAGTAAAGCTAATACTATCAATATTAATCTAGTGGCAAATTGTTAGGTTCTAGAGCCAGACAGACTCCAGTTGGAACCCAAATACTATAAAAGTCTCCTAACGTGGTTAAGCTATAAGATTCTTCTTCCATAAACTTGAGATAACAATGCCTGCATAGCAATTAAGAATTCCATGGGACAGCATAGAAGAGACTGTCCAAAACAACAGTGGCTTAAACACCGATGGTTTAATCTCTCTCATAAAAGAAGTACAGATATAAGCAGTTTATAACGGGGACAAGGGCTCCAGAAAATTATCCAGAACCCAGCATTCTTCAATCTGTCTGTTCCCTCATGCGCAGCACTGGTTTCTATCCTCAAGCTACCATGGCCCATATTGACTATTGACTCATTAGGGGTCATCTCTGCATTCCAAAGAGGTAAAAAAAAAAAAAAGATAAAGTGGAGGTAGAGGGTGGGTTCACAAAGAAGGATCTCCCAATGGCCTAAAGTTTCACACAACAGATCTATGCACATCCTATAGGCCAGCACTCAGTCATCTAGCTGCTTGAAGCTGCAAGGTGGGCTTGGGAATTGAGCCCTTTAGCTAGTGCTTTGTCACTTAGGTAACATTTGAATACAAAGGAGAAAAGGAAAAGCAGATTTGTAGGCAACCAGCCCTCTCTACCACAATTTTCCCCACAGGATTGTAGTGCTGATTAAATGAGTTAATATATGTTAAATTCTGAGCACAGTGCTTGTACATAGTCAGCACTCAGAAGCTGCCATTAGTGCTTGCTTGTACACAGTCAGCACTCAGAAGCTGCCATTATTACTCCTAGTCAATTGCCAGCGATATAAAATTATGTTATTTAAAACTCATTAAAAATGGAATTATCTATAGTTCTGGAATATGTAAATTCCTTAATTCTATTTGTACTGATTAAATTTTAAAGGAAACGATTTTTAAAAGTTACAGACAAGATATGTAGGAAAAACAGTTTAAGCCAGTAGTTAAAAATTATGCTTAAAAAATTATGCTTTGGAGAGTTCATAAATCAACAAAAATTTATTAAGTAAAAGATCCAAAAGCTAGCAAACTGCATAAAACTACATAGAAAAGGAAATAGTTTCCTTGATTTTGAGAATAATTCTCTTAAAAGACATGATAATAGAATGTGGGTTTTTTCCTCAATACTTCACACAGATTTTCACACAGTTCAGCACAAGTGCTTCTGTGGGAGGAGAAAGAAGGGGAAGCAGCATGTTCCTGTTCTTCCTTAGAAGTCTTCAGTCTCTGCTCACTGACTCTCCTTTTTCTATTTTCTCCATCCTTCTCCATTCTTTTTCTCAAAGTCTCCATATCCTTCCCCCCTCCCTTTGCATTTTCCTCTGGAACTGCTCTGTCGAGCTGCTTTGCAGTGTTTTTGAGGTTTGATGCAAATCATCATCAATGTTTTTCATTCTTTTTTAGAGTATACATCATCCCGAATCACTGTTTCCAGGCAAGAGATGATGCCAAGTTCTCTTAATGCTAATTCTCTCATTTAATGCTCTCTCAGAAGTAAAATAGAAATAAACAGCCAGAAACATAGCAGAATGGGTCTCAGCATAACACAGACCTAGGCATGTGCTCCCTATGGGAACTGAAGTATTCTCAGACTCAGTTTTCCTTTCCCTGAAACTGATATAATAACAGCATATATCACGTAAGGACTTTTGTTATGGATTAAATATGAGAGTGCATGTAACTTCATAGCACAGTAGGAAACATGCAGCAAATAAATGTTAGCCTTGATAATAATGATGATAATAATGAAACTAGATACAGACATTCTGTAGCCAAGCCTCTGGTATCTACAAAATATTGTTGTTAAATAATACTAACCCTGCTATTAGATAGATCAGGGAGCACTTTCCACATGGAGCCAAACAAATAAACAAAAGCTCAAAAACAAATATGCTATGTTTGATTCATCTTTTGGATAAATTTCATTTCCTGGTAGGATACCACAAATTGTCCAAAGTCTGTCCTTGTGGCTATAGTCCAATAGTCAATACTGTTATACACTTTCTGTATAACAAAATAGGATACCTACTCTCAGCCTTCCATCATTTAGTCTAGCTCAGAAATAGATCACATCTTGGTTTACCTTTTTTCTTGTATCTTGAAATGATTTCCTCATTGTTCATACAGAATAATCCAGACTTCATCTGGTAATCTACACATTGTCAGTCCGCTCTGATAAACCTTTAGTCTAATTAGCATGGATATATTTATTCTTTGCCTGACCATCTGAAATAAATGCTCCCACTGATTCACTTCCTTCCAAAGCACATATGGTGTTTTTCTAATAGTCCTTTTCCCAAGGCACTGACATATCTTGACAGACTTCCCTGCCTCTATCAAAAGCAAAGGTTCTTAGAGTGTTTTGGCTGATGGAAGTTTCTGAAAATCTGATGAAAAAGATAGCTATTTTGGAGGAGAAAATTTCACACATCTTGCTTTACTCATATTTGTGTCCCCCACGAAATACCTGTGAAAGTCTTAAATCACAAAGTGATGGAATTAGGAGGTGGGACTTTTGAGAGGTGATTAGGTCAGGAGGGTAAAGCTCTCATGAATGGGTTTATTACCCTTATAAAAGAGACCGCCTTGAGAGAGATATTACCTCTTCCACCATGAGAGGATAAAACAAGAAGTCTGTGACCTGGAAAAGGGCCCTTACCCAATGATGCTGGCATTCTAAGCTCAGATTTCCAGCCTCTGGAATTGTAAACATAAAATGTCTGGTGTGTATAAGCCATCCAGTATATGGGACTTCGTCATAGCAGCCTGAATCAACTAAGATACTACTTAATCGCCAAGTGACACTTCTACCTTCCCTTTGCTTTTGTTTTCTCCCCAGAAGCTATACTTTTCAAAGACTGCCCCTGAAAATCTCACAAATGTTCAAACTCCTTCCTGTGGTCCATGCTCTGATCTATCGGGCACAAGTTTAGTATTTTTAGATCTCCTATGGAGGCTTGATATTTCTGGCGGTAGCTTTGGATCAGCCCTAGGCTAATTCTAGTTCCCATTTTCTCCCTCCATAATGGGTTATGGCCTCCTTTGCTTACTGGAAGGCCTTGGAGTAGGAGCTACTAGATGGCAGTGATAGAAATCCCAACTCGGATTTCTTGTTTTGGCTTTCTGTCTTAGAATTTATTTTCTTATAAATAAGTTTATTATTCTCTGTAAGTTATGCTGAAGGTGTTGTTTTGGAATAGTTTGGCTCTTCCCTCCTTATTGATCTATACTGTTCTAGGAAGAAATACTAGGACATAGGGACATACGCAGCCACTTGGCAGGCACTTCAACTATCTGAAATTCCTCACAGATAATTCTGCTACCAGTGTGAAGGGTAGAGGAGAAGGTAAAATATAAAAAGACTCACTTGGTGCTATTTCAAAAGTTTAAGTAAAATATAATGACGGCCATGAGCAACTCTGTAGATGAAGATGTGGTAGGTTCAGATGATATTAACAATTTGGTAAGAGTCAAACAGAAGGAAGGAAGGGTGACCCCTAGGTTTCTGGCTTATCCACTCGTATCACTATGGTAGAACCATTTGGAGATAAGGAAGACAGGATGGGGGCAGATGGAGAGTACAAATAGAAAGAATTTAATCAGCTCAATTTTAAAACTAAGAGTTTGGGATGCCTGAGAAATATCTAGGAGGATGTGCTCACTGGGAACTCAGAAATAGAGAATACACAAAAATGTTACTGCTAAAGATAGAAATCTGAAGTCCATAGCATAAAGCTGATGGAAGAAGCTGTGTTCATGTGTGAGGTTTTCCAAGGAAAGGGGAGCAGGAAAGAGTATAGAGGAGCAAAGGATGCCAGGATAAAAACTGGGGAGGCACCTTCACTGTTGGCTCAGGCTTAGGGAGAAGAGCCAGTGGAGAGAGCTAGAGAAGAGAAGTCAGCAAGCCCGGGGGAAAGGTCCATCTTGGAAGTTGTGGGTGAAATCAGTTTATTGATGGAAATGTTGGTCCATTTTGTAAGTACTGACTGAGCAGAAAATAAAGGAAGAAGTGAAGATATGAACATCAAGTTGCTTGAAGAGGGAAGATATACTGAAGTTTTTAGCATTAGGTCATTGGTGATGTTTGTAAAGAATATTTCTTGTGGGCTAGTGAGGGTGAATGTCAGACCACAGTGGGTTGAGTAATGAGTAAGCATTGGGGGCAGAAAGCATAGACCTCTTATCTCTAGTGCCTTATCCATGGCTGTCCCTGAAGGACAAAATGAGTAATTAAAATAATAAACCTAATGATATTCTCCTAACATTTAACACTCCTGACTTGTGGCACATTTGAATATATGTGTACATACGGTTTCTCTCATCTTAAACTGAAAGTTCCTTCAGGGAAGAATATGTATCTAAGTCATGTTTGTATCATGCGGAAGTGTGCACCTATGATGAATTCATGAAGAATCTGTTGGCTAAATAAATGAACCAATGAAAGACTCAGAAGAACCCAGACCCAACTGTGTTCCAAATCCCAGGCATAATATTTAGTCCTTATTTCCAGGTGCCACTGCCTGGAAGAATGTTTAGCCTCCAGTTTGAAACAATGAAGAGATGCCAACTCTTAGCTTACTTTATGAGATATGAATGACAGTCCCTGGCAGCCATGGCAGAGGAGCTATTAGGATGCATAGAAGACTCTGACAACAAGCTGAGGTGTGTCAGTGGTCATTCTGACAGCTCTTCTCCAAAAGGGCCCTTCAAACCCTAATGTGCTTTACCATTTATCTGTCATTGTACAAGTAAAGAAAAATTTTTTCATCGGTAACTACCCACAGGCACTGGTTTAATTTCATTACTGCTTTCTGCAGTGCTGCCAGGCAAATATCCCTTGAGCCTATTTTGATTAATAACATGGCTTGCATTGACGGTTTGATTTCCAAGCACATCTCCGAGTGAGACTCCAATGTGGACTTCCAGATCTTCTCCACGTCAGTTCTGTTTTGAAAGGAAGGCTCTGATTGATAGAAGTTTCAGAGAATACACCACTGAGCATGAATACAAAAGCAACAGCACGTACACAGAGCCACAGAAAGGAAGAGAAAACAACCCAGACAAATGTGCCAGAGCTTAGTTTTTAAGAGGAAAAGATCCAAAGGATAAATGTGGACAAAAATATCCCATGCAAGATTTCATAATCCTTTGGACTTTCACCCCAGTTGTGGCTTCCTATATAGGCCAACAATGGTTTTAGAAAGCCAAATAAAGAACTGCAATAGGAATGTTTCTTGTAATCTAAACATCTAGAAATCCTTGATTTGTCCAGCTGATTGTGGTGGTCAGACCCTTAGTTATCTGTATGACATTGGCTTGAATGGCTCCTCAAATCCCTTATGATTATTTGGGTAGAGATGTGGTGCTCAAGATGCATTTCTCCTCATCGTTTCAGCTTGCTTCTCAATCTCCATTCCAAATTAGGTCTATGATGTATACAATACTTTGTTCTATACCCCACAGCCTCACCTAGTCACAGACTGATACATTTGTTCTCCCCAATTCCTCCAACCCAGGATGGCAAATATTTCAGATTTTACTTAAGAGTTTAGAGACAATAGTGGGAGAGGTAGGTTATCTTAACTGCACAGAAGGAAAGTCAACATTGACTATTAGACACCTTTGGCCTTTAAAAGTCCTTGATCTTATTCGGGGAATTTGCAGTGATCATTTTTTTTACTAGGATTTTAGCTTTGTACCATATTGCTGCCCCTTTCTCCTCAAACCAAACTCACTCAGCCATAGCTCCCACCCAATGTTTTAGATAATTTCTGCTGCAGAACAATTTAGCTGGCCCTCTGTTTTATTGCAAAACATCTGCTCATGCCCAAAGGGCCTCATCCTCATATTTATAACCAAATCTGACTCCTCTCTCTCTAGAAGGAGTTCTGCACCAGCCCTGAAAAGAATGAAATCTCTCTTCCTCTCTCGGCTACTTCAAAAGAGAACTTGCATGCTGGGGCTCTCCCTGTTATGGAAATCATGTACTTCTCCCATCACATTCTCATAAAAAACAAACAAACAAAAAAATAAATGGAGCTACAAGGATTTATTTTGCCTCTTTTGCCTTTGTCCCAAAAGAATTTATCCTAATCTTCCCCATCTTGAGCTAATCTTTCTTCAAGGAGTCCCAACAAAATCATTAAGGAGGGAAAAGTGGAGACCTTTAGTTTTGGTCACATTTCCTCCAGTCCCCTGCCCCCATCTTGGTCCACTACATCTAGAGAGTTTATTATACCCCTGTAATGATTAATTTTATGTGTCAACTTGCCAAGGCCACTGGATGCCCAGACATTAGGTCAAACATAATTCTGGTGTGTCTGGGAGAGTGTTCTTGAATGAGATTAGCATTTGAATCAGTAGACTAAGTAAAGCAGATGTAGTACATAGAATAGTTTTATCATGTTAGTCAGATTTATGACCTTGTCATTGTCTCTACTTGAAGATTAAATATGGTTTAAGGAGATATGTATGGGTACCAATTTGAAAAGAGATGGATCTGTGCTGGTTAGTTTATGTGTCAACTTTTTAAAAAAGCTTTTCACTAACATTTAATTTTATCCATTTTAATGTAAGCAAATTTCTATCAACCCAAACAAAAATTCCAAGTATATTTTGTATCTGTTTTTAAAGCAATATATTTCAGTTAAATAAAAGGTTTTCTGAAACACACATTTTTAAACCAATCATAGCACGCACTCCACATAAAGCTGCCTTAAGGTCTTTAGATTTTCTTAATACTGGGAAGATTGTGGTCATACTATCCAATAATACATACAATGCATAGTTTTAGATTTTCAAGAAACAAAAGACAAAAAAAAATGGATGTCTGGACATTTGGGAAAACATTCTTCTGTCTGTATGGTTTTTAATGAGATTAACATTTGAGTCAGTAGATGGAGTAAAATAGATTACCTTCCCTAAGGTGGATGGCCTTCCTCCAATCAGTTGAAGACCTGAATAGAAAAAAAAATGTGTAAAAAGGTACTACTTTGGCCGGATGACAGAGATGAGACATTGGCTCTCCTGGTTCTTAGGCCTTTGACTCAGATGGAACTTACATTATCAGTCTCCTGGTTCTCCAGCTTGCTAAATACAGATTTTGGGACTTCTCAGCTTCAGTCAACAGTCCCTTATGATAGATCTCCCAGATCCATTATATATATATACACATATATATATATATATATATACATACACACACACACATATATATATAAAATTTTATGTATATAATTACATATATATGTAACACACACACACACACACACACACTAGGGTTCTCCAGAGAAACAGAATTAATAGGATCCACCCATCCATCCATCCATCCATCCATCCATCCATCCATCCAACCAATCCTCCTGTAGTCAAATCCCCTCTTTCATTTTAGGCTACTCAGGACTGCCAGACTCTCAAGTTCAGAGTCTATTATATCTTCTATAGATTCTTAATTTGTGCTCATTTTCTTTTGCACACCCCCTGTGCTAGGATATGTACATCTGTTCAATGTAATTTTCTGAATGAAAATTCTGTTTCCTAGGTACTATTTGGGTGCTGCATACAAAGCAGTGAACCAAACAGACCCAAGACTTCCCTCAGATAACATACATTCAATGGGGAAAGACAGAAACAAGCAAAACAACAGGTAAATTATTTAATAGGATGGCAAGTGCTACAGAGAAGATTAAAATTCAGGAAAATGAACAGAGAGTGGGGATGGAAGTTACAGTTTTCAATTAGGTTGTCAGAGAAGAGCTCAGTGACAAGGTGACTTTTAAGTAAATATTGGCATAGGAGTTTCCTATCAGGGTTGTAACAAAGTATGACGTATCTAGTGGCTTAAAACAATATACATTTATTCTCTCGTATATTTCTGATGGTCAAAAATCTGAAATTAGTTTCACTTGGAGGAAATCATGGTGCTGTAGAACCACCCTTCTTCTGGACCCCCTAAGGAAGAATTTGTTTCCTGAACTTTTCCAGTTTCTAGATTATATTCCTTGGCCCAGAGCTCCTTCCTCCATCTCTCAAGTCAGAAGTATAGTATCTGGCTCTGGGGGTCACATTGCTTTTTCTGCATCCAATTTTCCTCCGCATTCTTTTGTAACTACACTTGTGATTATACTTAGGACCCGTTTGGATAAGTCAGTATAATCTTTCCATCTCCAGATCCTGAATTTAATCACATCTGAAAAACTCGATTGCTTTGTAAGACATTTACAGACCCCAAGGGTTAGAAACTGGTATCTTCGGGGGCCATTACTGAGCCTACCACAGGGAATAAAATAGCAAGCCATGCTCTTGTATGTATGGGGTGGGCGTGGGGGATCACTCCATGAACATAGAATGGCAATTACAAAAGTCCTGAGAAATGCATGTCCCCATGTATTCAGTGAATGGGGGAAGCTAGTATTGATGGAGTGAAGTGAGCAGAGAGTAGCAGATGAGGGCAGAGAAATAAAGAAGTGTCTAGTGACAGAAAAGATAGGCCAATCCTCCTCGTGAACTCATTTTAATTTAATCTTTTCCTCAAAGGAATAGATAGAAATAAAAATAAATAAAATTTATAAATTACTTTCCTTAAAGGAATAGATAGAAATAAAAAATAAAAAGCAGAATCACATTCTAAATACTGGAGTGCTGCTCCAGGATAGGGCTAAGAAAATACTATACCATCACCAACTAGGATTTATTCTAGGAATGTAACATTGGCTTAATATTAGAAAAACTATGATTTCATATATCATATTATATCTAAGGGAAAGTTATGATTATCTTCATAAGTGCTACAAATACCTCTGACAAAATTCAACACCCATTATGAAGAAAAAGAAAAAAAATCCCAAGTAATAATTAAGACATACATGCTTTTTTTTAAAACATTTTATTTATTTTTGAGAGAGAGATAGAGACAGCATGAGCAGGGGAGGGTCAGAGAGAGAGGGAGTCATAGAATCCGGAGACAGGCTCTGGGCTCTGAGCTAGTTGTCAGCACAGAGCCTGACTCAGGCTCGAATCCATGAACTGTGAGATCATGACCTGAGCCGAAGTCGGTCGCTCAACCAACTGAGCCACCCAGGCACCCCAACATGTTTTTTTAAAATATACATTTGTGTGTGTGTGTGTGTGTGTGTGTGTGTGTGTGTGTGTGTACACCGTACTTCTTAAGCTGTTATCTTAAAGGGGAAATACTACATGCATTTCTACTATCTCTTCTGTTAGTTGGCATTGTACTGGAATCATTAGCCAAAATAATTAGACAAGAGAAGTCAGCAAGAGACTAAAAAGAGTACTATCTCTACTTGCAGATAAGATAGTACACCTGAAATCCCTAGAGAATCAGATAAAACTAACTCCAACAATAAGATAATTCAGTAAAGAAAAATATTAAATTAACGTAAAAAATCAATAGCCTTCACATACACATGTAATAAATAGTTAAAAAGCATAAAAGTAGAGGAAAAATACATTTTTTAAAAAATATTTTTATTTATTTCTAGGAGAGAGAGAGAGAGCGTGAGCAGGGGAGGGTCAGAGAGAGAGGGAGTCACAGACTGAAACAGGCTCCAGGCTCTGAGCTGGCAGTCAGCACAGAGCCCGACGCGGGGCTCGAACCCACGAACCGTGAGATCATGACCTAAGCGAAAGTCGGATGCTTAACCGACTAAGCCACCCAGGCGCCCCGGAAAAATACATTTTAAAAAGCATCAAATACAATAGACTACTTAGGAATAGATCTAATATCAAACGTATAAAATTTCTATGAGGAAAACTGTAAAATATTCCCAAAAGTCATAAAAGTAGATTTGAAAAATGGAAAGACATTTCCTGTTCTTGAATAGAATGCCTCAAAATAAAGAGGTCAATTGATTTATAAATTAATGCAATCCCAATAAAAATGCAAATAAGCTATTTTTGCAGTTAGATAATATGCTATTAAACTTCATATAGAAAAAAACCATGCAGGAACAGTCTGGAAAATATGGCTAAAGGAAATATGAGGAGAGGACTAGCCTAGCAGATATTAAAACATACTGTTATAGAGTCTATAATTAAGAGTGTGTTACTGTGCATTTCTAGACAATAGATCAGTGGATTAGAATAGAAAGTACATAATTGGACAGAAATACAAATGGACTTAATATATGACAAAGGTAACATTGCAAATCCCTGGGTGAGGCTGGACATTCTTAAATAAATGGTGCTGGGTCAACTAAGGAGTCATTTGAGAAAAAATAAAATAAAATTAGATCCATATCTCGCACCATCAACAACAAAAAAAAAAGCCAACAAATGAATCAGGAACCTAATTGAACAATGAAACCAAACAAACAGTAAGAGAAAACAAAGATGAATTCTGCTTTAACCTCATTATAAGGAAAGACTTTCTGTGTCTCAAAATCCAGAGACAATAAAAAAAGATAAGTAAACTTGACCGTAGTTGTTTTTTTTTTCCCTAATTTGCGTGAAAAAAAAAACCCACCATAAATGAGGTATAAAGAAACTAACCAAGAGAAATTATTCATAACATATATCAAACCGCTAATGTCCCTAGCATATAAATAACTCTTAAAATGGAGAGAAAATTTACAACAACCTAATAAAAATGTCACAAAGATATGAACAAGTAATTGTCAAAAAAAATTTCTCCTCATACACAAGGAAAAAAAGTTTAAACTCACTCATAATGAAAGAATTGCAAATTAAGACAATGCTAAAATATTATTTTTCATATGTCAGACTATAAAAAAATGCAATGCAATAGAACATTCTGCCAGTGAGACTGTCAGGGGAAATTGCCAGTAGGAATGCAAATATGTATTCCTTCTGGTGGGAAATCTAGCAATACCTAACACAACTGCATATGCACACAGCTTTCAACCTAGCAATCACACTTGTAGAAATCTGCTCTAAAAAGACACCACCAAGAATAAATACATATGCATCAGGTCATTCATTGTTTGTAGGAACAGAATATTGAAACGACATAGATATCCATACACAGGAAAGTGGTTGAATAAACTCTAGTGCACCACACAATGCAAGTCCTGTCTAGGTGTAATATAAGCTGGGGAAGAGATCTACAAACTGATATGCAATGATTTCAAGGATATGCTGTTAAGTGAAAAACAAAGCACAAGATAATAGTGGATATAAGAAGATACGCACTTATAAGCTCATTTGTGCAAAATAAGTACTGAAAGATCAAACGAGAAACTAAAAAGAACTGATTATCTATAAAGAGCAAGGGAGGAATAGCAGAAACAGGAGTGAACCCCTCTTCTCTGGGGGTACTTTTTGGTATAGCTCTGATGTATAGACCCATAGTGACGTTTCATACACTCAACAAAGAAACAAATTAAAACCAATGAGGATGGGGAGGAATCCAAAATAAACACTAACAAATGAACTCTATTATATGAGTCATGTGATGAGTAACCATATTTATTTGCAGTAGGGACGAGGTAGGGGGAAAAAGAACTAATGTATATAACTTTGGGTACTCCAAGGCCAAAAAAACCCCCACAAAAAACCAAAAAACTGCACAAGTGCTGTGATCCAGTGATAAAAATGTTTCTTACAGTGATAGGAGTGAGAAATTTGGAAACAATTCTTAAGTATATTAGATTTAAACAAATAAGTAAACCTATGGTTGATAGTAAGAGCCAGGTTGGTCACTGTTGGATCACAAAGATAAAAAGCAAAGAAAGAAAGCCAAAAATGAACCTTTTTGTTAGATTAAACAGTCAATATCCCAGTGAAAACTCATGGTCTTTAATATATATCCAAGTAAATGGTTACATGAATATAGATATTTGAGTATGCCTGAATATTCATACACGTATTCCTTACTTCTGTTGAAAATAGGAGGAAAGCAATGATATATCAGTAACAATGAGCACACGTAATGCCCAGATCTAGTTTCTTTCTTTTTTTGGTTTATTTATTTTGAGAGAGAGAGAGAGAGACAGAGACAGAGACAGAGAGAGAGAGAATACATGTGAGCAGGGGAGGGAAAGAGGGATGAAGAGAATCCCAAGTAGGCTGTGTGCTGTCGTTGCAAAACCCAACATGGGGCTCAATCTCAGGAACTGTGAGATCATGACCTGAACAGAAATCAAGAATCTGACTTAACTGACTGACCTATCCAGGTACCCTGCCCAGATCTGGCTTCTAAACACTATCCTTCAATAAAAGGAACCAGGGATCCTTGGAGAAATAATTGGTTCCAGGATGGGGCAATGAAAATACGAGATGAACCTGAAAACTACATGTTATCAGTTAGTATGAAAGTGTTTTAAAAAAATAGATAGAGACTTGTCAAAAACATAGGCACCAATCTAAATAAGTTTCTAATGGCCTAAGCCCAAATATTTGAGGTTTCCACAAACACACACACATATGCAAATTAGATTATAACCCATAAAAAATAAATATCCTCAACATATTGAAAAGAGAACTACCATATTATCCAACAATTCCACTTATGAATACTTATCCTAAGAAAATTAAACCTCGATTTGAAGAGATACATGCACCCCTATGTTCATTGTAGCATTATTTATAATAGCCAAGATATAAAAGCAACTTAAGTGTCTGTTGATGGAAGAGTGGATAAAGCAAATGTGGTACATATAAAAACTGGCATATCAGTCAGCCATAAAAAATATGAAATCTTGCCATTTTTGACAATGTGGATGAATCTAGATGATATTATTCTAAGTGAAATACAGCAAACAAAGAAGGACAAACACTATATGATTTCATTTATATATGGAATCTGCAAAATAAAACAAAAGAACAAACAAAACAGAAACAGATTCACAGATATTGAAACAAACTGTTGGTTCCCAGAGTAAAAGGGTTTATGGGGGTGGGCAAAGTAGGTGAGAAGAGGATTAAGAAGTACAAACTTTTAGGTATAAAAGAAGTAAGTCATGGGGATATAATGTATAGCATAGGAAATATAATCAATAATATTGTGATAATCTTGCATTGTAGCGGTGACCAGACTTATCAGGGGAATCCTTTAATAATCTATAAAATATTGAGTCACTATAATTGACACCTGAAACTATTATGATATTGTATGTCAATTATACTTCAAAAAAACAAATCTTTGTGAAATAACAAAAAAAATCTACAAGTCCATATTGATACAAATAATCAAATAAACACATTAGGAAGAAAAGATAACTCTTTAAAAAAAGTCTCAATTAGTAACAGAGAGAAATATGAAATCAGCATTGACAAACACCACAGCAATAACTTTCTGCAGCCGAGATCAACTGATAGATGCTGAAATTATTGGTCAAACCTTGAAGGAGAAAGTGGATTTGTCTCAAAGTAACTCCCAAAGGCATTTATTAATTACAAAAGATAGGAAAGTAACTTTACGGTGGAGGAATCCAACAGAAACCACCTTATGCAAGTGATCAAGGTCAGCACGCTTAATAATCAAACATATCAACATCATGAACTTCATTATACAACATATTGAGGAGGACACGTATCATTTCTGTGGTATACTTGCCAAAAATATAACCTTAATTCAATTATAAGAAAATTTCAGGCATCCATGAATTGAAGAATATTCCACAAATCACTGATTGAGAACCTTCAAAAGTGTCAAGATCATGAAGGACATGGAAAGACATAAAAGATAGACAAAGGAACCGTTATAAACTGGAGGAGATTAAGGAAAAATAAAATTTAATTTTTTTTAATTTTAAAGTAAACTGGGATTCTGAATGGAGTTCTGGAATAGACAGACAACATCAGTGGAAAAGCTGAGCAAATTCAAATAAGTTATTTCATTCAGTTATTAAGACTACAACAGTGTTCACTTCTTGGGTTTAATAGTTGCAGTATGGATCAGAGCTATAAAGAAGGGATAGATGGAAATTCTGTACTATTTTTGCCAATTTTCTAAAACTGTAAGTCTAAAATTACCTCAAACATTATTTTTAAAGATTGTTGAGCTCTGATTTATCTCCACAGCAATGTCCAAAATAATCTTATTGTTTCTTCTTGCAACCCAAAGTATTGGAACTCTCCTATGATCTATTTTTTGAGTTCTGGTTGTTTGGTTTCTTTTTTTGAGTGTGTGCCCTGCTGCCTAATAGCTACCCAATGCATTTGTTGTTGTTCAGGACAACCAAAGTCAAGTTCTGCTTGCTTGCAATCAAAGAACATAAGTGATACTGGCTAGTTTACAAGAACGACTTTTCAAATCTGTTCTCAAGGTTTAGTTTTTCTTTATACAAGTGGAAAAATGTATTCGAAGAAAAAAATTTAAAGCGTGTTCTATTTGAGCTCTTTCTCTTTCATGTAATATAAAATGCTTACATCCTGTTGCCTCAAGAGTTAAAACAAGCTTTGAAATTTGGAGAAGCTCTTCATTCTGAGTACAAGGGTATAGACAGAAGAAATGGTAATAGAAGACAAAGTTGACTTTTGATAATAATTTTTACTGCTTTCAATTTTAACAGGCCACGACTCAACTTCCTGTGTGACTACACCTGGAAGTCTCCTCTGTACTTAGTTATAAAACCTAGGAGAGACGTCATACAGGAGGTGCTTAGTCACTGGGAAATATCTATTTCCTCATCATTGTGATTCTGAAACACTAATTTTCTGGCTTATTTCTCTCTTCACTCTTATCTCTGCCTCTTTTGCTGTCTATTGTGACTCCCAATCCTCTCTATCTCCACCAGGATTCAGCAGCATTAATTTTAAAAAATACGAGTTAAAATACCTTCTGAATCTCTCAGTTTGCAATAAAAGCTCCTGATCCTGATGTGGGCCTGTTCTCAGAATGCGAGTATATATAATGGTAGTTAGGACTTGTTCAGAACTAGACCAGTTGTGAAGAAACTGAAATTTATCTACTTTTATGACCCTCCTCATTTTTTTCCCACTCGACTGTTCATTTGTTTATTTATTTAAAAATTATGTAGAGAGAAAGACAGGAGACTACACCCATTAGAATATCTTACTTTGGTAGGAAAACAGAAAAACAAACAAATATGGTATCATGTAAGGGCTATAATATTTGTATGAATCTTCTTTTATTTAAACAACAATCTGTATAAAGTATGTACTTTTAATTAAAAAGTTTAAATCAGTAACAAAAGAAATGACGATGTAGACCTGGCAACCATTAAATTAAACCATTGTTGTAATTTAATTGTTTTCTTCCCATGGCACTAGTTTTTTACCTTTCTTGTGCTAATCATAGCACTCTGTTTTGTCTAAAAGTCATCTTCAAATGACAATTTTCTCCAGTACTTTTGTGGTATTTTAAAAGTGAAGACTACGTTGGATCTTTCCTCTGGTCTCTTAGTATTTAGAGATATTCCATCTACACTGAGAATTTTTTATTATCCACAAATATTTCAAAACAACAGCAACAAAACAAACCTTATTCAGTAAAATCATTTTTGGGGTGATGAATCTAGCCAAACAAAAACACTGGGTTGGTTCTTATGTTTAATTTCCTGCTTTGACTAATAATCCATGAACGTGTGGCGAAGGGCAGAGAAACAAGAAGAACAAGGACTGTTATTTATTCTTACTCAGCATAACCCATATTGCGGTCAACATGCAATCTTGAGCTGTCTGGAAGTCTAGAGCAACTCCTCAAGTTCTTTCCTTCGGTTCTAGCGGTTCCTGGAAAGCTGTAATTTTCCGCGTGCTGGTTTTGCACTCCTGTCCACTTTCCCACATTGATGTGCTATCTACTGGACATGGCCATAAGTGATTACCTTCTGGAATAACAAATCAATGAAAGTCATTCCTAGATTATAATCTAAATAAAGAACTAATTCTCCTTTGATTTTTCTGTGAATTACTAGTCAATTCATCTCTTTGTGTCTAGTCCTTATATACACTAGAATCCATACGTTATAGTCATTGTAGTCCTAGCTACTCACTAAATTAGAGAAAAACAAACTTTTGTTGTGTTAAGCTCTATCGTTTGGGGATATTTATTACTGCAGCAAAACCTAGCCTCTCTTTACTGGTATACTGCCAAGCTTACATGATGAAGTTCAGTGATTACCCATCCAGGAGCTAAAGGTCTGGTGGTGGAAAAGAAGAGTAAAGAAACAATTACGTCCTGGATGAAAGCATTTGATATTTATTTATTCATTGAATATTTGAGTGCCTACTATGTACCAGTCAGAAAAAAGTAAGAGCAAAAAGGTGATTGCAGCCCTGTCCTTATTGAGCCTTTGTAAAGCATTATCAAGAAGCCTACAATGCTGCTAAAGTATATAATGGCTATGGTGCTAAGAAAATACAAAATGGGGAATTTTAAACTGGGTAGGGAACTCAAGAAAGGCTAACTGAAGTAGTTACATGTATGCTAAAATGAATAATGAAAATAAGTTAACAAGGAGATATGAGAAGTGATCTGAACACAGGGATCAGAATGTGCGAAGACCTAGTAAGAAAAAGGTAAATGAGACAAATACCATATTGGATTTATGAAACAAAATGGATGTATTTAGGGGGGAGGGAAAAATATAAATGAGAATGGGAAGCAAACAGGAAGAGATTCTTAACTAAAGAGAACAAACTAAGGGTTAATGAAAGGAGGTGGGTGGGGAGTAGGCTAAATGGGGGATGGGTACCAGGGAGGGCACTTGCGATGAACGCTGGGTGTTATTTTATGTAAGTGATGAATCACTGCATTCTCCACCTGAAACCAATTTTACCATATATGTTAACTAGAATTTAAATAAAAACTTGAAATTTAAAAAAAGAAAAAGAAAAGGGTGAGTGGGAAGAACTCAAACAAGGAGTCTGATAGGGGGCAATAGGAGCTCAAGTGTGAGGAGATGAAGCTAGAGGTATACGTAGTTCATGTTAAAAAGTTTTGTCTTAATCTTAAAAGTGCCGCAGAAGCTGTTGAAGGTTATTGAGGGGGTACTGGAGATTAGATTTGTATTTCAAAAGAATCCTGTGGAGAACCAATTTGAGTGGCTACCAGCAAAGCAGAGGTTATTATAGTCGTCTAAATGGAAATAGAAATGGTGGATTCATGAGAAATCTAAAAGACAAAATCATCAAGCCTCAGTAATGAATAGGAATTAGAGACAGAAAGGAGTAGGAATCAAGAATAGTTTCTAGGTTATTGTCTTGAGTAGCTACATTGCTTATGGTTCCCGTCACAGAAATACAGCAAAGGGAAAAAGCACCTGCGGAGGAAGACATTTTTTTCCCCTCTATCTTGCCATGTTCAATGGCTGGGGCCCATAAATCATACTCCTAAAAGACAGATTAATAAGAAAATACATGATCTTAAGTAAGTAAATATGCACAAAAGTTCACAAAGAAACATGTGGCTCAAGGAGGGAGCCGGATGACTGAGGTTTATATTCCATCTAGGCTAAAGAAAGGAAAAGGAGATTTGGGGTTCTGGGCAAGGAAGGCAAGTTATGGGAAAGAGAAGGGGGGGGAAGTATGGTAAGCAAGAGTCACAAAAACCAGTATGCAGGTAAGTCCTCAGGTAATAAAATTGTCTCCATGAATAGCTAGCTCCCTTCCTGATAAGTAGATTTTCTTTACAAATGGAAATTTTCTTTATAAAGGGGAAAATGTGTACTCTATTTTTAGACAGGGGAAGGTAAAGAGCTTTCTCTGCCTCTCTTCTCAATTGCCTTTAACTCAAAATAATCCAAATGCCTAAGAGGCATATTTTGACGTAGCATATTCTGGCACCCTTCATGCCCAATTTAGGAGAGCTGAGGATGAATATGAATTACAACTGGGATGTGTAAGAGGAAATGTCTGTAGTATTCAATACCATTGATTATGTTTTCTTTAAAATACCTTCTTCTCTTAGTATCTACCTGGAATTCTTCCTATCTTTCTATAATCTCTTATTAAGTATATTTGCCTCTCCTGAACTTTAAATGTGAGTGTGCCCCAGGGCTCTGTCCTTGGACTACTCTCTTTTCTATCTTACTCATTCCCAACATGATCTTATCTGGTAGCTTGGCTTCCCATACCATCTACACGGTCACAACTTGCCACTTTGGATTTAAATCTCAAATGTCAGGTCATCTAGAAGCTGGCATCTACTTCATAAAAATTTTATACGTTTTCTTTCATGCACAAGGACTCCATCTACCTCCCACACTGAAACACGCTAGGGCTTCCTTTGTGATTCACAGAAGAAGGAGGGCCTTAAACTCACAAATAAACAAACTTTAAAAGGCTATTTGAAAAGCATTCAAATATACATTTGAAGATATGGGGGGAAATCACCTTTTTCTTTTAGGAGGTCAAGAAGAAATAAGTAATTGAACATTATTTAAAAGTTTAAGATGACCAAGTAAGTAAAACAGACTATCCTTTTGTTATTGTTTGTTTTAGTGTTTTGAATTAGTTACACAGGCTTCTATTCATTGAAGAGGGCCTGATTTCATAATATCCAGATGTGATTGATGTGGAGAACAAAGGCAAAAGAAATTTAGAAAACATAAATTTACTTACAATAACTTACAGCCCACTGACAAGTTCCTCTGGGAACTCAACTGCCTCGATTTTAGTACTTTGCTAATGGCAAAATCTAGTCGTAGCTTAACATTAGCTCTACCTCCAGGATCCTGTAAGTCTCCTTTAACATATAAAAATTCCTTTGGAAACTTCCTTTGTCTCTGCCCCACAGGATCGTTGATAGCAATCATCCTCCAAGCATATGGACCAGTAAGCTCTTATTAGACAGTAATAAATGACCTTTTTCCAAAAAGATACAGCACCCTCCGAGTTCTAGAAACCTTACTTTCAAAATTTCTTAGAGACTTATGCTATCCATAACTCTCTCCCAACTTGAAAATAGATAATCAATTGTGTGTGTGTCAAAGAGAGAAAGGGGGAGGGACAGAAGGAGAGAGAGAATCTTAAGCAGGCTCTGCACTCAGTGGGGAATCCAATCAATGCAGAGCTCAAACTCATGACTGTGAGATCATGAAATAAACCGAAATCAAGAATCGGGTGCTGAGTCACCCAGGTATCCCTCACGAATTCTTTCTTGACCCTTTGCCGCAAACCCTAACATTATGAATACTCTGCAGAACTCCAAATCTGTATATGGACATCTCACAAGGCATCTCTGCTAGGATGTCAAATCCGGATCTCAAAGTTAACATGTCAAACCTGAGCTCCTAATTCTTCCCACCAGCTACCTCCTACCCTAGTTACCATGGCAGTAACGGTGGCATCATTTCAGCTTCACTGGCCAAAACCTTTGGAGTTATAGTAGTCAGAATTCTCTGGAGAAGCAGCGCACCCATAGGATCCACAGCTTCTAAAAGGGACCTAAGAGTTTATTTGACCGAAATGCGAAGTTCAAGGCGGAGGCAATTAGTGGGGGTTGAATTTGGATTAGTTTGCAGGAGCTGATTGTAAAATGCTTTATGGGAACTTTATGCATGCTAATGGGGAGACATTGGACATTTTAAGAAAGGAAGCAACAGATCTTATTTTCATTCTAAAAAATAAAATCATCAACTCCAATCTACACAATGTGTAGAGGGCTAGAGAGAAATGGTTGTTCCTAAAATGATCTTGCCTACAATTAGCTAACTCTCAGCATTATTGTGTCTTCTTAAGGAGAGAGAGACACAAAAGGTCCAACAACATTATTAAAGACGGGAGTCCATCCCCTACATTAAATATAAACAAAAATTATTAGGGAAAAATGATGTGATTGTAAGTTCCTAAGTCTGTGTTGCATTGAAAGAAAAAGTCATTTTGAAGTAATAAACAAATATAATTGTAACAATGATTTCGGTGCACATGAGAGCTGAGGAACTAATTATTTCCCCCCTCTAAAGTGCCTACTGCTGTTTATCAAGTTTGCAAGATAAATGCTTTAATTCATTACATTTACATAAATCCCCTTGCAGAGCCTTCTTTATCAGCACACTTACAAAATGAATTGATTTTCTAACACTTTCTAACTTTTTTCAATTAGCATACTTACACTTGCACTTTATTAAATTCAGTGTTTCTTCAAAGTATCTTATCAACTTATCATGAAAAAGTGTGGATTCCAGAATCAATCAAAATTTGAAAATTTAATTTCCTCCCTTATGAATAGAATCCACTTCGTCTCACCTTCTGCGTGATACCCACTACTTCCATTAAATCAAAACCAGTGACTGTGCCCTTGGTAGGTTTAACTGCCATAGGAGAACTGAAAAATTAAATTGCAAGTTCGTTAAAAAAATGTGGTATATCATGAAGAAGACTGAATAATTTTTTTTTTCAAAAAAATTAAACTCTCCAGGCATGAGTTTCCCTTAATATGAATTGTTCTCCTCTCCTCAGAACACAGCACTTAGTAAGTTCATCTGCAACCACACTATAATCAAGAAACAAATCGCTGCCCTTTACAATACTCACTAAATATATCAGAATCACAAGTATCAACATACATTTCTGTTCTTTTTTTTTTTTAGGTTTCAGGCTGAGCTTCTTTTTTTTTTTTTTTTTTTTTTTTTTTTACAAATAGTTTATTGTCAAATTAGTTTCCACATAACACTCAGTGCTCATCCCCAAAGTGCATACATTTCTGTTCTTATTAGCTTCTCTAAGTACCTCCTAAAATAGGATGAAGTAGCATTTGAGAAATGGGAGGAAGAAACAGAAGGATATAGTTTTAACTTTAAGCATGTTGAAGAATAGAACAGACCCAAGGTGATCTGTTGTACAAAGAGCTCTTAGGCGCTCCCAGATATTAGCCTGGACAAGAGAACAGCTGCCGGTTTCTCATTCTTTCTCCCCCGATACAGATCGACTCAGATTTGATTTAGCTCCCAGTTTTATCCATTTCTGAATCTTCTGGGTGCAAAACCAATACCACCCACCTTAACTAAATTTTAGACAGTTTGCTTCCTAACTATAGTCTCTTGACATCACTTTTCTTAGAGCATGTACTTCATTCTTTCTTTGACTTTTTGAGATACACATTTTGTACAATCTAGAAATGCCTTTCTTGGACCGGCAAATCACCTTTTTTGAAAGGTAATCATTGAGAAAGATGGTCTCTAAAATGAAAGGAAAAGAAAGAAGGAAGGAAAGATGGTCTCAGACTCCCCGTCTCTGTGGGAGGAGTGGAGCCCAACTTCATAAGCACCAATTAGCAAATTCAGAAGCTCTAATCATATGGACATCTAGGATTCGCCACTACTTTCTTCCTAGCTCACGCCAGTGATTAAAAGGCTCCCACCTTTTGTTTCAGTGAAATTTAGTTCATTCCCTCTCTCTCATTGCAATAACCTTGCCTCCTATTTTAATAGTCTTGAATAAAGTCTCCCTTGTTTTGAGAACCCCGTCACATTCAATGGTTTTTGACGGGTCACAGGCTGATGTTCTCCACTAATGGAGACAGTCACAGCCCTGTTTAAGAATAGTTTTAGTGGTTAGGCCCGAAAAGGAACAAGCATACAAAACTGGAGGTTTTGGGTAATTGTATCTGTTGGCTGAGTGGCTTAGGGAATGTTTCCCCGTGGTTTCCCCGTCTCATCTGCAGAAGCTCCAGTAGATAACTCCACTGTCCCATCCCCTCCCTTCCAGGGGAAGAGGAATGAACTGTTTACGTGGTAACCTTAAGAGTAAGAGATCTGCTGACAATAAGATCATCTTGGCAGCACAGCCTGAGAAAGACTAAGCATTATATAAAGGGTCTGCTAAATTAATCAACTGAAATATAAAATAAGTTTCAAACTCAGGCACGGAGCAGGTAGATCATTTCTGACATCTTCAAATGTTGTTTTTCAGGTCAGCGCTTACAACAAATTGAAGATACTGAACTTATAAATTCTGTTTAAAATACTTAAAGGGATTTAATTAACTAAGTTGCTCAAGGAATTGGTTTTTCAAGAGTTTAAATCGTAGACTTGAGCTAATCAATTTTAATTAACAAATAAGTAACGGAGTAAAGGTGTTCTTTCTTAAAGGCAATTTTTAGATCTATAAATGACATGATAAAATTTGTGAAAAATAGCTTAAAGGCCTAAGGAAAATGTGGTTTTTGATTTTGTAACTTGAAGAAATTGTCAATTCAACTGCAAAATGCAAAAGTATATTCATTGCCAAAAAGCATTCTAGAAACTCCCATTAATTATTAAAGTAACTTACTAATAATTGCAGTCTTTCAGAGATTCTTTTGAGAAGCATAACCACAGATGTGAATACCACTAAAAGATCAATAAAAAGATACTGAATATTGACAATGGGGAAATTATCTGTATAAACTTATTTGGATAGTTTTTTTTTTTTTTTAAAGAAACCAACAATCAAAAGATGTGCCTCTTTAAAATAAAACTTCTATGTTCTAAAATGTCAAGAAAAATATTATTTGGTATTCTTAATTTATATTTCTTTTACTAAGCATATTGTTAAAAACATGGCAACAAGCCAAAAGTAGAATGCTTTATGCCCCAGATCACCAAATCAAGACTTGACTTAATCAGTTTCAGCTCTCCCTGAAATACAATCTTAAACCAGTCAAACCTGAATCAACTGATCAGCACTAGTTAGGTAGTCTGACTCACATACCCCTGCAATCCCCAAATGGAAAATGACCTTGCAATGACCAACTCGCTTCTTTGTCTACTATAACTTCCTTATTCATACTCACCTTCTGCCTATAAAAGTCGTTCTTTTGTATAGCTCCTTAGAACTCCTTCCTATCTGCTAGACTGGATGCTACTCAATTCATGAATCGTTGAATGAAGCCAACAAAATCCTTAAAGTTTACTCGGTTGAATTTTAGTTTTTTAACAATATAAAATTTCAATTGGTCCTTTACTACCCAGTGATCCAATTCTACACATGAGTAGAGTTTTAATTTTTAATGTTGTAGAAACAAACTAAAACGGAGTCATTTATAGTAGAAATAAAATGGAGGTGGCCAATGCAGGTACATTAAAGAAAATAAAATTTAGCCTTACCTAAGTTGCAGGAATTTACAGCTCTTTTTAGAAATCAGCAGAGGACACTTGCCAATCGCTGAACACCAAGCCTGTACCGGTACTCGACGTCCTTATATCCTGGATGCAACCAGCCTGATCCAAATGAGGAAGACAACTAGGCAGCCAATCAGCTGGAAAAGCCAAAAACTTCTGCATTTGCCCTGTGACGACCCCAGCTGTAAGCAACTCAGAACTCATTGTTCCCACAGCCTTGAGTCTTCAGGTGGAAACCCTTGCTGCAAACTCATCTTTTGCTTGTGTTTACTCAGTGTGTTGAGTTTCATTTTTAACAATGTTATAAGGCCTAGGAGACACCTTTGTACTAGAAATAAGGATGATACAATTGTGCCCATTTAGAGAATTACCACCTAACTTTATTACTTTAAATTATTATATAGATAGAAGGCTTTATGCTGAGCACCTCAACCTCACCATTGAGTGTTTCTGTTCTAGTAATGAGTGTTGGGACACACAGACAAAATAATGTCATTATAAAAAACTGAAAGGAGAGAGCTACTCTAGAAAGCACAGTAAGAGTTCATTTCTTACTGAAGTTCCCAAAGAATCAAGTATATTTGCTCTAAGTTATAGAGTAGGTAGGGCTTGACAGTGGCTGTGATGCAAATGTATTATATATAACTAAGTGTCCATTATCACATATGTGACTTCCCCAGTCGTGGAACTGCCCCTATGGGAAATACAATACATTTCAAGGGGATGCAATTTGCTCTGTAGCCTCAGGAAATAATTTTGTGAGAAAATGGAAACTTCCTCTACTAAAACTTAGGAAGCCAGGTCCTGTTTCTTCTCTGAGTAAGCGTATCACAAAGATAGCATTACCACGGAAATGGACGTCAATGGAAAGTCAGTAGCACTTACTAAAAAAAGTTAATTGCAACACATTCAAGAGGAAAAACCTGGAGAGACTTATCAGAAGCTAAGTGAAAAATAGGCTTGGGTTTAAGTGTAATTGAAGGGAAATTAACTACACAAGAATGAAAAATAGGGGAATGTGGGGAGGTGACAAGGCAGAGTGGAAGGAGATGACATAGATTTTTGTAAATGGATTTGAGGGAGAGGAGGACAGAGTAAGCAGAAGCGGAGAAATTCAGAACAGCAGTTACTAAAGCACGTTTGGTTGTTTCCAACAATAACAAAGGGAGGCCATTGCATGGGTGGGAAAAAAAGAACACTGGAGAAGACAGCATGTCCCGAGTCCAGTCTGTTTTCCCCAGCAAGGGTTGACCTAGCTCTGTGAGCTATTGGAAAGAATTGCATGTGCATAGCTGAGGGAGAAATTCAGACCTTTCTATTTTTCATTCAGTTGAGTGAAAACCAGGACACAATCAGCATAACAAAAGGTGTGCCGATTACTTAATATAATTCTGCATTCATCAAAAGCCTTTCTCTTTTTAGAAGCCTGTTCTCCATAAGTTGTTAGGTGTCTCACAGAGCTCATGAAATGCATCATCAAAGAAATACTGGTATTCATACGCATTAGGGAAAGCATAGGCAGGGCCACCTATTGGATATGCTGTGAAATTCAAGGAGAGGTTCCCCACTTAAAAATTCCTCCCTTGTGGGCTTGCTACTATGCAAAAAAAAAAAAAAAAAATCCCCTTTGCAGAGTCATTCAGGTTTAGGCAGTCTTTTCTTTGAAGTCCCAGCTTAAAATGTAATTCTGCATACTGGAAGAAAAACTAGACTTCTTTTTTTTTAGGCAGCATCCTCATATTTAATGGTTAATAACACTGTTGATGGCAAGAAGGGGCTATCTCCCCAAATTTTCTTTTGTGTAAAGAATCCCAATTAATAGGAGTTGGCTGGAGAGAAGCGTTTTATTACTCTAAACCCACCGCCTTGATCACAGCTCACGGGTCAAGGAAGGATATGTGATTTGAGCTAGGCCAATCAAGATTTTTTGCTTAAGAATTTAAAATGAAGTCTTTCATTCATTTTGAATGTATTTTTGTGCATCATGTAAGTTTCATTCTTCTGCTTGTTGCCACCCAGTTTGCCCAACACAATTTGTTGAAGAGACTACTTTTTTTCCATTGGATATTCAGTCCTTTGTCGAAGATGAATTGACCGTATAGTTGTGGGTCCATTTCTGTGTTTTCTATTCTGTTCCATTGATCTATGTGTCTGTTTTTATGCCAGTGCCATACTGTCTTGATGATTACAGCTCTGTAATACAGCTTGAAGTCTGGAATTGTGAGACCTCCAGCTTTGCTTTTCTTTTTTTTAAGATTTCTTTGGCTATTTGGGGTCCTTTGTGGTTCTGTACAAATACCATATGATTTCACTTACATGTGGAATTTAAGAAACAAATCAGATGAACATAGGGAAGAGGGGAAAGAGAGAGAAGGCAACGAATCATAAGAGACTCTTAATGATAGAGAACAAACTGAGGGTTGATGGAGGGGAGGTGGGGGGATGGGCTAAATGGGTGATGGGGATTAAGGAGGTCCCTTGTGGTGATGAGCACTTGGTGTCATATGTAAGTGATAAATCACTGAATTCTACTCCTGATAACAATATGATCCTATTTAACTAACTAGAATTTAAAATAAAAACTTGAAGAAAAATTTAAACTGAGATACATAGAAATTAGGAATTGCAAACTGAGATAGAAAAAATAACTCTAGGATTTTTTCCCTCAAATTTGAATTATGTAGGCATCACTTTTAAATGGGGAAAATATCATGGAATATCAGTATGATCATAACAATTTTTTTTACAATATGACATAATCATGGATAAGAATAACACTGTATTTATACCACTCTCCAGTTACAAATATAAAAAAACTGTATCATCAATAATAGTCAAATTAAGATAATAAATATTATGAGAAGAAACTGTTGTTTTGCTCCAAGTAAATCACTGAATGCTCAATGTGTTATGACGATGAACCAATTTTCCCATAACCAACCTTTAACTCGGCATGTTTGACACCATGGGTTAATGTTACTGACATCTTATGTATCCATTGTTATAAAATGACTTTGATTTAGTTCTTTTATCAGTAGCCCTCAACATTTAGAGCAGCACTGCCTGCTTGGAACTCCATTATAAACATCCAAATCCAAGGTCTTAATGAAGCACAGAAATTCATTTACAGTATTTGGTTTTAAGATGGTTGTCCAAATGATTCAGAAGGTGTTTATTTCTTAAAACATAATCATCAGCCAAACATCTCAAATATTTAAATCCAAATAAAAATAACTGAATATATCCATGTTTTTCTAAGCCTTTGCAGGTTCCAGTTAGAGCCTCATTGCTCCAGAGTAACACTGTCTATCTAGTAGAACCCTCTGAGATCCTGAAAAGTTTCTACGTCTGCACTATCTGATACAATAGCCACTGACCACATGTGGCCACAGAGTTACTTAAAATGTAGCTAATGTGACTGGTAAATTGAATATTACATTTTATTTAATTTTAACTAATTTAAATTTAAATAGCCATATGTGGCCGGCAGCTGCCGTAATGGCCAGCATAGCTGTACCGTTTGTTTTGAATACCTATCAAATGTTGGCTTTCCAAAATATTACTGGAACAACTTTTTGTATCACAAATTACTCATGCAGTTTAGTACCTTAAAACAACAAGAGTTTATTTGCTCACATAGTCAGGAATTTGAAAGTAGCTTAGCTGAATGTCTATATGAAATATTAATACTGTTAATAGTAATTATAACATAATTATATATTAATACTTTCATTAATATTTCATACAAATATTAAAACACAGTATAAAAATAGTTTTTCCCAAGTCATTTGAATCATCACAGTCTGGTTCCAAAGGCTATGTTGCTGCTGTTTCTTCTTTTTCTTCTATTCTTCTATTCTTCCTCCTCCTCCTCCTCCTCCTCCTCCTCCTCCTTCTAAATCTGGCATTTATTTATTTATTTGCTTATTTGTTTATTATTTACTACTTATTTTTAAGTAGGCTTCACATCCACTGTGGAACCCAAGACAGGGTTTGAACTCATGACCCTGAGATCAAGACCTGAGCTAAGGGTTGGACACCGAACAGACTGAGCTATCCAGCTGCCCCCCAAAAGCTATGCTTCTAATTGCTATACTATTTTGGTACTCTAAATGAGATCCCTGTTCACTATAGAATGATTTCCAAACTTCTTACCCTGACATGTCACACCTCCACAATCTAGCCCACAACAATTGTAGCTAATTCCATTACTTTAATGCTCACCGACTCTAGCCTCCCGTCCATACTCACCCGTCACCGTCTTTGTACCACCTCTCTCTGCACCTGGATGCCTTCTGAAACTGGAAAACCTCACTGACTGAGGGTGTGATCACAGAGAAACCAGCACAGGAGAAGCAGCAGGCCTCCCAACTGCCATGGTTTCATACATCTGAATTCCGAGGCTGCAGAATCCAACTTTGACAAACAATGTGATCGTTCAGACTGTTTCATAAGTGTTTATTTAGACTCTCAGCTGAAGAACAAGGAAAATGAAATTTAGTGCCGAGCTGTGTGAACACGGTCTGATTCTTGGATAATTTATTTTTTATGACAGATTCCATTTTCTGCTGCTGGCATGATTACACGGGAATACATTTGTCCACTGAGAGTACATTTGTGTCTTTTGCATGGCCGAACTCAGTGGTAGCATTTAATTTGTGCAGTATTATTCACTTATCAGCCCCAAAGACAGAACATGCTCAGAATTACTAAGTTATTGAGATGTTATTACAAGAATCAGTCTTGAGAGGCAAAAGGAACATTAGCGTGTAGCTTGAGATGTCTCATTATCTTTAAAGTGCAGATATCATCGAGATGATTAGTTTCCTGGATAAATTTAGGTTTGAAGAGGTGTGACTATGAACTCTGTCAGAAATGTTGTGTTGCAGTACTATTTATTGTGTAATGCAGTTGTTGAGAACTAAAATACGTACAGGGTGAACTTGCTGGATGTGCACTCATAGGGGCTGGTACAATCCATTGAAGAATGCTCCTCTGAGAGACATTGTCACTTATCAAGTCTAGCCAATTGTACATTGGGTGGAATGTGGTCCAATGCTGCTAGAAATTGTGATCTTAAGGGGAATCTGATACCTGGATCTCTGGATATCCACACCCTGATGTTTAAGTGTTGTTAAGTGTGGTAGGTATAATTCTAAGAATGACTCCTAATAACCCTCTTCCCTTGTAATTATTCTCCCTTAGAATGTGGATGGTATTCATTACTGGCATGAGGTATTATTACTCTCATGACAGCTATATTATATGGCAGAAGGCTGATTATCTAAGTAGTCCTAATATAATCACATACTATTCAAGAGAGAAAGCATTAGAAAGATACCACAGGCTTTTGCTAGCTTTGAAGTTATAGAAGGCTGCACTCAAGGACTGAGAAGCCTGTAGATGCTGAGAGTACTCCCAGGTTGACAGCCAGAAAGAAAATGGGGACTTCAGTCCTGTTATCACAAGGAACTAAATTCTGCCAAAGACCTGAATAAGCTTGGAAATGAATTCTTCCCTGGAGTGTTCAACAAGAGTTCCTTCTAGCCAACACTTTCATTTTAGTCTTCTGAGACCCTGAGCAGAGAACCCAACAGATCCCGGCTGACTTATTATTTACAGACTGTGAGATAGAAAAATGGGTGCTGTTTCAGTTTGCTATCTGTGTGGTAACTTATTACCCAGCAATAGAAGAGTAAGATAGGAAGCAATTAAAATTATTTTAAAATTGTTAGTAAATCAGTTAGTACACATCAATCAGAGCAGCATCAGTTTGCAAGCTCTGATATAACTAAGGTGAGCGGAGTCAGTTCAGATGGAAGGGCATTTAGTGTTCTTCCATCTTCTGATATAACAAACGATACATGATGCTTCTCACGCTCATTACTTAAAGGCATTTAACAGAAATAATCTTTTGACTTGAAATGCAAATAAAAATTGTCCATATTTTGGCTAATGGGTGAAAGCATAGGATGAAATGCAGGAATGCATTAAAAGAGATAATTTATTGGCTTTGTGGATATTATCTGTATTCCACTGTCATGTTAGGTCATTGAGGCAAGTGAAAAGGATGGAAAATTTCCTTAACATTTTTTTTTTCCTAAGAATGAACTGGGGATAGTTGTGTCCTTAAAACTCTTTACTGTCCCCCTACACAAATCAGTTTTATTTATTCTTGATCTAGAATGCGAGGATGTATCTTTAAATAGATGGCAACCAGGGGCACCTGGGTGGCTCAGTCAGTTAAGCATCTGATTTTGGCTCAGGTCATGATCTCATGGTTTATGAGTTCCAGCCCTACCTCAGAGACTCTCTGCTGTCAGCACAGACAATAGAAAAGTCACAGCCCTCCTCTACTCATGTGTACTCTCTCTCAAAAATAAATACTAAACAATTTTAATTAAAAAAATAGATGGCAACTATTTGCATCCCTAAAGTTTTCTAGCTTGAATACCATGTACTGAATATGAGAGAATTCAGATACTCCATAGGAATGAGTTTCTCTTTGGACAAACAAATTTTGGAAGATTATTCCAAGTGGCTCTGGGAATAAATTTGTTCTTGTTGCATGACCTTAAAAACAACATTCTTTGGCTAAAGTGTTTCTTAAATGTAAATATATGATTAAACAGTAAGTACCTTCTTTTGCAGCCCTTAGAAGACTCTCCTTATGTATTCAGCATAGTTAACACCAAGTGTGTTCAAGGCACTGTGTTGTGATTAGAACGCTAAGGGACAGATATGACTGAAGAGATGATAGCTATTTGCTTCAAGGATCTTACTACCTCCTTTTCTTTTCAAATTGTTCTGTTATAGTTAAAAGTGGGCATATGTGAGTTTTATTAAAGATTCTACCAAGATTTCCCCGGTATGCTCCCCCCGACCATACACACAAACAACCAATTTGAAGACAAAAGACAGTTGGACTCGCTCAGCGCCGGGTGAAAAAGCTGGGGAAATTCAGCATCTCTCCGGTATGTTTTCCCACTGCTTGCAGAGACCCTGCCCAGGGATGCTTACTGCAAGAAAGCTGGTAAACTGGATTTGCACACAAGCAAATTTAAGAGACCATTGTGCCCTCTGGCCAATAAACGTGACCAGCTATATGTTTTACCATTCACATACATTACTCTTGCTCTGGGCAAGTTCAAGTGAAGGGCAAGGCTTTTAAGAGCAGGTTAGGGTGCCGGAGAAATTTTAAGGGTAACCTGAGTAATAAATCATTACATGAAATTTTTACAAATGCAACTTCTTTGGGCTCTGGCTTAGCCCCCCCCCCCCCCCCCCCCCCATCTCACTCTTTCCAGAATACTAGGCCTTTATCTGCACAAGCCCTTCAGATGCTGAGCATCCTTCTGCTGCTCTTCCCGGGTAAAACGGCTATTCCCTATGGCCTAGGGACAAACTGTGGGGTGAGGAGGAACATTTCCTTTCATGGCACTTACAATGTCTTTAAAATCAGCCATATGTTCATGTGTAGCAACATGGATTGATCTTGAGGGTGTTATGCTGAGCGAAATAAGTCAGGCAGAGAAGGACAGATACCATATGTTTTCACGTATAGGTGGATCAGGAGGAACTTAATGGAGGACCATGGGGGAGGAGAAGGGAAAAAATAGTTGGGGAGAGGGAGGGAGGCAAACCATGAGAGACTCTTGAATGCGTAGAACAAACTGAGGGCTGATGGGGGTGGGAGAGAGGGGAAGGCGGGTGACGGGCATGGAGGAGGGCACTTGTGGGGATGAGCACTGGGTGTTATATGGAAACCAACTTGACAATAAACTATGAAACAAAAAATAAATAAATAAATAAATAAAATCAGCCATATGTTTATGCACTGGAGTCATAACAGATGTTCATTAAATAAAACAAATAACTTTAGAGACCACATGGGATTCTTAGTATCTGTTTGTAAATGCTAAACCTTACATAAAATATAACTATCACACTATCGTTGTTTCTTTGGAATTTTTCTGTTAGTTAAATAAGGCATGTGTTTAACTAACTCGTTCTCCTTTGATTGAACAGTGGTTACTCTAGGATTCTACTAGTTCTTTACTGAAGGTCCTATGTTTTATATGAAGAGTAATATAAAGTTATTTAAGATATTTTTAATACTTTCTAAAAATTGGATACATTACTTTGTAGGTATATCTCTATGATATTATTATTAACACACCATAACATCGTAACATTCCAGAAGTTACAATTCTTTGGCCACGAATTTTTTTCCTCTTCAAATTAATGAAAGGTAACAATGTGAAATTGCCTGTGGCATTTTCCTATGGTATGTTCCAATTCCTATTCCACTTTTGTCTTACTGATGGTAAAATCTGCAACTTGACCTTTCTTTGAAATTAATGGTCACACAGTAACTGTCGGTTGGGTTCTAGCAGTATCAATATTTGCTGGGCTGGAAAAATACTTTCATCTGTTTGCACATAATCTATTTTCTAGTTCTCTGAAGGTCCTGCTTATCTTTTGCAATTCATTCTGTGAGGAGGAAATTTCCAGAGCAGACTGCAAATCCATGGTGTCCTGCAGGACCAACACAGGAATCTTTCTCACGCAGTTAGACGCCAGCTGGTCACCCAGAAACTTCCTCTCCACTAGTGTCTTATGCCAATGGCATTTTATTTTCAGGCTGACGATTAATATAATATTAGTATCAGTTATAATTTTATTTGAAGAATAGTTAATTCATTTTACTTAAACCCCAATGTGTGCTTGGGCTATTAATAATTTCAAATTTCTGAATGTGCCACCAGTATAATGGACATCTTTTTTTTTCAAGTTCGTTAATAAAACTCTTGGTTGATGCTGAAAAAAAGCAAATGGTTGAAAAGCCCACTATTTTTTTTTTAAAGGCTAATTACTGTGCTCCATTGGGAAGGAGACTACCTACAGAATGTTCTTTATAGTCAGCCCTGTGGCTTCTGCACACGAACTAAATTTGTAGTAGCAGAATGTAAAAAACGTGTAGTCAGGGAAATAAAGTTTTTCAGATCTTGGAAAGAAATAGTCATTGAACTTCAATATATAAGGAAAAGAAAGGGTAAAAAAACCCACATTATATTTGAGAAATGCCTATACAGGTTTCAGGGTTTCTAGGAAACCAGGTTAGCAATTAGAATGTTGTTTGGGAACAGTGACTGTGGGCAAGGAAAGTGAAATCACCCCGATGGATATTTTATGCAGACCAGGAAAAGCACTGTTTTCTTTTTTTAAATTTTTTGATGTTTTCTTTATCTTTGAGAGACAGAGATAGAGACAGTGGAACAGGGGAGGGTCATAGAGAGAAGGAGACACAGAATCTGAAACAGGTTCTGAGCTAGCTGTCAGCACAGAGCCCAATGAAGGGCTCAAACCCACAAACTGTAAGATCATGACCTGAGCCCAAGTCAGACGCTTAACCAACTGACCCATCCAGACGCTCTGGAAAAGCACTGCTTTAATCAGCTTCTTCTCTCTCATATTTAGTACGCAAGTTCATATTTAGTGTATTGTAGGCATTTCTTATGCTGTCTCCAATCTCTCAATACATTGTCTATACTTATAAATGTTAATATTATTGATAGTTTTGCATTGAAGTTCTGATCTTGCTTTGGGGGCCATTCTGCTATTTAAAATGTCTTTGAACAGTTACACTTCTTTTCTTTTTTCTTTTTGTTTGTTTTTTAATGTTTATTTATTTTTGAGAGAGAGCGACAGAGTGCATAAAGGGAGAGAGACATGCACAGAATCCCAAGCAGGCTCCAGGCCCTGAGCTGTCAGCACAGAGCCTGACGTGGGGCTGGAACTCACCAGCTGTGAGATCATGACCTGAGCCGAAGTTGGACACACTTAACTGACTGAGCCACCCAGGAGCCCCTGTTTGTTTATTTTTAATCTCGAGAAGAGAATCATTTCCTTTCAGGCAAAAAATAAAAAGAAAAACAAAAACAAAAGAAAACAATTTGAGGAAAGTTCCTTCTTTATCCAAATGTTGGATGAGTAGGCATTCTTTGTCCTGGGATTACAGAATAAGAAATATATATAGCAATTTAGAACTTAATTTTTAACCTAATGGTAATTATCTAGAATTTAAACTTAGAACTCATACTCAATTTATGTTAACTCTGGAACAAGTTACCTATGTGGATCTACTTTTTAACTATACATTTTTGAATTGTAAGTACAAATCTGGTTCTTCTGATAAAGATTGTGCCCAAATTGACAGGTGCTAGAAGTATAAAATACATGCTGATTTCAAGGACTTAGTTAAAAAATAAAAGAAAATGCAAATATATCAAAAATCTTCTTTAAAACATTTCAGCTTGAGGGGCACCTGGGTGGCTCAGTTGGTTGGGCATCCAACTTCAGCTGAGGTCATGATCTCACAGTTATTGCATAGTTTATGCCCCATGTTGGGCTCTGTGCTGACAGCTCTGAGCCTGGAGCCTGCTTCAGATTCTGTGTCTCCCTCTCTCTCTGCTCCTCCCCTGCTCGCTCTGTGTCTTTCTCTTTCTCTCAAAAATAAATAAACGTTTAAAAACCTTTTAAAACATATAAAAAACATTTCAAGATTATATCCTGAGATGGTAATATTTTTGATATGTTAGGATAATAAAGTACATTGTGATAATCAATTTCACCTGCTTCTTTTTATTTTTACTAATATTATACGGCTAACGAAAAATTGTAAATTGTGTGCTCTCATATTTCTATAATAAGTGCTGCAAGAGTCCAGAATATGAGTCTTCCCAGCGAACATAATCCATGTGAATTTCCCTCCTCTGAGAAAACACTGGTATGGAAACCACCCTCCTCTAGTTTCTAGTGGCCAGACTGGAGGGTTTCTCCACTTTGGGCCTGACTCTGGCTGTTCATTGTGCTTGCTTTTGACCTCCAAAGTTCGACCAATACCAGGTTTCTGGGCAGCATTTCCCCATCGCTGGCTCAGTTTCCAGCCCCACCAGAAACCAGTTACCAAGGCTACCAGGCCGTACACCCAGTGGTAGTCCACAGAAAGGCTAGACTAAGGAATGAAAACAGCTTACCAGGACAGCCATTGGTCTGGGCACTAGGCAGCCCATCTTAAGAGTGGTGCTGGTCTTAGGCAAATGATCATTCCACCATACTCAAGCGATTTATAGGAAATTCAGTCCAGCTTCTGTACCTTGGACACTTGATACTCAGCTGCCTCAAACTGACACACTGAATTAGAACCAAACCAAACTGAATACAACTACTGAAAACACAAGCACTCAAGTGTTCATGGATGGACTATGACTAGAATTCTAGATTTTCTACTATTCCCGGGGATATAGGTTTTGGGAACTGGTAAACACATCATTTGTATCACAGTGATGTCTAGAATGACTCTTGTTACATTGCATGTATTTAATTATCTATCGCCATCTTTAGGGTATAAAATCTAGATGAACACAGGTGATGGGTTAGTTGATTCTTCTTGGACAAATCACAAAACATGACAAGGATACAGACTTCTGACTCCAAATGAATGGTTTTTCCCTTACATTAAACCCCTCCTTTATAAATGTCACATTAAATGGGCATAGATATATTAAGAAAATTGAAAAATAAAGGCCAAGTGAACTATAAAGATGTCCACCACACTTTTCAAGTTTTATTCAAGTTTTACTTGGTCAAGATCTTTCCTGTGGGAAAACATCCCAAAATGAAATTCACAACTTCACTTCTCATCTCTATGTGAAGGATTCCTATTTTGATCTTTTCAGCCCCCACTTGTCTTCAAAGCTCTAGCACTACATTTCTAACTGTTTTATCCATTTCCCAAAAAACCCACACACTTACATTGTACTATATATAACTAAATCATCTTCAAAGAACTTGAAAAGCAGAAAGAAAAAGAAAACTTGGTAGAAAGTATGCTAGTACATTACATCTAAAGAGAAAACAAATCCTAAGTGTGAGGCAGTATTTTGCCTGTCCTGGGTTACACACACCCTCAGGTTATTCACTTCCTTCCTTGGTCACCAACAGCTTTTCATTAATATGGCTTCCCAGGAAGCTCCTCACCTGTAATAGTGGCTGTTCCTGAGTTCAATGCTTTTGTTTTACAAAAGCTAAAGTTCCATTGCTTTCTCCATGTACAGAAATAGTTTTTTTTCAATATATATGTATTCAGCATTCACTATATTGTTATGTTCTACGCCCTGAGATTGCATGTTAAGTGGCATAAGCATGTAAGATATATATCTTATTACATAAGATAATTATATATAATTTCTAGAAAAGCAAAGAAATCAGATTCTTGACTTAGACTCACAGACCGGAAAGGCTTATCTAAGGTAATGGGATTTGAGAATGTGCAAAGGCCTTGGGGTAAAAGGAAGTACATTAATGTAAAATTGATATTTGAATAGCTCAGAACTCTGGTAATTTGTTTAGTAATTTCAATAATTGTTTAATTATTTATGGGATAAATATTGGTCTTGGGAAACCAGTCACTCTTGCCTCTATCTGATAGTCAAGAGTCTCCAGACTCTTGCAATAAATATTCCTTTTTTGTCTAATCCATGGATATTCCATAAATGCCTCAACTAGGAGGGAAACTTTTAAATTGGCCCACTGGAGGTTTTTCCCATCTAGCAAGATTATACTAAAACTCTGACACATGCTCATAGCTAAATTGTCAGGAAAGCTGTGGTTATTGTGTCAATGATTATTTCCAGGTCTACGATCACCTAATAGAGAACAGAACCAAAATGGGGCACTGGATGTGTCAAAAAGGCAGCTCAGGGAAAAGCAAAATCCAAATTGAGAAAGGAATTGTCGTTTGACACTTGCATCTTTTTTAATGTTTTATTTATTTTTGAGAGAGAGAGAGAGAGACAGCGTGAGCAGGAGAGGGACAGAATGAGAGGGAGACATAGAATCCAAAGACAGACTCCAGGCTCTGAGCTAGCCTTTAGCACAGAGCCTGACACGGGGCTCGAACCCACAAACCGCGAGATCCTGACCTGAGCCGAAGCCGGATGCTCAACCGACTGAGCCACCCAGGCACCCCATGCATCTTATTCATTAACATGAAATAGAAAAGAGAGGGAGTGTGTGATCACATTTTCATTTTATAAAGATTAGTCTTTCAATACTGGAGCTATCCAATAGGAATAGAAATATGTGAGTCACAAATATGAGCAACATTTTTCATTGTAAATTTTCTAGCAGCCACATTAAAAAGGTAAAGAGAGTCAGGTGAATCACTTATAATACTACAGTTAATATAACCCAATATAGTAACAGTATTTTAACATGTAATCAATGTAAAAAAATTATTTACTCAGTTCATCAACTTAATTCCATGCTATCCTAAAATATTAAGGTGAATTGTTAAAACTTCCAATTGCAAAGGAAAAGTTTATTATTATTTTTTAAAAATTTTATGGAAAACAGCTTGACAACTTCCATTTCCCTCTAATAAGATTATAGTTCAGAATGTATTATGTTTATTTCTATGAATATGTTTTCTTATTGATGAACTCCTGCATAAATAAGAGATAATGGATACTTCATGAAGAAATCCTCTACGTCATTATCCAGATCATTTCCACTAAACTAAAAACAGTATTGCATTCAGTAATGTAATATTTTACTTGTTGGTGCCTCCCTGCAACCTAATAAAACAAAACACAATGGAAACTTCTTTTTTAAACATCTTCACTGATCAAAGACCATAGAACCAGACATTTTTAAGGTGGCTTATTTCTTATAAAAATGTAGGGCTTTTTAAAATGTGAAAACCCAAAGGGCAGAAATAAAGGTATTTGAATTTCTCTAAATTCAAACATAGTTCATTTGATCACTAATTCTATCAGTGTCTGAAAAGAATCTTATGAATAGATACTGTAATTATCCCATTTTACAGGTGAGGAAACTGGGTGAGAGACATATTTTTTTATTTAACAATTTTTAACGTTTATTTATTTTTGAGACAGAGAGAGACAGAGCATGAGCTGGGGAGGGGCAGAGAGAGAGGGAGACACAGAATCTGAAACAGGCTCCAGCCTCTGAGCTGTCAGCACAGAGCCCGATGAGGAGCTTGAACCTACAGACCGCGAGATCATGACCTGACCCGAAGTCTGATGCTTAACTGACTGAGCCCCCCAGCCGCCCCATAGACATATTTTTAGCAAGGCTCTAATATTACCTTGAATGTATTTACAAATTGAATCCTGAGAATATTTGTATTACTACTGCTATAATGAACTTATTATAATGGCAGTGTCATTCCAGCAGCTGACATTTATTCCAGCTTTCTGATTGCTACACATTGTTCTAAGTGCTTTACAGATCTAAACTCAACCCTCCAACAGCCCTACTGGTACGTACCCTCACTAGCTCTCTTTTCTAAATGAGGAAACTAAAAGGTAAATCCTTTTTTAAAATTTATTTTTAAAAAGAGAGGGGGTGAGAGTGAGAGGGGAAGGAGGAGAGAGGGAGGGAGAGAGAATCATGAGATCTCATGAACTGTGAGATCATGACCTGAGCCAAAACCAAGAGCTGGATGCTTAGCTCCAGCTTAGCACCAGACTGAGCCACTCTGGTGCCCTTCATTAAAACCCCTTTTAAACTTTTAGCTCTAAAATATGTTAAAGCAGAATAATTTTTTGGTAGTACTTAATTTTATAAAAGAGATTATAAAACTCCCTTTAAAATTAGAAATTTCCCAAAATACTTTGGGTTCCAGCCCCAGTAAATAGAATGCATATTTGGATGACATTAGTAGATTTTTTCAAAACTTTTTAATGTTTATTTTTGAGAGACAGAGTGTGAGTGGGGGAGGGGCAGAGAGAGATACACGTGGAATCCAAAGCAGGTTCCAGGCTCTGAGCTGTCAGCACAGAGCCTGATGTGGGGTTTGAGCTCACGAACTGCGAGATCATGACCTGAGCCGAAGTGGGAAGATCAACTGACTGAGCCACCCAGGCACCCCATTATATGGAGGGTTTTGTTTTTTTTTAAAGTTTATTTATTTGTATTGAGAGAGACAGAGTGCATGAGCAGGGGAGGAGCAGAGAGAGGGCAGAGGGAGAGTCCCCAGTAAGGTCCACCTGGCCAGTGTGAAAAGCCCCACATGGGACTCCAACCCACTAAACCATGAGATCATGACCTGAGCCAAAATCAAGAGTTGGACACTTTGCTTTTTCTTTTTTTCCTTTTGAGAGTATTTATTTATTTATTTATTTACTTATTTATTTATTTTTATCTAAATCCAAAATGGTTAACATATAGTGTAATAACGATTTCAGGTATAGAATTTAGTGATTCATTACTTACATACAACACCCAATGCTCATTCCAAAAGTTTCCCTCCTTAATGCCCATCACCTATTTAGCCCATCCCCTCAACCAACACCTCTCCAGCAAACCTCAATTTGTTCTCTGTATTTAAGAGTCTTTTATGGTTGGGTGCCTGCGTGGCTTTGTCAGTTAAGCGGCAACTCTTGATTTCGGCTCAGGTTATGATCTCATGGTTTGTGAGTTTGAGCCCCACATGGCGCTCTGTGTTGACAGCACGGAGCCTGCTTTGGATTCTCTGTCTCTCTCTCTGCCAACCTCCCCCCACCACTCCAAAAAATTAAAAGAAAAAGAATCTCTTATGGTTTGTCTAAGAGTTGGATGCTTAACCAACTAAGCCACCCAGGCGCAGAGAGAGACACCGTCACTCTCTGCCCCTTCCACGAGCTTTTTCTCTTGCTCTCAGAATAAGTATTTTAGAAAATCGAGGGTTTAATGAAATATAAACAAAGAAACACTTAATATGTTGATTTAAGTAATATCAATATATTTTATATTAATTCTTATTTTATAATCAAATACTTGATTAGTCAGTTTTCTAAAAAAATACTCACTGAATAAATTTCATTTTAAAAAATATTTCTAGTACCCTCCGTTTATTTATTTATTAAAAGCTATGTGGTTCTTTCTATGAGGTATATAAAGTAAAATTTTGCACACATCCCTGTAGATGGCATATTTATAGTACAAGCAACATTTTAAAGCTTGCCACGTTGGGTGCATGGTTATTCAGTTTTTCCTCATACACAGACACCACACCTTGTCGTCAATAAATAATTCCACTTTAATGGCAAAGTAATAATTTAGACAGATACAGGGTGCACATTTGCAAAAAAATATATGCAAGCTGGTTTACAAGCTAGAGGAACAATAAACCAATAGAAAATACATCATCCAGTTAAGTCCATTGACACCAAGTACTTATTGTCGGGGCTTTACAAAGACTACAAAACTTTTCAGATGATTTATTTCACTGTTTCTGCCTATTTACATGATATGTTACATCAAAAATGTACAAAATATAAAATGTATACAGACAAATGTTTCACAAACTAGTTTAAGTTGTAAACTAGGTGAACCTACTGGGATGTATTGCAGGAATTGCTGTGTATGATCATGTTTGGACTGTGTTTCTCGAAATGGCAGGGAAAGATTCGCAATTGTTTTAGATCACGTATTATACAAGGGCAACTAGTCACTCATCCAGCTACATATAGTGACGTTTCAGAACAGCTTTGATCCACGTTTGAGGCTTCAAAGTCAGCGTGACACTTCTATGTGCATAAATTCAGTTCAGATTTCCCTTAGGGCAATAGCACCGTGTAGGACCTAGAGACTCAGACACACTCTGAAAACTGCACAGATGTCTTGTGTTGTTATTGTTCTAGAGCAACTGACCCACGGGTGGTCACAGAGAGTAGCACCAATTGCACCTCCTGAAAGCAACATATTGTCACGTGCTTAGGACAAGTCTACACCATGGCCTAGCCCTTTGGTTCTAAAATCTTAAAACCCGTCCTGTGTGTGGTGGAAACTTCTCCAATGATTCCCATCAGTTTTCATGCACTCTCTTTAAAGCCTGCCACAACAGATGCACTTTCGGACGTTTTTCTTTTCCAAATATGTATTGGCTTCATGAACAGTTTTGAAGCATGCTCACTCTAGCACTGATAGCTCCTGCATAGTCATAACAACTGTTAAGTACAGGACAAACACACCGGATAATAACAGCTTCGAGGGTTTGCATTCTGTATTTGTTTGCAATGCACAGGAAATCTCAGCAAGCGAAACACCGCTTAACACCAACGGGATAAAATACATTTTCGTGTGTGTTGGTTTGGGTTTGTGCAAGTTTTTAAAATGATTATTTACAATACCTACCCAGTAGACTGTGCAAATCTAACCTTCATTTACAGTATAAACGCTTCCTCTTCCACAGTGACTACACTGCTTCAGTGTTCTTTAATGCTGAATTTCTCATGTACGATAACAGCAATCGAAACATGCTCAAAACTAAGAGTAAGAGTAATAATAAAAATAAGAAAAGGAATCGGGGAAGAAAGCCGGATCGTTGTGCTCATGTTACATCTAGTGCTTCCAGCGGTGCTGGCTAAGAATTCTGAATCTCCCTCCTTCTAAAACTCTTTTGCCTAGAACTGGATGGAGTTCAGCCACATGTCTTTGCTTTTAAGTGACGGTCAAAGAGGGTTTCCGGGTTACTTGAACGTTTTGGAGGAAAGGCAATCTAAACACGCAAGGTAAAAATACTGATTTTTTTTCTCCTATCCAATTCTTCCAAAAAAAAAAAAAAAAAAAAACAAAAAACCCAACCAAAGAAGATAAATAGAGATGAGGCTACTGTGTTAACTGGTGTTGCTTGGTTGTAAATGAAAAGACAGTGGAAATTACCAGTGGTTTAGGATTTAAACCAGCCGTTAAACGGTTGTAGAAATCTGTTTTAAGGCAGTGAGACAGCACCATAGGAAATGTTCCTTCCTTCACTGAAAAGGCTCAAACGAACAAAGCCCTAAAAAAGCCTTTTGTCAGTGTTGACGAATAATTGGTATAAAACTCTTGTTAAGGGAGTGGGCAGGTGGTTTGAAAAGACCACTGTGGTAAAAACAACCTTATAAAACCTGTGACTCATACACGGAAAAGTTGGCGGAGCACATCGTGTGAACGCGGCGGTTAGGGCTCACATTGGCACGTTTCCACCTTGCCGCAGTAGTGTTTCCCGGCGGGGGCACTATTCCCTTTGTGCTGACGGAGGGCTGGCCTCTCGGCTGCGGTTTGGCATGGGGTGAGCGCACCACACGGGCACTACTGGAGCCCTGGGACGGGCACCATGTGGCCCAAAGGAGGCTGGACGGAGAAGGGGCCCTGTCTGGGGAGGGCGGCCCCTCGGAGGAAAGGAAAGGAGGAGCCAAAAAAACAAAAAACAAAACAAAAAAAAAAAGGTCTGCACTGTAAACTTTTAAAGAGGAGAAAAATAAAGTCCAGCCTGGCTATCCCATGTGCAATCTATTGGGTTGCCCTGTCGTTAGGGTCCTTTCCAGTTGAGCGGTGGAGCCGTGCGTCACTTCATGGATATAAAAACGCCTAGAAACCAAATAAAGTTAAGCTCCCATTGCAATTTAGCATCTTGGCGGTTCAGACTCAGTTCAGCTGCCTCCTTGGAGACCACAACTCTGGGTCAGGGCCCCTGACAGGGTGCTTTCATACTGGCAGTGGTTTAGTGAAAATACTTTCCTTTTTAAACATTTTGAAAAAGCATTAGTCTTTTCCCCTAACTGTTTTCACCCTCTAGAGAGTAGATTCGAGAGATGAATCTAAAATGTCTTCTTGGTGGCTGGTGCTATCGCTGTCACAGCTTTGTGTGCCCGAGTAATTGGCTGCTTCTTGGAGTTTCATTAGCATATTCATCTGAAGAAAGAAAAAGAGACATCGATGTAGGCAGCGATGCAGTGAGTGAGCCAGCCCCATAAAACACACGGCCCTGAGCCACACTGAGGCACCGTCTCACGCCATCCAAGTGAAACGGGAAAGCAATCTGAGATTTTTATTAGTTGCCTCCAGCTCCTACACGGTTTCTCCCAAACATGGCTACACCACCAAACCATAAGTACACAATAGGGCCTCTAGATAGCTCTTTTATTTGGGGTTGTGAATGAATACTGTTCCAGCAAGGGCGACTGGGAAGGAAACTGTATCACAGCTGGACATCTGGGCTCTCTGCTGGAGAGTATGCCAAGCTGCCCAGCTTCCTGGCGGGGAGAAGCAGAAAAGCACTGAATGGCAACTGAAAGTCGTGAATGTTCATACACACGCAGACGCACACACTGGCGCACACACGCGCTCCCCTGAGAGGAGGGAGGACGGAGTGGAATGAAGCCAGCTGCTGCACTCCAGCACACCATCTGCTGTCCAGGAGCTGACCTCGAAGGAGGTGAGTGAATGAAGCCGACCATGAGTGTCTGAGAGGGAAAAGGAAAGGAACCCTGACAAGTTTCTGTTGTTGTTGCAATTTCTGGCTAAACTGTGATTGATAGATCACGGAAACCAAGAGCCGCCTTCTGGAACAACAGCAGCTGTCTCAGGTCTCTCAGCTGACGGGACAATGGTAATATTTGTTCCAGTAAAAGGGGCATATGTGTGAAAGCACCCGGGGAGAAAGACAGCTCGCATTTCCATGTCTTACAGAATAAAAGGCAGCCACCTTGCTTGGCTTTTGATAAGATCGGCAGATCCACTGTTGGAGACAAAAGAAAAACTGTTTAAAAGCGAATTGTGGATAGACTGTGCAACAATTTTAGAAAGTGCCGAAAAACTGGCACCTGTCTTCATGAAAGGAATGGACTTGTTTTTTTTTTTTTTTCGTCGAGGGATTCTATATGTTGTAATCATCTTTATATTGTTTAATGCATACTAATGCATTAAACACTCTTATAAAGTCATCAAGTTGTTCTTTTTTTTCCCAACCTAGAGAAATAGAAAATATGATCCAACAGAAAAGAAAAATCTAAGAAAAAGGATTCCTTAGTGATATGTTAGGCTGTGCATGCTTGTGGGCTTGGTGTAAAATGTGTGTTCAATAAATGCTTCTGAAATAAGTGATAAACTGATAATCACCAATTTTAGCAAGCAGGCCTTTCTCACAAAGAAGCTACGGCTTATAGCATATTTTCAAGTCATTTAAATGTTCTTCAGGACAATATTTGTAAACATAATTGTTAGTCTAACTCTCTGAATTTATTCAATCAGCTATATACAGATATGAAAGTAGTGACAACCTCTCAAATCCAATAAGGCAAAAAGCCAAATGTCTCCATCAACACATCCTTTCTCTGTCTCCCTCTCTCTCACCCACACACCCCAACCTGCATGCACATTCATGCTGTCTCTCGCCTTTCTGGTGTCAATTCCTTCCTCATCAGTCGCCGGCTGTATGTTCAAGCATTTGGGTGAAGATAATTTGTAAAACGCAATTGCGAGTTGAGTGTCCTCCTGATTTACTAAGAGTACAAATTGTAAATGAGGTCTCTTTAAAGGGTTATGATTCTATCTCAGTCATAAATGCCTCAAATCACTTGAATGCTGAATGCTGTAAAAGTTTTATGATATAATAGAAGTGTTATTAAAGTCTTAATCTTTGAAAATTGTGCCACACAGTAAATACATTTTATTAGAGTAAGTTCCAAGGCTCAGATCCATAAGAAATGTACGCAAGGGATTTACTTTGCTTTCTCATAGTGCTGCTCTGTGCCTTCAAGTCAAAGGAGATTACAAGAGGGGGCAAGGTTACATAGGATCCAGTAGTCATGGGGATAAATCATTATTATCTGCACCAGAATGTCCCTCCTCTCCTCTGCCTTCTCCATAGTCATAATGCCCTTGGTCAGGTCCTTATCACCCCTGCTATTCACAAATATGCTGGGCTCTCAGTCCTGTCTCGTTTAATCTGTCTTCTGTTCTGTTACCAAAGTGATCTTTATAACCTGCAAATCTAGCTTCAGGTAAGTTAAGTGTCCTGCCCAAATACCTTTGGTAACTCCTCATTATCTGTGCGATAAACTTTTGGATTCCTACAAAGATAAAAAAGACACAGCATAATGTAGCAATTGCAGACTATTGTAGCTTTAATTGCTCTTGCCCCTTTTGTTCTAATCTTACCAATCTGCATATAGCTTCCTAAGCTCATCATTTTTATTATGCTGTTCCACATTTCCCCTGCTACTTCCTTAAATTTGGATGTTCTCCAGCTAACCACATGATGAACTTCTATTCATCCTTCCAGATGCAACTCAAATATCTCCTTCTCTATGAAGCTTGCTTCTAATCACTTCCTCAATGGACTCACACCTTCACCTAGCATGTGACTACAGTTGTTTAACTGTAATTGATGTAAGTAGATATCTCTTTCCACTAATGGACTATGAGCTTCTTGGGATCAGAAATGATATTTATGTCCTGACCATCGGGTCTTAGCCCTGAGTACATACGTACTCAGACTTACTGACGTATGAATGAGTTTGTTACTAATGAAGTATGAATGAATAAAATACTGGGAGATGCACCAAAAACCTGAATCCTTGTTCATATCTAAAAATATATTTCTGACACTAAATAGTGGATTATTCCCAAAAACTTTTTATTTACATTGGACTGGAAATATATTTTACTCGATGTCAGTGATTATAGAACTACAACAAAATAAAAGCAGATCGAGAGAATATTTTTTATCAGAAAATACCTGATCAAAGATTTACTTTTAGTAAGTCTTCTGCTATTTAACATTTCATAATCCCTTGTTTCTTAAGATGTTTGGTTGAGCAGCTGTTTACGAATCAGATTTTTTTTAACCCCGATTTTCCCTCAGTATGGGAGATTCTGGACCTCTTTTCCACAATAGAAGACAAGAACATTCAGAGCCAGGGAAGAGTGCTCGATGGGTTTAGCTGATGAGGAGTGTGGGAACTGGGAAAGTTGAGGGCATAACTTACTCTACAGTGTAATTCTCAAAACAAATGCTATAAAACCTCTCCTTACTGCAACAAACACAGTCTATAAATGCTACAAATGTAAGACAAGTAATAAAAAAATTCATATGTAATAACCCACACTTGTACTCTAAAGCTTATATTTACTCTGTTAAATTTTAACCATTCTATCAGCAATTAATTAGTGTATGCTCACAATTATGTTGGATCCAAACCAATCCCTCCACCACTGTTGATTTCAAGCTATGTACAAGCTGAAGGGCCAGCTACCTGTTATAAATATACAAGTCTAGGTCCTTAAGAATTTTATGATCTAGAGCAAAAGTCCAAGATAGGAAGTCCTATATAGGAGTTCCCTGGACTCTAAGCAGGTCTATGAATATACTTCCATGATTCTATGGAACCCTTTGAAATAGTATGTAAAATTTTCTGTGGTAAGTGCATTTTGCTGGGGAAAAGATCTTAAAAATCTCTGAGGTTGTTCACGTGTAACCCCCAAAATGCTAAGAATGGCCATCTGGGATGATAACGTTGTATATGTATTGGGGTTGAGGATATAGGAATTTTCCATAAAATATCAAGTCATTTTATGTTTTTGGGTAGAATCATAGGTTATGATTTTTAATCATTTTCTTCTTTGTTCATTTGTTTTAAGTAGCATAATGGCTTTTATTTCAGTATCTTTTCTTTCTGTATTGAATGTGCAAGTCACGTGATTTCTTTAGAATGGTAAGCTAATAAACCCACTACGTTTCACACCAATCTATACACATTCATCTACAAACATAAAAAATAAATACATAAAAATAAAATATTTTTCTAATAACACCCTTTACTTAATATTTTCAGAGTACTCATACTTTGGAGTTTTACTGATATAAGTCCTACACAATTGTGAATTAGGCAGGACAGGGAGAATCAGGGAGAATAAATTTGCTTTGATTTCCAGGTCAGTTTATTCTTCTCTACTATAGGCAACAAAAGACTAATTCCAAATTCAGTCAAACTAGTTGATATATGTAAAATATTCTTTAGTTCTCCAAGTGTACATTAGATTCTTTTCTTTCCTTTTTTAAATTTAAACACAAATTTCAGTTTTCTCTTAAATACCTAGTGAGTTGAGTCTGTAATGTTGAAGATATATTAATTTATTTACACAATTTTATGCATACTAAGATAAAAATTATGGTCACAGACTATAACCTGATTTTAGTGTTTCTTGACTTTTAAGCATACAGGTTTGGTCTTTAAAAATTTCACCCAGTGAAAGCAGGCCAAAGACAAGAGTTAAAACTGAACATCTATATCAGAACAGTCCCCAATACTACCTCAGATAACTATATCTTTGATACAAATGACTGAATATTCATTGCTGTACCCTGTAATTAAGCTTATATTAGAAGAATCACACATCAGTTTCTTACCAGGGGATCCCCTTCCGTGTCACTTTGTGGAATGTGCTTTGAGGTTGTGGCTTCCTTTGTGGATATGCAGCCCTCATACCCAACATCTTCTGGTCGCAACTGAAGTAATGCTGGACCGTCCTGAGGCAGAGATGCTGAGCTCCATGGGTATGTGTCGAGCACCCACTTTGAGGGGTCTTCCCAAGGTGCCCGTTTCCCATACATCTAAAAAATAATCGCCATACTTAGTAAACATAAAATATATTTCTATTCAGTAAAACAAGTTATCACTAACAGGTGAATTCCTTTGTATGCTGAGTTCTCAGGGGACTTTCAAGGGGACTGTGTCCATATTCAATTTTCCAGATTATAAATATATGTCTGTATACATAGCTCTTTAAGTTTGAAGGAGAAACAAAGCTGATCATCTGGGATCGGTGGTCAGCACTTAAGGGAGGATTATTTCAAATGCATATAAAAAACACTGCCCACATTTATCTTTATTAGTAATTTTGTAAACCAAAAGAAAACTCGCAGCTGAGAAAGAAACATTCCAGTGAGGGAGAACTGAAACAAGGCGAGTTCTCTACTAAAGTGCACTTTGGAAGATAATAAAATAAGAGACTTTTTCTCTGTCGACCTCATTCTACTGAAGCTTTCTTTGAAAATAAGAATGCTTTCTCTGATAGTCATTTTCTTTGGATTAATTTTCTCTAATAATCTCATTGCTCCCTGTAAAACCTCTTTTCAGATGCTTACTTCTAAGGCCAGTGGTAAAAGAAGAGAAAAATGGGGAATGGAAGTATCAATGTTGTCAGGACTCAAGTGGAGGCAGAGTCAGTAAGAAAGAGATGATACATTCTGGCTGAAGTACTGGCAATGGATCTGAGGGGAGGAGATGAATACAAGATATGCCAAAAGTTTCTTAAGCTGGAAGAAAAAATGAAGCCATTAAGAAGAGCACACTGAAGAGACAGAGGTAGAGGGGACTTTGTAAACAATACAAGGCCACAGGGGGACAGAAATAAAAGCCAAAATGATGAGAAGACGGCAGTAATATGGGCAAACTGGTCTCTGATATACTTCCCTTTCTCCTCGACCTGCTCTAATGAGGACAATCCTGGTTACCAGCTGCATATTTGGTTCCAGATAGCAAACTGTGAGGTGTTCTATATGGCTTATTGTGGTTCAGTTAGACAAAAACAAAATGGTGGACATTGATACCATACAAAGCACATGGATTGCTTTTGAATTATCTTTTGGGTTTCTCTTGGAGGAACTATGTGAGGTTCTCTCAAGCATTCTTGCTTGAAAGAGACAGAGAGAGAGAGACAGAGAGAGAGAGAGACAGAGAGAGAGAGAGAAGAAGGAGGAGGAGGAGGAGGAGGAGGAGGAGGCGGCGGCGGCGGCGGCGGCAGCCAGGTCCTGATATCTGTGTATTTCCTGGGAGATGATGGCAGGAGTAGCAATCCTAGATTTTTTTTTTATAGTTCTCTTGTTTTGGAGCAAAAGTTTTCTCTCAGTTAAAATCCTGCTTTAGACAGCTGTAAGACATAGCTTGCTATACAACTTAAGCCAATTGAAGGAAAACTTATACTTCCTGGAAAGTAAATGTTACAAAAAGAATATCAAAGTCTAGAATCAACTGATGCCAGTCTTTTAAAAAAAAAAAAAAAAAAAAAAAAAAAAAAAAAAAAAAAAAAGAATCACCAAGGGCAGCAAAATTGGAGGTGGCCAATAAAATGACAAATAGATCCAATTCTATATTCCAGAGTAAAATAGATACTATAGAAAAATTATTGAAAGAAGATATAGTTAAGTATTTAGAATACAATAAATTGATTATTGACATTTCAGGAAAGGTAGAATCACCAGAATAAAAATCAGAATCCATTGTATCATGCGTGTGTTTTTCCCCCCAAATAGAACATCTGGCAGAGAGTATCCCCATATGGTTCCCCATCAAAGCATTCATTTAAAGGAGATTTTTCCACTCCTCTCAACTCAGATTTTGACTTTCACAATCAGGCTTTGTTGTTTCACCTCTTGCTCCAATTCAAGGTTTTGATTCCAAGGAAATGGTGCATAACACATGTGATTCCCTTTCTTCTTGCTCTTAGAGAAAACATATATATGGACCGCCCCAGGAATATTACCTGCCAGGGGATTTCTGGGTGAGCATATCCTTTAGTAACAATGAGAACTGTCTATCCACCAAACGGTTTTACTCTCTTATCTCTCCATTGTGCTAGATTTTCCCCTTAGCTCCCTATATCATGGTTGATTTAGCATTCACACTAACCTATTACTGAACATCTAGGCCCACAGAAAGAAACAGGACATTTCTATCTCTCTTCAAAAATCATTTTGAGGGGCATCTGGGTGGCTCATTTGGTTAGGGACCAACTCTTGATTTTGGCTCAGGTCATGATCTCATGGTTCATGAGTTTTAGCCCACACTGGGCTCTCAACTGACAGTGCTGAGCCTGCTTGGGACTCTCTCTCCCTGCCCCTCCCCTACTTGTGTGCATGCATGCTTGTATGCACGCACATTCTCTCTCTCTCTCTCTCTCTCTCTCTCAAAATAAATAAGTAAACTAAAAAAATTATATGTTTGAAATATCTCTCAATTTTAGTCTGGGTAACATATTATTCTAATGGTTATACTTTTGCCTAAATGGAAGCTGTATAAAATTATAATTTTCAGGATAGTGTTTTATAAATAATATTGATTTAAATATTTAAAGGGGCGCCTGGGTGGCTTAGTCGGTTAAGTGTCCGACTTTCGCTTGGGTCATGATCTCACAGTTCGTGGGTTCGAGCCCCGCATCGGGCTCTGTGCTGACTGCCAGCTCAGAGCCTGGAGCCTGTTTCAGTCTGTGACTCCCTCTCTCTCTGACCCTCCCCTGCTCACGCTGTCTCTCTCTCTCTCTTAAAAATAAAAAAAAAAAATAAATAAATATTTAAAAAAAGAGCTAATGCACTTTTTTAAAGTTTATTTATTTTGAGAGAGAGACAGCATGACTGGGGGAGGGGCAGGCAGAGATGGAGAGAGAGAATTGCAAGGAGGCTCTGCAGCATCCAAATGGAGCCTGACACGGAGCTTGAATCCACAAAATCCCGAGATCATGAGCTGAGCAGGAACCAAGAGTCAGATGCTTGGTCGACTGAGCCACCCAGGTGGCCTAGGACTTATGCACTTTTAAAAAATGAGATCTAAGGAAGCCCAGTAGTTTTAGGTATTACTGTTTTTGAGTTTGTGAAAGCTTCTTTTTCCTTATATGTATTAGCAAACAAATGCAAAATAAAGAGAATTTGGCATATAAAGGCTTGGATGATAGCTTATTAATACTGAAGCTATATGAAGAAAACATATAATTCATTTAGATATTAGTTTTCAAAACTATGACTTCCAGAATATTATCATTTTCACATTATTTTTTTTTGCATAGATGATTGAAATTGAGAGACTCACATCTTAGGCTAATAGTTTTAGTGAATCCAGAAAAGTGATATATTATACTTAAAAAACAAACATTTGGTATAGTCTTTTATTTTGTTGGAACCACTGACTGGGGCGAGATAGGCTAATACTCTTAAAATATGAAAATGGATTACTTAAATCTGCAATGAAACCAGTTGATAGCATTCTCTGGATTATTATCTCTGAAATCCTCAGAAATCCACATAATATTCACCATGTTCACCAGAACCATCATGGTGGTTCCAACTACTGCCAGACTGTTCTGGTAGGTAAGGAGAGCATGCCGGGAAAGGAAGGGGAAGGAAGGAGACACAACCACTGCTTTTTTCGATGGTAAAATATTTAACACAGCACTGTAGATGACAAAATGTGAAAAGCACGAAGTATATCTTAGTTCTAGTAGTGGTATGGTAACCAGAAATAGAGATGTTTAAGCAAAAAAGTCTTGAACTTTTGCTGAGTTGCTGAAAAGATTTAGCCCATCCTTTGCTCACATCTCGTATGGTTTGCCTCCCTCTCTTTTCGTTTTTACAATAAATTGGATGATTATGCAACAAAAATCTTAAAGATTCCAACTTGAGTTTTATACTTCTACAATTTCATGAAATTTCAACTCTAGTTTAAGGAAACAGCATACGTTGTTGAAGAAAGAGAATTTTCTTATTAGTGCTGTATTCTGACTTTTCAATTACGAGTACATAGAAGAGCCAGTTATAGGACCTCATGACATAAGGTAGCTGAGGAGAGCAGCAGAAATGCTGCTAGACCACATGCCATAGATTTTACCTATTTATTGATTGATCGTTTTTTCTAAGTTTTTATTTAAATTCTTCTTAGTTAACACATAGTGTAACATTGGTTTCAGGAGTAGAATGTAGTGATTCATCACTTACAGATAACACTCAGTGCTCACCACGAGTGCCCTCCTGAATGCCCCTCACCCATTTAGCTCATCCCTTGCTCACATGCCCTCCAGCAATCCTATTTGTTGCCAGCAGTTAAAAGTCTCTTATGGTTTGCCTCCGTCTCTTTTTATTCCCCCATCCCCTATGTTCCTTTATCCCCCCTTCCCCTAAATTCCACATATGAGTGAAATCATATGGGTATCTGTCTTTATCTGACTTCTTTCGCTCAGTGTGATTACACTCTACTTCTATCCATACCATTGCAAATGGCAAGGCTTCATTCTTTACGAACCTACCATAGATTATATTTTGTTTTATTCTATTTTTATTTTTTTAATGTTTATTTTATCATTTTGAGAGAGAGAGAGAGAGACAGAGACAGGGCATGAGTGGGGGAGGGGCAGAGAGAGGGAGACACAGAATCCAAAGCAGGCTCCAGGCTCTGAGCTGTCAGCACAGAACCTGATGCAGGTCTCGAACCCACAAACCGTGAGATCAAGACTTAGCCAAAGTCAGACACTTTACCGACTGACCCACCCAAGTGCTCCCCTACCATAGATTTTAAAAAGTCAACTGCCTGAGAATTTAGAGCACTCCCTCAAAATAGTAAAGGATCTTGCAAGTGATGTGAAAAGGCTTCAAACAATGAAATATGCTAAAAACAGGGAGCCTGTAAGGAAAACTACTTGTTGCCAATTATATGATAAAAGGATAGATGCTCAAGGCCCATGTAATCATGCATGTCTTAGAAGATGTAGCAATGTCCAATTAACTGGCTATCAGCTAACTGCTATTACCCATGGCAATAAATCTGGCTTTAAATGGGAAGTTATTGGAATAAGTGTTTTCTTTTTCTCCTACATATTTATTCTCAGAACAGAACACATAGATAAAGTGTTATATACTAATTGATCTTAAAAACTTTTCCAGTATTTTTATGTAGTTCATGACTTCAGTTTTCTGTATATACACCCAGAGAAAAGAGTGTTTTCAGCTTTTCAAAGGATATTATTTGTTTGTATTTAAACAGTAAAGAAAATTGAGTGCTATACCTGAAGACCTTCTCTCACTGCTTCCAGAATGTAAGGAACCAAAGAATAGTTCCAGAGATCCATGAACCACACTCTAGAAGCTTCTACATCCATAGGGCAAGGAAGGAAAAGTCGGGGACCTAAGATGAAGCAAACAAACCATTTTTGAGAACCATTACATTTAAAAATCTAAACACATAAATATTCAGACATCATTTTGGAAGAATTAATATTATGTCTTGCAGGATTTTTAAGATTGTAATCTTGTCCAACTTGATAATTATCAAAGTAGATTTTACTGAAGACTCAATCTTCTGAATTCCCCATCCTTTGAAGCGAATATCTTAATCTAAAATATAACATATTAGAGTTAGGAGAAACATTGCACATCATAATCTAATCCACTTGCCCCATTTTACAGATGATGAAACGGAGCTGGAATAAACTGCCAAATAGAAAATATGTCATTATTTGCAGAAGTGGGACTCAGCCTTGCTTTTCTGATCTCAAATGTTAAATTCTTCTTTTCATTTACATTGTATCTTTAGTGAGTGCATCTTTATGATCCATCAGTATGGGAAAGAGACTTTTATACATGCAGTTTAAGGAAGAATAGAAAAATAAACATCTTTATGTCAACTAAAGAGAAGTAATTCAGTTTTATCTTCATGAAAAACATAAAACAACCTCAAATATCCATAAAACACCTAAAGTGCCTCTAACTAAAATCTTCTCTCGCAACTATATTTGATGTGAACCATTGACTGAAATTTGTTTTTAGCATAAAAAAGGACTTGAAACAGATACAGTTTACTTCAAATGATTATCTGATTTTTAAATATTTGTCTATATTAAACTCAGTTGATTTTAGTCAAATTTAAGCAAACCATAATTGTCAGCCAAAATGAATGTAATCAGAGATATAAAGCTTAGAAGAAGGTAAAGTTTCAGAGAGGAAAAAGAAAACTTAAATCTTTGGAAGCCTGGAAAAAAAAATTAGCTTCACTTGTTATTTTCTACCATCCAATCTGGCCATCTTTCCCACGTACTCTTAGTTCCTGGAAAATGGCATATTGCAATTTTGGAACTCACCAATGGTAACATCAGAAGAACTGTGTGTTTCCAGAAAACTGTTGAGATGATGCCATGTCTTAGGAATCCAATCTATAATTTTGACTAAGTCATTATTGCGTATATTCCTTTCAATTTCTATCTCTATCAGTTTCCTTCGAAGATATCTGCCTAAAAATCCTTTCACTGGTTCTGTGTGGTTTGCGCATAGCACCCACCTACAAAAAGGAAAAAAAAAAACCCAGAAATCTTTAAATAAATTAAGTTTTAAGCCCACAGCATTCTCTTTCCAATAATAATTAATATTCCTATTTCAACTGTTGGCTCACTTAAATGCTCAAAGGGGTTGGAGAGCCATTAGCATTAGAGGCATACAAAGTAACTAACTTTTTTTTTTTTTTTTTTTGAGCTAAAGAGAAGCTCTTGTGTGTCAGAAGTGAGTGGGAGTATACACGCTGAGTCCTCTTCTGTAGAAGAATCATAAATCCTGAAATAGGAACTCTCTTCACATTCCTCACACTTAGAAGAAAAATGCTCTACTTTAGCTGGTGACAATGTGAGCAGGACAAACATTTCTTTTCTTTTCTTTCTTTTAAGAAACACCTCTGATTACAGGTTAAGGTTTACAAAACATCTGCTTGAGAAAGAATGTCAGAAGAAGTGAGAATTATTTTCACACCAGAAGTCACCACGGGCAGGATTTGTCAATGTACAAATGGAAGAACACTAACCTAAAGCAAAGAGTAAGAGACAGTACAAAAAAATAAATAAATAAAATGAAACATTCAATTTATCTTTACCTGAAATTGTGATGCAGCTCTAGATTTGGTGATGAAGAAACTCCCTGATTCATTGTTCCAATAATATATGGACTGGAAAATAAAATAAAATATGTAGATGTACTGAAGGTAAAAGAGATTAGTACATTAAAATTGTCTTAAACATTTTAGGTAAATACGGATTATTCCATTTTAACATTAGGCTTTAAAAGGGTAATATTGTCATGTTAGGTTGAAAAATAACAAAGAACATGGAGCTGGAAATTTGGATTTGGGACTCTAATTTCAGGCCTGGCATCCTAGGAGAATCATTTTACCTTTCTGAGCCTGAGTTTACTCATCTATAAGATAGAAAGGTTAGACAGAATAATCATAGTAGCCTCATTTCACTCTAGCATCTTATGACTCATGATATAATCAAATTCATTAAGTTTTCCTATTATTATTTCATATTTAAAGTTCCTTAACATGAGAAAATTTGTATTCTTGTTTCAATGCTCATCTTATGCTGATCATTTTTAGATTTAAAAAATCTCTAGCAGAGGTTAATTGGGATATTTGCACCATTAAACCCAATATTTAGGTTGCTCCTATATGTTCTTCCTTTAGAGGACATAGTATAGTGAATCTTAAGTGGGTTTTCATATTTTTTATACCAGAGTTCAACCTTTTACTTTCATTGTAAATAGTTAAAAATTCAACTCATTAATGGAAAGAGATATATCTGAATGCATTTAATTTATCTTTATAGGAAGGATGAGTGGAAACTCTGATGTGGAGTGAAAATGAAACCAGAGCTCTAAAGCTTCATTTTAGGTCTTAATCTCCTTGGTCCGTTCTGTCATTGATACTGGTCTCCTAGACCTCCAGCATATCTGTAGATGCTAACACCATCAGGTAAAACCTGTTTCCATAGAAGTGGCCTGGGACTAACTGTTGAATGAATAAATAGATATTCTAAACAATGCACAGGGATTTTTTTGAAATATGTTATAATATTAATAAAGTCTTCTCAAATTAATAGCATCCACCATGGGTTTTAAAAGGTTTAAAGGCATAAGAAAGTAAATTTGATCATCATTTCAACATTCAAAATATTTCATAAGCATACCATTTGTTGTATTTACAGTTGAGAAAACCATTGAAGATATCACTCAAAGAGCCCACATGATGAAGATTATCAAGAATAATTACAACAGGGAGTTCTATGCCATTATTATCAGCACTGCACTGTTCAGCCAGGTTAGCTAGATACTGTTGCAACTCCTTGAAAAGAAAATAAAGAAAACAAATATATCAATGATAAATTTATATTGATGGTAAGCAATTCATAGGTTAGGAACAGCACATTTTGTCAGCCATCTGGTGTCCTTTAAAATCCCATAGGTCATTCCTTTGGTATAAAACTTTATTCTACAAAACAAAAAAACACATGATGCTGAAAGGATGTATTTTTTATTTTATTATTTTAAATGTTTTTATTTATTTTGTGAGAGAGAGAGAGAGAGAGAGAGAGAGAGACAGAGCATGAGGAGGGGAGGGGCAGAAAGAGAGGGAGACACAGAACCCAAAGAAGGTTCCAGCCTCTGAGCTGTCAGCACAGAACCTGACATGGGGCTCGAACTCATAAACCATGAGATCATGAGCTGAGCTGAAGTTGGACATTCAACCGACTGAGCCCGTCCCTATTTTGTAAAGAAAAGAGCAAAAAGAGAAAAACCAATACACAATGCCTGCAGCAAATATAAAACTGTAAACACAAAAGGGTGTTTCTTAGTTGTCATCTCCCCTGAAGAAAAAGCAAAAAAAAAAAGTAAATAAATAAGTAAGTTAGTGAGGGAGAGAGAGTATCCCGGATATGAGCTCTTATAATAAACCACAAATATCAAGACAAATATCACTCTTGGTTTTAGTACTACAATAATAAAACTGGATTTAAGCAAACCTTATCATTTCAATAGTAGAGTAAATACAAATGGAACACCTAAGTTTGCACTAATACTTCAACTATTTTAATTCCAATTTATTTTGATAGGGTGCATGAAAACACAGTCAGGACTTTTACAAAAGTCTGGTTATTTACTTATCTATAATCTGCAATGAAACCGGTTATTTTAAACAAAGACAAAATCTGTAATATTTCACTAGATCACTTGACATTAGCATTTCTTGAGCTTCTTGTTTTTTTTTTTAAACAGGTATTATTCGTTTCTGTAACTTTTAAGGTAAATATGATAACCGGTTTGCTGACTGACTGCTCTCACAGATGGGTAGACCAGGAACATAATTAGGTTTCTCAGAATTCTCCTAATCAGTAAGAGCAGTTCCATAATATTTGCATATTTACAATGACATTTTCAATTTGTAAATCTTGTTCAGGGTTAACACACAATTCCATGATTCCAATCTTTGGCAGCCAGGTAAATATCTGAACTTCTCATCCTAGATGCCACCTCCCTCTGTCTGTAATACCACTTTCAGAACTAAAAGGAGTAAAGGATAAGGGTGTCTGGGTGGCTGAGGCAGTTAGGTGTCTGACATGAATTTCACTCAGGTCAAGATCTTATGATCTGTAAGTTCAAGTCCCAGATTGGGCTTTGCACTGATGGCACGGAAACTGCTTGAGATTCTGTCTCCCTCTCTCTCTGTCTCTCCCCTGCTTGCTATCTATTTCTCTCAAAATAAATAAAAATAAACTTGAAAAACAGCAGAAGTGGATAAAAACAATGGCCAGGATTTTGAGGCATTTAGTAATACATTCATTTAAGTTTAAATATAAAATTCATTAGAAAACTAATGCACTATTAATCTTATATTGTGCCAATCACATTGAATAAATATCACCTAAATGAGAGAATACAGAAAAATATGTTCAAACTAATGGATGGTCTGGAGAATTTCATTTACCTTAAAGACAAAAATGGAATTTATATCAATAATCTAACTATATTAAGTCATTTATTCATTCATTCATTGATAAAACATTGACTGCCTCTATACTATGTTCATAGCCCTAGACAAACCCCTGGGGCATACACAAATAATGAATCACTGGTCGAGTTAGTTTACCATTAGTTATGAACTGAATCAAGTACTTTCCTGAGCACAGGGGTTAAAAAGTCTTCCCTTGTAAGCTTTAAGATTCGGTACTAAATTAGGTACTAAAATTTAAATATGATAAATCATTTGAATACAAGGCCCTAGTGTATTAGGAGCTATGAGAAGTCAGGGGAGGAGATTTTGCCAAGATGGTGGGTATCAAGGAAAGCTTTCCAGAAGAGGCAATGCTAGAACTTGGGAGGGCGGTAGGAAAAGCTATAACTAATAAATTTATAAAACGAAATGGAAAACATCCCATGAGAAAGGCTAAAGGAGGGAGGTGGCCTGTAGAAGAAAAAAGGATTAATTCCAACTGGGGTATCCTGGTGGACTCCAGAGCGAGGTAGAATTTTGAGATGAATTCTGAATAATGAGTAGACTTCCAAATGTTAAGTATGGGGTTAATTTCTCCTTTCAAAATGCCTTTAGCAAGCACATATTATGTTCTAGGTACTCTGGCACTAAGGATTCAGAGATAATTTCTGCACTCCAGGAATTTACAGTTGATAAGCAGAAAGGCAGGTCAACAAGTAAATCAAAAAACAGTGTGGTTAACGAAATGCCCAAAACGCTATAGGGAAATTTAAGGGAGGCACCTAATCCAGGCTCGTTCAGGAAACAACAGGGTACATGGGAACAAACTATTGAAGTACAAATAATAAAGAATAAAAGCTGGAAGGTATGAGTGTGTGATGTGTTTGGGGAAAAAAGTGTTCTGTTGTTGCAAGAGAAATGGTACAGTGGTGGTTCCAATGAAAAAGAAAATAGAAAAACTTTGAATCCATGCAGAAAAATTTGGATCTTACTATATAAACAAATGTGAACCATTGACATGTTCTTTTCAGTAGGGAAAGGGCAGTTTATTAATCAAAGGAAACACAAATATGAACGAGACGATGATTAATTAGAAATGGGAAAAACATTCAAGAAGCTTACTGCCTAGAATAGAGGGTTACACATGTGTGTGTATAAAAACATAGCAAAACAGAACTAAATCACAGTAAAAATATATTTAAAAAGCATCCACATAAGATTTTGTTCAGAGCATTTAAACCTTACTTGTACTGCTAGGAAAGACTTCCTGGTTGTAGTATTATTTGCTATTAACCCTTTATTTTTAATATTAGGTAATGTTCTGATGCTTAAAAATGGAAGAAGAGCTTTACAACTAGAAGGAGAAGAATAAGCAAAGGCAGAAACACACACACACACGCACACGCACACATACACACACATACATACACACACACACACAGAGGCACAAGTACTATCCAGGTAGGAAAGAACTAGTAGAATATGTTTTGTGTATATAAATAATGGTAAGTAAATTTGGAAGAGTTTGCGACCCTAAAGATTTGAAAGGTTACCGGACTTTTCCTGTCGGCAACAAAGAAACATTGAATGTTCTGTCTGGGGTTCTGAGCAATGTAGCCAGCATCATTATTTCAAAGTATGGTAAGTATACTGTAAAGGAGGAAGAGAAACCAGTCAAGAGAATAACAAAATTGTTGAAGCCAGTAGACACTATTGGATGCAATAAGGATAGTAGAAGTGTGGGAAGATTTGGAAAAATGTTGCACGATTTTAATACAGATTCAATAATGAAAAGATATTCTGTTTTCCATGAGGTGAAGGGATAAATACAGAAAGAGAAAAGGAAAATTTAGTAGAACTTCTAAATCAAGCAGTAAGAAGACAATGCAATCATCGAAGTGATAGGGTCAATTTGGGTGGGAGTGTAGTGGTAGCAGAGATGGATGGAAGAAATGGATTTGATATTTCTCAGGGCTTAAAAGTGGGTTTTCTGTTTTTAAATGTTTATTTACTTTTGAGAGAGAGAGAGAGAGAGAGAGAGAGAGAGCGAGCATGAGTGGGAGAGGGGCAGAATCTGAAGAAGTCTCTAGGCTCTGAGCTGTCAACACAGAGCCTGATGTGGGGCCCGAACTCAAACTGTGAGATCATGACCTGAGGTGAAGTCAGACACTTAGCCGACTGAGCCACCCAGGTGCCCTTGAAATTGGGTTTTCTAAATATGTGTACCTAAGATGCAAATAGAAACATATGTGTAAGCTAAGAGAAAGGCGTACTATTTGGGAGAGTCGGCCTGGCTAACAGTGTCCAATTAGAGTCAATACAAGTTGAAACCAGACAAGTCATCCAAGGGGAAAACAAAAATGGGAGAGAATAGAATGTTGTGGTATATTTTCATTTACTTGTAGGTGAAGGAAAAAAAAAAGTCAGTGAATGAGACTTCTAAAGAGCTTACTAGAGGGTAAGAAGAAAACAAGGAGAGAATAATAATCTTGAAAATTAGGGGGATTTTTAGAAAGGGAAGATTACTTGTAGCAATTTGCTATACATCAGCGAAAAACAGAGAGACAGAAAAAAGATGGGAAGGGCATTGAACTTGGTAATTAAGACATCACTGAGTGATTTTGGAAAAGTAGGGCTATTAGATTCTATTATTATTCTCTCATCTTGAGAACAGTATAGCCCTCTTTGGGAATCTAATGAAAGCTACAGACCAGTTGCAAGTGGAAATAGGCATACACACATAATTTTATCATATAACTTAAGAGTTTTTCTCAGACCCCTTTGAAATCACTTTATGATCTCTGCTGTAGCTTAATTGGGTTTAAATGTTAGATTGAAGTATTGATGCATTAGCATAAAAAGTTTCATGTCCGAAATCTAATTAAGCAAAGGTATATCTACCAGATGGACAGTGATAATGAGATGAATCCCACACTTTGAAAATGTACACAGAACTGGGCAGTTATATAAAAACTGTTGACCATTGCTCTCTCTGGTTCAGACTCTAGACACATCAAAAATGAATCTGCCAAGTCCAGTTTTCTGATCTTTTCCTACCTAACATCCCAAGTGTTTTCAGCTGGCCACATATTATTTACTAAATCCATCTCTAGCCTTCTGGGCATGCTATATCAAATGTCACAAAGTGTAATTGTTTATGTGTCCCGCTCTCAATCAAAATATTCCAGCTGGCAGCCTGAGGGAGGGGTTGGACAACGGGAAGAGGACAGAACGTAAGGTGCAGAGGTACTGAACACATGAAAAGATTTTTTTCCATTTGATGGTTTTATTGTCTGATTTTTTTTTTTTTTAATCCGCAAGTGCTTTTTGGCTTTGTCTCTTCTGCGCTATCTATGGCAAAGCATAATGCACATCGGCCATTACACGGCTTCATTTTTCAGAGACAGGATGTATTATTTCATGCCTCATTCACACATTACTTTAGTAAATCTACACTGCTAGCAGCTGTCCTTCAGACAGTCTCAACGAGTCATCCCTTGTCCTTTATAGCCTTCTCACTTACCACTCCCACCTCACCAAAAAAAAAAAAAAAAAAAAAAAAAAAAGCAATACAAACAAACAAAAACCACTGTGGATTCTCTGATAACACTTGGCAAGAACTGGCTAAATTCTCTAGCAACAATTGTATCCAGCATTACCGACAGCTCATTCATATTTTTCAAACAGAAAGAAACAATAAACATTCGTTAGTTGTGTTTTGTACTTTCTTGGTGCCGAATGCCACCTGACTTCTCCATGGGTTTTTCCTATTACTGTTTCCTAGCATCATTAATTCTGTTCCATTCTCTTGGCAATGCTTTATTTTTCATTATTTTGTAAAAAGAAACATTAAATTGACCCATTAATGACACAAGTGATTTTATTCAGAACAAAAAGAAAAGAAGAATGTTGGTAATATTTGCTCAAAAATTTTTTTTCACATTCATATAATATTATTGTTTAAGAACATCTCCAAGCACTAAACATTTTCTAACTGAATAAAAAGAACCTATATATAACTGGGTTTGGGGGTGAGGCAAATTTTATAAGTGCAAATTAAGTGTAAGTAATTTTAGAAGTATACATTTTATTAGTGGAAAGTAATTGACTGTATCATACCATGTTAAACTATATCCTAGTGAAGCCCAAGTCACTCTAGTTGTTTCAAAACTTGATTTTAAGTGACCACCAACTTTATCTAAAGGACTTGTAATAGCTCTGTTCTCCTTTCACCACTTGTTTGTTTTTTCAGAAAGAAAGTAACTTCTAAAGAGTTCTGTCAAAACAACATTGGGGGAAATTCAAAGAACACACCAAGGATGGCTGGGGACATAATCCTTTCATCATTTTGGCTGAAAAGAAAAAGACTGGTGGTAAAATGCTTTTTAAATAAAGTTCTGAGGAGACCCAGAATTCACAAGAGGCATTAAACATGTAGACTGGAGCAAACAAACTGTGCTCTTCCTAATTCTGCTGAGAGAAGGGTCAAATATTCTGCCTCAGATTACTTGTCTCTACTTAACTGAAATGAGAATGGGTGGTTCAACCACAATTTGAATAGTGCTGAGTTCCGAGGAAGTATTCAGAATCCATGTGCTACAACATTTATTTAACTTTAAGAAGATGCCAGCATGTTTTGCGTACATCACTGTTCTCCTTTAAACTACATATAAGACAATTTTGAACAAAGGTCTATGTGTGTGTCTGGGGGGTGGTGTCTGTATGCGTCTGTACTTGTGAAAGAAATATTTATTGAAAGCTAATTACATTAATTATATAATTAATAACTACAGGCAACCTTTATACTGATTGGGTTTGCTACTTGTACTGTTATTTCTATCTTTCTCCTTTTGACCCTCCCTCACTCTCTTAATCCTTCTCTCCCTCACCCTCTCTCTCTCCACCCCCACCCCACTCTCTCTCTCATCCCTCCCCTCTTTTTCTCCCCCTCCCTGCCTCTCTTTCTCACACACTCAGACACACACACTTGGCTTTTGCCATGACCATATTACAGCTGGGAAAACCATGGCGAGGGAAAGCCAGCAATGTGACCTAGATCCCGCAGGTGGTCCGTGATAGGGACTTAAAAAACTACTTCCTTAAGAACATTTTTTATTGAGAAATAATTAACATACATCACTGTATACGTTTAAGATGAATAGCATGATATTTCGATTTATACATAATGTGAAATGATTACAATAGGTTCAGCTAGTATCCCTATTCTCAGATATAGCCAATAGAAAGAAAAGAACGAAAAAGAACAAAAATTTTCTTCTGATGATAACTCTTAGAATTTATTCCCTTAACAATTCTCCTATCTATCATACAGCAGGGTTAGTCAGGGTCATCATGTCGCTTATTACATCACTAGTACTTATTTATCCTATAACTGGAAATTTGTACCTCTTAATCATTTTCCTACAATTTCCATATCTCCATCCACTGCCTCAGTTAATTTTATTTTTTTGAGATTCCACATATAAGTGAGATCATACAGTATTTGTCTTTCTATGACGTATTTCACTTAGCATAATGACTTCAAGGCCCATCCATGTTGTAGCAAATGGTAGGATTTCCTCATTTTTATGCATTTTATGCATAATATTCTATTATTATTATGATTCCACTATTATATATTCCATTTATTTTAGATCCATCCACCCTTCCATGGACACTTGAGTTGTTTCCATGTCTTGGCTGTTGTAAATAATGCTGCTGTGGACATGAGAAGGTGCAGATACCTTTGTGAGTTAGTGTTTTCATTTCCTTTGCATATATTCCCAGAAGTGGAGCTGCTGGATCATATGGAAGTACTATTTTTAATATTTTTGAAGATCCTCTGTACTATTTTCCACAGTGACTATACCAGTTAACAATCCTACCAAGAGTGTACAAGCGTCCCTTTTTCTGTACGGCACTAGTATTGTCTTTTTGATGATGGCCATTCTAACAGGCATACGGTGATAACTTACTGTGGTTTTAATTTTCGTTTCCCTACTGATTAGTGATATTGGGCATCTTTTCATGTACCCATTGGCCTTTTGTATATCTTCTATGGAGAATATCTATCTAGGTCCCTTGTCCTTTTTTTTTTTTTTTCCAGTGGGTCAATTTTTTTTTTTTTTTTTTGCTATTGAGTTGTATGAGTGTTTTCTGTATTTTGGATATTAACCCTTTATCAGTATACATAGTTTGTAAACATTTTCTCTCATTCTGTAGGTTGCCTTTACTTTGTTTCTTTTGCTGTACAGACAGTTTTAGCCTGATGTTTTCCCACTTGTTTACTTTTTATTTTGTTGCTTGTACTTTAGGTGTCCTATCCAAAAAGTCATTACCGAGATCCATGTCAAGGAGCTTTCTTTCTGTGTTTTCTTCCAGGAGTTTCATATTTTCAGGTCTTATTTTAAATCTTTAATGCTCTTCAAGTTAATTTTGTGAGTAATATAAATATGTGCCTAGTTTTATTCTTTTGCACATGAATATCTAATTATCGCAACACTATTTATGGAAAAAGTAGTCTTTCCTCCATTGAATCTTATTGGTTCCCTTATCCAATATTAGTTGATGGTATGCGCTTGGTCTTATTTCTGGGGTTTTGATTCTGTTTCATTGTCTGTCAATTCTACATGTCTGTTGCCATGCCAGTTTCATACTATTTTGATGACTATAGCTTTATAGTAGAGATGAAGTTGGGAAGTGTGATATCTCCTGCTTTGTTTTTCTTTCTCAGAATTTCTCTGGCTATTCAGAGTCTTTTGTGGTTCCATATACATTTTATGAGTGGCTTTTTTTTACTTCTATATAAATGTACTGGAATCTTCATAGGGATTGCATTCAATCTACAGATGGCTTATGGTACTATTGACACTTTAATAATATTAATTCTTCCAATCCATGAATATGAGATACCTATCCATTTATTTGTGTCTTCTTCAATTTCTTTCATCAATGCATTGTAGTTCTCAGAGCAGAGATCTTTTCTCTTTAAATTTATTTCTGAATATTTTATTGTTTTTGATGCTAATATAAATGAGATCAGCCTCTTTATTTCTTTTACAGAAAATCCATTGTTAGTGTATAGAAACACAACTTGTCTCTGTATGTTAATTTTATATCCTGCAACTACTAAATTCAGTGATGAGATCTAATACCTCCTTGGTATCTTTAGGATTTTCTCTATATAAAATGTCATCTGCACATAGAGACAATTTTACTCCTTCCTTTCCAATTCTGATAACTTTTATTCTTCCCCTTCTTTTTTTGCCTAACTGTTCTAGCTAGGACTTCTAGTGCTATGTTGAATAGAAGTGATGAGAGTAGGCATCTTTGTCTTGTTCCTGATCTTAAAGGGAAAACTTTCAACATTTGACCACTGAATATGAGGTTAGCTGTGGGCTTGTCACATATGGCCTTTATTATGCTAAGATGTGCTTCTTTGATGCCTAATTTGTTAAGAGTTTTTATCATGAGTGGATGTTGTACTTTGTTATATGCTTTCTCTACATCTATTAAGATGATCATGTGATCTGTTCTTGTTCATTCTATTAATGTGACATACCACATTGATTAATTTCTGTATACCGAACTATCTTTGTATCCTAGCTGTAAATCCTACTGGATCGTGGTGAATGATCCTTTTAAGGTGCTGCTGAATTTGATTTGCTAGTTTTTTTTTAAGTTTATTTATTTATTTTGGGAGAGAAAGAGAGAAGGGGAGAGGCAGAGAGAGAGGGAGAGAGAGAAAATTCCAAGCAGGCTCTGCACGGACAGTGCACTGACAGTGTAGAACCAGACATGAGGCTCAAACTCATGAATTGTGAGATTATGACCTGAGCTGAAACCAAGAGCTGGATGCTCAAATGACTGAGCCACCTAGGTGCCTCTGATTTGCTAGTATTTTTATTGAGAATTTTTACCTTTATATTCATCAGGGACACTGCCTGTAGTTTTCTTTTCTAGTGGTGTCATTTTCTAGTTCTGGTATCAGGATAATGCTGGCCTCATAAAATGAGTTTTAGAATATTCCCTCAGCTTCACATCTTCAGAAGAGTTTCAGTTGGTATTCATTCTTCTTTAAATGACTGATAAAATTCACATGTGAAATGATCTGGTCCTGAGCTTTTCTTCTACCTGAGATTTTTGATTATTGATTCAATCTCTTTACTAGTAATTGGTCTATTTAGATTTCCCATTTCTTCCTGATTCAGTTGTAGCAAGTTGTATGTTTCTAAAAGCTTTTCCATTTCTCTTAGGTTGTCCAGTTTGTTGGTATATAGCTGTTCATACCATTAAGAATGTTTTGTTTACTAAGCTATATGTCTGATTTATTTCAAGAATCCAATGGTTTTTGTGAGTTGTATTCATTTCTGAAAATTTGTAGGTCTGAAGTTTCTGAGAGACTGGGTCACTTTAGATCACTGAACCAGGTTATCTTTGAAAAAATAACACGACCCAGTATCATGGGGTTCCATCAAGTTATTGCTTATAACAGATGCAGTTTCCGAAGAGAAGCTTCAGTTGAACTGATTGAGAAAGTAATTAATTATTATAGAAAAATATTCTAGTGTTAGGAATATGTTATATATTAATTATTTTCCTTTTAGGATTCTTTATTCTACTCATAATATATGAAAGTGCTGGCTAGGTTTTATAGCTTTCTCATGCCTATTTAATGGCTGAGCATGTTCAAGCTGATTATTACGGTACATTAAACTTAGTTGATGGCAACATGAAATATGGTTCAATTTCCCAAGGTTCCTAAGCAGAAATCCTAATAGAAATATAATGTAAGCAAACTGCTGTTCACAGAATTTCTGCTTAGACTATTCTAATCATACCCATATCTCCATTGCTATAACACCCCAGTTAATTCCCACCTGTTATTAAGATCCAGGTCAAGTTAACTTTTTATAAAGCTCTAATTCTTCCAGGAAGAGGTATTCTTCCATCTTGCTTCTACAGAACTCTGCATTGATCTCTTTCTACTCCAACACTTCTTAAATGGATGTTTAAGAGAGATTGGACAATAGAGACTGTTATTTTCTTCTGTATGTTTCCAATGCTTGTGACATTGCCTGATAAGTGAATGCTACTCAATAGCAGTCTTGCTCAAATATGTAAAACAGGGTTTAGTCATCCACTAGATTTCAGTCTTAGTCAAAGAGATAGCTATGATTCCATTTTCAAATTGGGCAGTGGGCTTCACACAATATTACAGCTTAATTGCTTAAAGCACTTATGGATAAATAACGCCAGTTCTCTTAGGAGTTTGTGACTTACCTTACTTGACTTGTGGTCCACATTAAAAATGGCAATTGCATCCTCTGTTTTTTTCCTTCCAGATTTGGTTATTACATATTCAGCAAGTTTGTTTGCTAAATAGGTCTTTCCAGTACCACTGGGTCCTGAGAGTATAATTCTGTGATGCTCCATCAACAAGTTAAAGTACCTTTGGGTAATTGGTTTAGGAATCAGTGTATCAAAAACAAAACTGTCCAAACTGTTTTCTTCTACCCCTGAAGGAAGAGACAAAGGGAACAGGATGCCTTATTGTTCTACGTAAGCTGGGATTTAAAATACAGTGTTAACTGACAACAGAGTTATGAGTCATAGGGATGCAGGCCTTGTAAAACTCTTTCCTTGATATTTCTATCTCACAACCATGTGCTGCCATTGTAAGCCATAAAACAGACAAACAAACAAAATCAGTAATAAGGCAGACAGAACATCCAAAAGAAAGAAAAGATTCCGCTGTTTCCTTTGGTTCAGACTTTGCTCTATTGTCTACTTCATGTTTCTCAAGTATGTTTCCAGAGAGAAATGGAAGAATTACTATAATTTCTATCATAATATTTTCCTTGCCTTTGAAGATGATAGTTTTGTTAAGAAAAAATGTAAATATTAAAATATATGTGTATGTTCTTCCCTTTTCCTTCCTATTTTTTTCCTTCTCTTCATTTTCTCCTATCTCTCATTACAAATCCTAGCTGTACAACCACTCAAGCTTTTGAAGCATACAAATTGTGATATTTGGCAAGGAATTAAGAAGGAGAGTAACAGTATCTCCTTTTACTAACCCAAGCACCATAATCACAAAATCAAATATTGGCAAATTCCTCTATTAATCCAGTTTATGTAGATGTGCTCTGGCTCTTTAACATATATGAGGAAGGAATTATGGAGACAAGTATACTTTAGATATTCCATTTGCCTATAATTAATCACATCATCCAAAGCAAACAGAATTTCTTATTTCTGATTCTTAACATCTATCCTCTATCCCCAGTGGACATTTATTGGGTACACACACATATTTTAATATCAAAGATACAGTGATGAATATATTACTTTGGGATATGCAATGAATTCTTTGAATGCTCCTTAAGTGAAACATGGTACTGGAGAAAACCTAGAAATCTGAAATTCCCTAAATCACATTCCTTTTTTTTTTTGAGTCTTAGAGGATCTTCAAAATTTCATATCCCAGAACTCAAATAATTTCATTTACTTGAATTTTGGTGTTTTTAGTAAGATTTTAGTGTTTTAAGAATAAATGTCTCATTTCATACTAAAACCATCAACGTGGTTAACATAGCTTTTAAGTGATGAAAATTTGACATGAAACTGCAAACAGAGAAAGGAAGAAAAAAGGAAAAAGAAGAAGGAATCAAGGAAAGAAAGAAAAAGAGAAAAAAACAAATGTTGGTTAAAAAGGTACAGTTGTTTTTTTCTTTTTCACTTTTCTTTTTACCTTTCAGGTTCACAGTAATGATGTTATTATCTCCAACCAGGTACCCACAAGGCAGCAGTTCAGGCACTTCTAGGCTATGGGATCTAATTAAATCTCCTATACAGTAGCTAGCAATGCAGTCAGAGCTCAGACCAAGGCTAGTGGATGTATCAATTCGGAACACATATTCCTAAAATGATACACACAAAAAAGGAAGTCAAAACAGAGACTCAGCTCATCTACAACAAATACAAAACTCATGGGGATATGAAGCTAGCTGTCAAGATTTTTGGAATGGGCAATAAAAGAATTATTAATATCACACAGCACAAAGAGAGAAAGCTTTCCTTACTATCTGAAATGGAGGTGGGAAAAGCAAAGTCTACATTATTAAAGCTAAGGAAACCATGTAAAATAAAACATGTGAAAGTTAATATCAGGCAATTTTGCACAACTTACCTTAAAGAGACGTCTAATTACACCATCTAAGACATCCCACTTGGTTTTTCCACTAACACCAATGGAACCTATCAAATAGGCCTGAGATTTCTGATCCTAAATAAGAACAAATAAAACACAATAAAACCCAAGTATATGTCTTATTACTACATTTCCTACTAAAACATATTAATATACTAATAAGACAAAATGTTTATTAAACCTATAGGTTTTATTGTAACAGACATGCATGGTGTATGTATAAAATAAAACATACCCCAACAAACTAACTAAACAAATAAATAGACAAAGTAACATCAGTAGTAACAAAAACAAGAAAGAGATTAGATGAAGTGGTAAGGTATGGAAAACTGATTCATGACCTGTTTGGTAATAGGGAAATAGTCTTTTGCTTTAATGCAGTGGGTGCATTCTTGAAGAGATGCAGCTTGGTAGAAGGGAAATGGTGATAGAGATGCAAGAGAACTATTTCATACAAGCCCTACAACTCCATCTTAATAATGTTGTGATCTGACCTTTGTTAAATCTAAGATTCAGGTTTTTTTTTTTTTTCATTTTAATTCAGATCATATCTAAAATCGAATCCAGCTTTTAGAAATAAGTTATCCACAGTAGCATGGCATTCACATCTTTACAAAATGGTTTCCATTTTGAATTTATCAGAAAATTCACAAAAAGAAATGTTAGGGAATCCTAGAGGACTCATTTTATCAAGCAAATAATGGCCCCAAATTTATTATCTTTTTTTGTAGGATGGGATTTTGAGGACTTTTTACATATATTGGACAAATAAACAATTCAAGATTTATAGTCTGAGTGGAGCCTGTCTTATGATGACTAGAAACGGTTATGTAAAATAGTGATCTTGACTCCAGTAGATATAATTAGCTAGTTGCTATGTTACAATCTTGGTTCTAGTCACCAACTGCATTATCTTCAAGAGGTGGCAGAATAACAACTGGATCATATATTAGAAGATAAGGATTCTACAACATACAATATCTGTCACCTCACTTTAGGTAAGTCACTTAGCCATCTCATCAAGAAGCCTTGATTTCCTCATTTGTAACATTTACCTCTATAAGGGTAAATGATGATTACCATTATTTAGATATAATCCAAGTTAGAAGTCAATACCTTTTTCAGAAAAGGCTGAGAAATTCACAGCAAATCATCATGATTTTTTTTTACTACTCTTACGGACTGAATGTTTGTGTCTCCCCCAAATCCATATGTTAAAGCCACAATCCTCAGTGTGATGATATTTGGAAATGGAGCCTTTAGGAGGTAATCAAGTTAAGTAAGTAGAATGGGGCTCTCATGATCGCATTAGTGACCTTATAAGTAGGGGAGGAGAGGGAGATACCCATCTTTCTCTCTCTCCAAGTACACACACCGAGGAAAAGATATGTTGAGAGATGGCTATCTGCAACGCAACGAAAGTGTCCTCACTAGGAACCATATCAGCTGGCACTCTGATCTTGGACTTCACAATGGTGAGAAAATAAATTTTTGATATGTGAGACACCCAGTCTATGGTATTTTGTTATGGCAGCCCAAGAACTCCGTTCAATATTCAAAACCATTCTCTTTTAGAATTATTTTAAAATAGCAAACTTGTTTTCTAGTATTAGTATAACACAGTCAAAATAAATGTTCATACAATGCTTTGTAAGTAGCTGCTTTTAAATTAGAGATAGCCTAAGCTTCCCTGAGACTATTAGAATCTTTCACATGAAGATCCATTTGGGAAAATCAAGCCAAAATCTACAGCTCTAGCAGAAAGTTCATGGCATTGGAATTCTTGGAATATTTGTTCAGTGTAAAAATTCACAAGTGCTATCTTACTTTTCAAACTTCAATACTTCAACTATTTTAAAATTCCAAAGGATTTTTTGTTTCTCTGTTTGATGGGAAAAAATTTGTATGCTTGCAAATTTGTATTCTTGGCCACTCAGCTACAAACTCAGCCTGAAATAATATTTTTAATTTTCAAAAAAGACTTGAGTCACAATGACATTGTTAATCTGATGGCCATTATTAATTCCAGAAAAATTAAAATATTTGCCTTAACTTCTAAGACTGCTTATAAATGATACACACACATAGCATCAATGGGATTTGTCATACTAAGTTCAGCAAACGTATCTTTCCAGTGTCTAGGATATTCATATAGCATATAGTCTCTTCTTTGTACAAAGACTATATTGATAACTCTGGTAATGTATTACTACACATCATAAATATCACCTGTATTTCATAGGTGACACCAAAAGAATGTTAGACAAGATGCTTATGTCAAAGAAAGCAATGATTCTTTTTTGAGGTTATAGAAATGAGAGTGGTTGACAATTACTATTGTCTTCAGTGAATGAATATGAGATATTGAGACATATTTCTACCTATATGATGATGTCATTTCTTTTGAATCCCTAACTTTCATGCTTTTATGACATATTAAGCGAATGCCAAGACACACACTGCAGATAGTATATTTACCAGGGATAAATATTCAAATATAAAATTCATTTGTTTCCTGGTCATGCTCATCCTTTAGTAATATTTATAATTTAATATTAAAAACATACCTTTGCTCGGCCGTAGCCCTTGCTTATGGAGACTATGATTTTCACACTGCGACCATCTTTGTGTCCGGTTGTATCACCAGCATCATTGAGCAAAATATCTACCAAATTTTCAAACACACACACACACACACACACACACACACACACACACACAATAGAGTCACATTAGCTTGTAATTGTTTACTATCATACTTTTTCTCCCTCACAGTTTTTATATCTTCCAGTGGGAATATTTGGACTTTTTGCTTCCCATTCTAGCATACCTGGTTTGAAAAATCTCAACTTTCAAGAAGATGGATTACTGTGGTTGGACTGAAGGTTCAGCCCAAGAATTTATTTCTGCTTCCAAAGATCTTCACCTTGTACTGGGCCATTGCCTTCAGATGAAGAAATAAGGGGTTTCTTTTCCTATTGCACACACATCTGAGTAATACCTGGGTAACATTCAGTTACCATTGTAACTGTGACACACTGAAAAGCCACTTGATTTCTTTCCAGCCTAAAATATCCAAGCTCAGTACCAATGTAATTTATGAAAGCTAAGGTGCTGAGATTGGGTGTCAAGTGAAATTATTGTCAAGCATTTGGCATATATTCAGCTATATTACTGCTCACCTTATAATTATTAGGTACTATTACTGAATTTCAACCATAACATTATACTTCCCTATGGAAGTATATTAATTATCACTCTCCTGTACCCTTTATGCTTATAGTTTTAAAATGAAAACAGTAATTCTAGTAATCAGCTAAGACTTACAGAAGCACGATATAGCATGCTAACCTTCAAGCAGCAGCCTTCAGATGTAATTGAAGATTAATTTTCAAAATATACCATATGAGATTAATGTCCAATTTGGATAATTATTAACATCAATTACCCCAAATATATGTTATTATAGAGCCACATTTAATATGGCTTTGACAATAATGTTATTATAGAGCCATGTTTAATATTAAAATAGCACTTCGTGGACAAAAGGAACTCAGTTACGTGCTAAAGAACACGTGTCTGGTGACAAGGGGAGTAAATTTCTGTGACTAAATTTATAGAGAGAGGCTGTGAATGTACTATCAGAGAAACAATGATTTAATCAAATAGTTTCTGAAAATGGAATGGTTCTATTATCCTAAATAAGATTATGCAATTTCACATAGGAAAGAGTAAAAAAATTGCCTTAAGACCATAACAATAAAATATTCACAGATTTTGAGGAATATGAATTTTTGCTAAAATTTTAAAAACATGAAATACAATCTCCTTCCTCAAAATTTAATTATTTTTACCAGATCAACATCCTCATAATCTCTCACTTTGTTGCTTATCTCAGTCAAAAACAAAACTCTTTCTTAAGTGTCATTTAATCTTCTTGATATTTTTCTTAGGAGTTTGAGTGGCTTGCATTAGTTGTATGCATATAAATTTCTGGTAGCTTGTGATCAAATTATCTATCTCTTTAGTATTCTGCTCAATTAGTCCTAAATGTTCATAAATGTTCAAAAATATTTATTAAGGCTAAAAGATAGCAGGAACTGTGCTGGGCATTGGGAATGAATACCCATTCAGGTGAGAAGGAAAATGAATTTCTTGCTCATTTGGAATGTGTTAAGTGCCAGAAATAAAGGGCATGAGGCAGTGAAATAGAGTAACTGAAGGGAGGCTGCTCTACCCGGATAGGGCATTCTGGAACGCTTCCATGAGGTGGTGCTGGTTTGGAGATAAGACCAGGTGGCTGAGAAGTGCCATGCAAGTAAAGACTGAGGAAAAGAGGTCCAGGAAACAAGAACAAATGCAGAAGCATTGATGAAAGAGGTATGTGTGTTCAAGGGTCAGACAGATGCTCTGGGTGGTAGAAGGATGGAGGTCAAGGGGTAGGGGGACTAGTATGGAATGATGCAGAGGTGGGTAAGGACCAATTCATGAGTTGCCTAGTACTCCACAACAAGGCATTTAATCTGACTTCTGATCTACTTCTCTGCCCAAGTTTGCCTTGCAACATGCTTCTCATTTCATGTTATGCTTACTCTTAAAAACTGCCAGAACTCTGAAATTCTTCCTGACCCCAGTGAAGTACATATCTACCGGTAAATGAATGAATGACTGTCCTTGGCTTCTCATACATGACTATTTAAAGGAAAATGAGTATGGGAGTGAAAAGTTCAGATGCTGGATTCATCCAGACCTGGGTTCAAATATGAACTCTACCTGTTACTAGGTTCATGATCTTGAACAAATTAGTATAGTCTCTTTCCTAAGTCTTGGTTTTCTCATCTGTAAAATGGGGCTCAAACAGCCCCTACTTCATTGGGCTACTGAGACCATAAGAGATAGTGCTTTACAGTACTTTATCCTCAGTGGTTAATAAGACCAGCTGTTCTAACCACTATTCCTTCTGTCCAGGTGTTTATTGTAATCCCTTCTCTGGACAGTGGGAGGCACACATCATGACTCACTCTGTGTCTCCTCCTGTCCTCAACATATTGATAGGATGATCATCTGAAGGAACAACTCCAAGAAAACAATGAAAAACAGCAAATTTGAGGTAAGGGTTCTCCGTGGAGTTTCCTTAAAGGAAAATAAGTTATGATTCTCTGTCAATATTTTGAAAGAAGAACAAAAAGATCTGCCATTTTGGTTACAATGCAATGAAATTATGACCAAAAAAAGAAGGCTTTTCAAATTTCTCTCTCTACTAGATGAATGGAATGTGCAGTTATGTTTTAGGAAATGTACATTTGTAAATTATCCACTCTCATGCCTACTTCTCTCCTTTTTAAAAAAATTAATCATGAAGCCTAGAAAGTTTATTTATTTATTTCTTTGTTAAAAAGCCACAGCATAAAGTCGCAGCTGATTTCTAATTCTGAATCCACTAAACGAGAGTGAAGGTAATGAAAACAGTATCTTAGTCACGTGATTTAATATTTTGTTAGTTCAGATACAATCACCACTAATGAAAAATGATTAAGGAAATAAAATAATATAGAACTAAAAATAAATAATAAAATGTATAATTTAAAAAGTACTTCTTTGAAACCCCCTCAAAACATTTGTCTGAAATTCTGAATCACAGACATCAGTATTTTCAGTCTGATGATCATAGATATTATAAATTTGATTTATGATATTTTATATTTATCTTTATGGATTTTAGTTTTTCCTACACATGAATTTTTAGTTTCATTTAAAATTGTTTTTGTTGTTTATTTATTTTTGAGACAGAGACAAAGCATGAGCAGGGGAGTGGCAGAAAGAGAGGGAGAAACAGAATCTAAAACAGGCTCAAGGCTCTGAGCTGTGAGCACAGAACCTGATGTGGGGCTTGAACCCACGAACCGTGAGATCACGACCTGAGCCGAAGTCAGACGCTTAACCAACTGAGCCACTCCAGCGGCCCTGGTTTCATTTTTATATGGCTTCTGTTTCTAAACTATCTTTAGTACTAACTGCCTCCTTTAAACCTTATTATATTTCCGTGAGCTAAATAATATCATGTAACAGTGAAATCCTGCCATTAAGCTAGCCTGTAAGGTACAAGATCTTGCTCGTTTCCTTAAGGAGTCCACTGAGGACACAGATACTGACTGCCTTTGGCTGTGGACCCTACTTCACTTCACCAACATAGAGGATTTTCCTCAGGGCTCCCAGAATCTATACATTTGAAGTTTTTAGTGTTTTTCTTTTTTGGCATCTTTTGAAGAGTGGGGATGATGACACCTTACAGACAATTTACACATTCAGGTTATGATCATAGTCCCATGGTTTCATTCTGCTGAATGATATTTAAGTTCATTTAGTTATAACATCTCTCTGTTTCTTCTTGGCTACTAATATCGGTTTTACTTGATGCTTAGTTTCAGAATTCATTTCCCTTTCCATACTTGCCAAATGTTATATACAGTGTTTCCCTGAATTTCAGGGGGTTCCTACTTGCCTTTTAGTTGCCACTTGTCTCTTCTAAGAAGAAAGCAGGTTATATATTTAAGCTATTCGTTTTACATTATGAATGGCAGATGTAACAGAACTGTTAACATTCTGACTTTTTAGAAGAGATGTGATTTATTACAAAGTTTCATCAGTATCAGCATGCTGTATTTCTGTTTCTCTTCTTCATTTTCTTCTATACTTTACTTGGGGCAAGCCAGGAAGAACTATATAGTTGTATAATGGAATCCAAAGTTACCCAGGAACATGTATATCATTGGTTTCCAAGCGTCATCTGGTGGCTCTGCTTTGCAATTACCACAGATTTTCATGTAAATGTTTCCTAAACTAAATCTTATATACATAAAATGATTCACTGCCATATATTTTACAAGTGATATTTCATGAGATATGAAGAAAACATTGTCATATGATTCTATTAGTGATGAAGTAAAACTATACCCCTGTTCCATCCTTATTACCACTGAACACAATAACAGAATCCAGTGAATGCTTTCTGTTTGCTGAAAATTTAATAGAACTGTGATGTACTAGTATTATGTTCTCTCCGGGTAATGCCATGCACAATCATCTGGTCAAATTTAGGAATAGGTCCTGATACACTCATAAATGGGCTTTGTACACTTAAAATATTATACGATTGCATAGGATTATTAGTATTCTATTCATAAATACTAATGATCACCACTGAGAATATAATCTTTTTATTATGTTTGTAATCACTAAGTAAGAATTTCTCAAGCACAAGTAATTTTTTTAAATGATATGAAAACCATTATGTCTCAAGTCTTTCACTCTTTCACAGAGAATATTCTTTGAAAATTGTAACAGACTACAATACATTTAAAGAGAAGGATAGGAATATTTCTGAGAATTCAGACTGCTAACATTTTTAGGAGGGGGAGGTTAAGAACAGTGGTGGGTAAGATTCTCCAAACGCCAGCCCCCTCTCCCCTCATGAAAACATAGGCACAATTTCATTCAGGCAGGTGGGTGCAGAAAATTACCTGAGGTAACAGACTCTGTGATATTCAAGTTGTTTAGAGACAGTCCTAAGGACTGGCGTGAAGATGAGGAGGATGTGCTACTTGAGGACTCGGACGGTGGACGAGCAGGCTTAGCTGTGTGACCAGTTTCTGCCTTCAACCGGTCATTTTCTGCCTTCAGTATTTCAATTTCATTCTGTTGTGAAGATAGAAAACATGAGAAAAAAATCCAGCCAGTTTGAGTGAGAAAAAAATAACTATTTTATCAGAGTTAATAATTTGGCTTATTAAACAAAGCATGCGGTGATACATTAAATAAACAAATATAAATTATGAAAACAGGATTTCCTTCCAAAGAAGGAAAATCATTAACCTATCCTGTTTCTTACAGGCATAGATTCATGTATTCACCAATACAGACACACTCACCCTTAGAATTTATATAAGTAGTTTTTGAATCTATCATATATTTGAGTAGTCTTCCAGGATTTGGTCCCATTTGAATTAAGAATCATTTATTTGAGTTCGTAAAATTTCTCATTTTAAATGTACTGTTAAATCTCACAGGGGGCGCCTGGGTGGCTCAGTCGGTTAAGCGTCCAACTTCGGCTCAGGTCATGATCTCACGGTTCATGGGTTCGAGCCCCGCGTGGGGCTCTGTGCTGACAGCTCAGAACCCGGAGCCTGCTTCAGATTCTGTGTCTCCCTCTCTCTCTGACCCTCGCCTGATCACGCTGTCTCTCTCTCTCTCTCTCTCTCAGAAATAAATAAAACATTAAAAAAAAATAAAAAAAATCTCACAGGTAAATAATGCCATTTGTATTAGTCTGAACTCAGGGAGAGTCTGAACAACCAGAGGAAAACAGAAACGGTATCAATAAGGTGATTTGACATCACTGCAGAATTCCAGCCAACATCTGAGTTTTTGTTCCTTCAAAATGGAGCACTAAGCTCATAAAAACAACAAAAACCTTCTGATGAATACATACGGTCGCAGATAAGTCTGCTCAGCAATGAGCTTTGCTTATTTCAGTCAACTGTGGTACCGAGTGATTACCGGTTTACAATAATAAAATGAAAACATTCTGAGCACAGCCTGGCTCTGAAATTAGCCTTCCGATGCTTCCCCAAAATACAAAAGCTTTACTTTTACAGATGGCCTTCCCTATCACTGTTACTTTCATATTTAGAAGGCTTGTGTTAAATTTCTGTAGTTTCCTCATTATGTTTTTTTTCCCACTAGAAAATAGGCAAAAGTAATTGGAAGTCAGATGTCAAAAGAATGGAAAAAAAAGCCAACACAAAGGCACATCATGGAAAAGTGTAGACAGAAGGGTTGCAGTAGTTCCTTTAAAAACTCGGCTCTCAAGAGAATCCAATCACTGGTACAAGTGTCCTGAATGGCCCTTGAGTGCAACTGGGAAGTCTGTACTCCTCATTCCAGCCTCGGATTTGACAGAATGCTCCATTCAGTATTAAGAAATGAGGTGCAAAGACTTAATGAACAGTGTGTGTTTCCACAGTGGGTTTAAAAGTGAGATTTGTTTTTATAACAACCAAGGGTGGAAAATAAACAATATTTTAAATCTCTCCTCTTTGTTCCTTGAAGGTGCTTCAGCACTGACCTGCATCCGGTTCATGGCTTCCCGGATCTGGTCAAGGTGATGAGCAGAGCTGAGGGCCTCCAGTCGGATATCTGTTAATTTTAATTCCTTTTCTCTGAGCTCGCTCTTCAGCTGCAGAATTATCTCTGCTTCAGCCTCTGTGCATTCACAGATCCTGAAGAAGGAAACAAACACAAATCAGTAGTCAGGGAAAGCCAGAGGATTAGGAAAAGCAATGCTTCTTTTAAGGCTGAGCTGAAATATTATCCAGCAGCTACAGAAGTTATTCGCTGCCAGCAACACCTAAAGAGAAGGAGAAAGAGTTTTACAAACGGCAATACATTCACAGGTTCAAAACTGAAAACAGTAGCTGTCTTTTCCCTTTAATCCTTTCTTCCAATTTTCTGAAGTTCAAAAACAATCTATTATTACTGCTCCCACGAACTAGGGCTGCAGAGTCATCATATGACACTATCTCATTCTCTCATTGTTCAAGGGACTTAAGTCTCTATTTTCAACTTATGAAACATCCTTTTTTAAAAGCAGTTATGATGTTCCTAAAACACTGATTTCTTTCTTTCTTTGTAAAATTGTCCAAAGAATAACATTATTTGCCACAACACTCTCTTCAAGTTACCATGAAAATCCAATATAAATATTGTAGAAAATAAATCAGAGAGATTAGTTTTGGATATTTAACTCATGGATGAGGGTTCTGCAACCTTCCTGGTAGGCTCAGCTGATTTAGGAGATCGAACTAATGAAGCTAAATCACAGGTTTCAACCCATGCAGGCAGGCTAGGCAAGCGCTGCTTGAAAGTCATATACATTATTTCCTTACTATTTTATTGTTATTGTTGTTTTGTGGGCAGTTTTGCAGGAAATAGGGCGAAAAAACTTGTATTAATGGATACCTCTTCCATTTAAAATATGAGGACTATATTTTTGCTTTGTTTGTTGCTTACAAAATGGCAGTGTTATGTTCCTCCTTCCTACACAAGTGATGAAATTATCTAGGACATACAAATGTCTTAAATGGTCCTACTAGTGGCGCTGTCCTATGTGACAGTTCTCTGCTAGTCATTGTCAAGGAAATTTGATTTAAACAGTATCTACAAGAGGGAATCGCCACATCCGAGTACACATTCTACATCCTAAAGGTTTCATTCATTCTTGTAACATCAAATAGTGAGCAACTAAAAATGCTATGCTAGATTCTCATGGAATTAAAGACAAATGGATTACAGCTTGGTTTTAGGAAAACAATTTTGACTTCAAAAAGAGACAGACAGAGGTTTTTATCTTTGAAATGCATGCGAGTGATTTTAGAAAGAGCAAAAGCAGATGCTGCTTAGGTTAGAACCTGGGTCTCTGCAATTTTCATGCATCACACGCCATTTTACCGGGATCTATGCTTGTAGATCACAGGGCCATTTTGCCGTTTCTTTGGTGGCCAGACAAGGGGTGACCTGCATCGAATGCACAGTTAGACAGATACATGGACAAACGCAAGTGAAACGGAGTGAGAATAATGACTCAGAAAAGTAGAGAATGAACTTAAAAAACACGCCAGTTCTAATATGTGGAAAACGAAGAAGAAACAAATGCTGTCCATAGTTCTAAGGAAGATATGAAAACGATCGGCACAGATGGTGTTGCCGCTGTGAAAGTACAACCGGACTGCATTTAGAACACAAACATGGGCTTGGCCTGAAGATGCTTTCGAAAAAGACTTCAGCATCTTGCTGACGGAGTGACTTACGCTGAGGCGGACTGCGAGGGCTTCATGGATGCAGACCCACAGTCGCCCGCATTATGGGGCAATTTAGGGGATGCTGGAAGGGATGAGTCGGTAAGCTCTTCAATGTCCGAATGTGAGGAAGGAGGCTTGGTGGACTTTTTCTTCCCAAAGGCTTGTTTGAATGAGCTTCGCAGCTGCAAAGAGGACAGAGATTACCTTTCCTGTCTATTTGCACTTGACGAATTTTGCTTTGGGGCGTTAGTTAGTGTGCAGGTGCTATCCTAGCCACTGCCTGGGGTCAGTATGTACAAGCAGAGGATTAACAGCTGCAGCACGGTATCTCTAGAAAAAAAATGATACCATGTCTTGTGGTTTGTTTTATTCTTATATTAATCCAGCGCAGCGCAAACGCGGAAGGCTTTTAAAATAGTGCAAGGGTCAAGGGCATGGCTGTCAGAGCACTCATTTAAAACTAAGTACCTTGAAGGGATCTCCACTCCCAATGCTCCTCTCTTCAAGGCAATTTGTTTTAAATGGCCACTTTAGCGCTACAATCAAGTCATGTCCTGCTGACAGTATAAACTTAAAAAGCAAAATGAAATCAAATTCACCTAACACTTCATTAATTGTGATTTTCTATTCAAATTTTTCAATTCCCATACTATTGAAAACCAGAATTGGTATCCCCTACAGCTCTATTCAAAAAAGTCATTTTACCTCTTCTCTTGAAAATTTGCGATTAAAATGAAAAGACACAAAGAAAAGACATACAAGGTAATCTGTTTTTAAAAGGTATAAAAGCCTACTGCCAAAATGAATAGCATTCATGCCAAGGTAGGGTATTTTTTATAGATGCATGCCAAATTGTCCACGGTTTATATTCACCTCACTTCCTCTAGAGTTCACCTTGCAGAAACATGAAAGAGTGTGGAATTACAAATCAAGGGAAGGAAGGCTGATCAGTATTTTAAAATATTACCTGTATAAACATTTTTTTAAAACAAAAAAGATATTTCTTTCATTATTTATAGTAGGCACTCCAGTAAAATCCTCTGACTGTTACGTTTTGGATTTCATCAAGAGCTGTACTTCTTTAAAAATTTACTTTTGTTTCATGGTATTCAAAGAAACCCTTTATGCCATGGTTTTTAAACATTTTGCTGTGATGGCATCTTCACCTTTGTTTTTAGCAATTGCTTCATGTTATCATAAATTACATCTCTAGCAAATGTAACGTGCTGCTCTGTTGAAGTATTTCTCTATTTCTGCTATCTTGTCTTGGTAAAAAAATAGAAGGCAGACACTAATGTAGTTGATTTCTTATGAGGTGAAGCTTTAGTTACACTAAAGTTACTCTGTTGAAGTGAGAGATGAAGAGACTGTCAAGGTTTCTTCTGTCCCTATTTTTATAATCTATTTCTTCTCCTCTTCCCCCATCCCTACCATTAGTACCTTCACCACCACCACAACCACCACCACCACCACCAAGACCATCTTTTCTTCTTTCTCACCTGCACGATAAATCCCTGCTCTGTCATTTATGAACAGATTTTATCTTATTTTTCTTTACAACACTCTATAAAGTCAGTATTATCTTATTTTTACAGATGAGAAAATGCAGGCCCCCTCAAAGTGTGAAGTAGCCTGCCTGTGGTCCAAATAATAAGTGCCAGAGGTGGGATTCAAACCCAAGTCTAGTCCTGACTACAACATATGCTCTTCATCACCATGCCACCCTAATTTCAGGGATGAGTAGGGCCCAGTCATTTGAATGACATTCTTTGTAAACCGCTACAGATTTCTAAAGCTCATAAGAAAACAAACAAACAAACAAACAAAAACTGACTCATTGTGCAATAATAAACTTCTGAATGAGATGAGATGACCCTGGCTTACCCAGTTTTTCTTTTTCTTTTTCTTGGAGTCAGCATCATTACCACTCCCGATGCTGGAATGGCTTGTGGCGCTGTTGATACTAGAAACACTTTCAGAGGAATGCTGTCTTCTGATGCGGAGATCTAGCAATACATAGAGTATCACATTAGCTCACAGACTTTCACTGTGAACAAATCAGGATTTCAGGCTTCCTGAGAGGAAGTCTGCTAATAAAAGTCAACATGGCTTTGTACAAATCAGTTCAGTGCAGTTTTGGTTTTATAAGTGTACTAAAGTACAACCTTATTTGCTTTAATTAACTGGGTTATCTGCATTAAGATTCACTGAATATCTCATATAAGTCTGTAGCACTGGTGGTTTAATGAGTTCTGAGTTTTACCCAAAAATGAAATGTTATGGTACTGATTTCTACTGAATACCTGGATCAAACAGATCTTTCAAGTGATTTACTCCAAATGATTACTCCCATGGAGTAAATGGAAACTCGTCATCACATGAGAATTAATTGTGTCTTTTTAATATTAGTGCTTTGGATAAAGCTACTGAAGCCAAGTATATTAATTTTCCATTTCATAGAATCATACCATGATGGAGCCAAAACAAACCTTGGATATCATTTCAACACTTCAATTCACAGATGAGAAAATTGAGTGCAAAGAAGTAACCTGACAAAGGCCAAAGAGCCAGTGGGGGCGGGGGGGGGAGAGACACTCAAGAGAGAGTCTGGGCAGACAGCACGTGTAAACTAAACAGAATACATATTTAAGACAGTGCAATTCTTCCATCATAATCCCTGCCTATGACTTGGAACAGTAATGACAACAATAATCATAACAACAGGTAATAATAAAGCTTTTACTCTGTGTTGACTCTGCCCTGAGATCTTCTAATTTTATTCATAAAGCAAAGTGTTGAAATGAGTTTAATTACTAAAAGTCATTTTACCAGAGTCACAGAGCTGAAACACAGTAGAGCCAACCTGAGACCTGGAGAGATTCTAATGTGTGTTGTGCTACCCTGTGATGCGGGCTTGCATACTTCTAAACAGCAGGTAGTGCTTCTCTAGTCACACAAGATAATTTGAAAAAAAAATGTGATATTTAATCACATTTTGATGATACCCACTTACTCCATAAAATCAGCTTATAAGATTTACTTATAGTTGTTGAAATTGAAATTTTTCTTACAGTAAAATAAGTAGTTTTACTTACTACTTACAGTGAACTGATATTAAGTGTTAGTGAAGACACTAAGAATTCATAAAAATTATTTTTAAGGTCCAGTCTACTTTAAGGCCAAATCTATTATTATATTTAATTGGCATCAACGCAGATGAGCCAAGCAAAACATCTCAGTAGAACTTATGTCAGAAATTATATATAGCTTTCAAAAAGTTTCCGCAGAAACAATAGTATAAAATCAAAGCTTTCCAGCTGACAGATTTATTTAACAGTACAATGCCCTGTGACAATGAAACTATAACTGGTTCCTCTTAAAACACATAATCAGTGAGCATATGTGTGGGTACGTAACATATGTATATATATCTCCATTCTTACAGTCATATATATACATATCAACAAGTACCTTAATTTTTCCATTAAAATAATAAATATGCTGACAAATTTTATAGGAGGCAAAAATAAAACTATTTTTCAGAATCTGTAGGTTTTGGCCTCTTAAAAATACTTTAAAAAATAATGATGCGCTTACAAGCCCAAAACATTACCAATGTCAAAACTTAAGCATTTATGTGTGGCATTTTGACTGAACAATAAAGGAGTATAGTATCTTTTAATCAACTAATATGGAAGTTACATGAATAAAGAAAAGGAGAATGGTACTTATTTGTATTTTATTTTATTTATTTATTTATTTATTTGTAAATATTTTTATTTATTTCTAGGAGAGAGAGAGAGAGACAGCATGAGCAGGGGAGGTTCAGAGAGAGAGAGAGTCACAGACTGAAACAGGCTCCAGGCTCTGAGCTGGCAGTCAGCACAGAGCCCGACGCGGGGCTCGAACCCACGAACCGCGAGATCATGACCTAAGCGAAAGTCGGACGCTTAACCGACTAAGCCACCCAGGCGCCCCTACTTATTTGTATTTTAAATTTCTGCTGTGCTTGGCTAGAAGTTTTTGTGATCAAGATACAGTATTGCTCAGGTTTTTTTCCCTAGTAATTGACTTTCACGAATAAAGCAATCGTACTAGATGTTAAGGTACTCTAGAGTTTTTAATATATCCAGTACTAGTAAATTGTACTTGGCTTTGATTAACCTTCAAAATTTGAAAAGACAGGTAAATTCTTATAATCATAGGTCAAAAGTGGTCCTTGTAGGTATTATTTACTTTCAGTTATGAATCCATTTACCAATAAAGAATGAAGAGAGAATCTGGACATAAAACATAGTTATTGAACTATATTGAATTCATTATACTGACAAGCAAATTTCAATAATATCATAGAATGAAAGGAACATATTTTATTCTTCTCTAACAAATTCTTGCTAGTGTTTGTAAGTATTCAGTTCAGTACATGTGACACTATAGAGCTTAGTAAAGAATGATTGATCAAATGGGTATCAACCTTATGAATGAATGGAGAAGCTTATTTTAAAAGTCTGCATTTCAGTTACATGTTTGTTCATCCATTCATTCCTACACCCACCCTTTTCACCAGCGATGCCCCAGTTGAAGCTATCTCTACCACTTCCCTGCTGTAATTTACAGCAAGAAGAGCTATCCAAGTTCAAACCATTCTATAAACAGTAGCTAGAGAAATCTTTCAAAGAAAAACGTCATCATCATTCCCTTCCTTCAGACTTCTCAGGAGATTTTCATTTTCATAAGAAAGAAAACATTTCAACTCTTAAAAAATGGTCTAAATGACTCTTAGTAATCTGGTCAGTACTTTTCTCGCCAACCTGGTTCTTCTTATTTTACCTTTGCTCATTTTATCAGCTCTATGAAGGCACTAGTCTGTTTTCTATCTCAAGACTCTTCTGGAATACTCCTCTTTCAATATTTGCCACATATATTGATAATTATTCCTTGGATCTCTCCTGAAATGTTGCTGTCTGGGAAAGGCCTTTTCTGACTATGCGTCTCTAGCAGGTTCCTTCTACCCTTGCTTTCTATGACACCTATTCTTGCCCATTTTATAACATAACTATTTTGGCATGCATTTTCAGCTACACCAACAATCACAATTTTGCTTATTTTCTGCTCTCGCACAAGATTTAAGGTTTTTTTTAAAAAATATTTATTTTTGAGAGAGAGAGAGTGTGTGCTCACGAGAGTGGGGTAGGGGTAGAGAGAGAGGGAAACAGAGGATGCAAAGCAGACTGCTCTGACAGCAGAGAGCCGGATGCGGGGCTCAAACTCACAAACCATGAGATCATGACCTGAGCCGATGTCAGACGTCCAACCAACTGGGCCACCCGGGTGCCCCAAGTCCACAAGTTTAATGGAGACAAAGATTATATCTGTTTTGTTTACCACTGTATATCCAGGACATTGTGCAGACTATGGCCTGTGGTAGGCAATCAATAATCACTTGTGGGTAATATTATTCTTATTCATTCAACACAGCTATGTTTGCCTAACATTCCTAAAAATGTATTCACTGTTGATAGCAATTGACTCCCTGTTTTGCTAAATGTATTTTGTACATCTCAAGGAAAACCTATTCTATGCTTATACACAGAGGCAGTGACTTAAAAGAAACAATAGTACAGTTTGAAAAATAAAAGTAAAATTTTCCATTACTTCACCTTTCATGTATGGTTATATATATGTATCTCTATATAGTTAAAGTTACACAGAGATCTATTTATAACCTTTTATGGCAGTGGACTGTGAGCCCTGGAGTGCGGGGGACTTTTATTTTTTAATCTTTGTATTTCAAGATCTAACAGAGTGGCTAGTACATATCAGCTGCTCAGATAACATTGGTGCAAGAATAAATAAATTTATTCTATTATGGACTGCTATTATTTTTCAGGCTCTGTTAATAAATGGGATGCACAAATAGGAAAAAGAAAGTTACATTAATCAATTATGAGATTTTTGTCATAGTTTGACCTGTATATAAAAGTGTTGTCTCACTCCAAAAAGATGTTGTCTCACTCCAAATAGATATTTACCTGACATAAATGTGTAAAGGTCTCAAAAACCAAATCTCAGTATGATTTCAAACTATAAGTTTATAGCTTATACAATCACCATAACAACCCATGTAAAGATACATAAATAGTCCAAGAGACTTTATTTTCTGCATGTGATGTCAATGGTCAAGATAGTAAGAATCAGTTTGTGTTCACTGAATTTATATTAAGTTTCAATATTAGAGAACCTAATCTAAATATCCTATATACACTTATAATTATTTGTTTTTATTGTTTTTATATCTTATAAAATATTTTTAATCTTTCTTGACCAATTTGAATATTAACTGTTAGCATTTTGCTCATTTTATGTACCCCTCCCACATTTGTGAGCAGAGGAATTCCTTTTTTCAATTCCAGTAGATATATTAGGGTACCTGTTGCCTAAGATAAAAGGGATCCTTCCAGAAAGTTTTACTTCAGTGACTTGTACTGTGTTAAAGAAAGGATTAAGTCTTTTTAAATCCCTTCTGGACCTATTTACGACATGAAGATTTAGAACATAAGCTGCTTTATTATAGCTAAAGATAAGCTTTAAATATGCAGTAATTTTCCATGTGCATATAAATCAACTCCCCCACATGGAAAGTTGCTAAATACTTAACAGAAGTAGCCCCTAGAGAACTAGTTTGTCCTTTAATTTAAGTATATCTCCCTTTATAATTTTTTTTCTAAAATTTAAATTCCAGCACTTAAAACAATATATTATTTTAATTTATTATTTTTTTTAAAAAATTAGTGTTTATTTATTTTAAAGAGAGAGAGTGCGAGCAGAGGAGGGGCAGAGAGAGAGGGAGACATAGAATCCGAAGCAGGCTCTAGGCTCTGAGCTGTCAGCACAGAGACTGACGCCTGGCTCAGACCCACGAACCACAAGATCATGACCTAAGTCAAAGTCAGATGCTTAACACACTGAGCCATCCAGGCACTCCCAAAACTGTATTTTTTAATTAAAATTCAAATACACCCCTTTTGCGTGTCAGGCACCCCCATAGCCACTTGGATTGAGTAAACATACCACTCTATCACTGATAAGAAAAGGCAGATCTTATATAAATTAAGGCACCAAAGTATAATACAAATTTTGATAGAGGAACTACAGTTATTTCCAGAAACATACCATAAGGGAACCTCATCAATTTTAAGGGTCAAGGAGGCATATTTAGGCTAACTCTTGTAGGTCTCATAAAGTTTTTATGCTGAACACGTAAGGCAGAAAATTTTAAGTAGAAATAACAGAACATATAAAACACTTTTAGAGAATTACAAGAAGTTCAGGGTAGTTGAAATATACAACGTGACAAAAAGCAAAGCATAAGCTCTGGAACAGTGTCTAGCAAATCACTGATAATCATTAAATATTTTGAGTGAATAAAGCTGATGAAGAGAAATTATGTCATGTTAAGAAGTTTGTATTTCATCCTAAAAGCAATGGGATACCTATAGATATATGTTGTTGGCAAATGCTCTGGTTTCAGTGTGAAGAATGATAGAAAGTGGTGTAAGACGAAGGGCAGGAAGGATTTAGGAGTTTGTAGTCACAGTTCAGGAGGGAGATGAGGGATGGTATTAGGCTCAGAAAAAAAGGGAAAACATCCTAGAGATATTTAAGGGGTGGAATCAATAGAACTTGGTGATTTAATGAATGAGGAGAGGAGGATTTATGAATGAACGCCTAGATTTATGGCTATATGGAAGAATGGTGGTGCCATTTACTGAGGCAAGCAACACTGAAGGGAAAGCAGGTCGGAGAGAGAAGATGACAAGTTCAAATTTGGAGATGTTGAATTTAGTGTGACAAAGAGACATCCAAGGATAACCAAATGGAGCTCTCTCTTGTGCAGCTAGATATATAGATCTGTAACTCAAGAGAAGAGCCTGGCCTGAAGAAATATATTTGACAGTTATCAACACATAAATGATAATTATAGCCAGAGAATTAGATGAGTTTATAGATTTTTAGATTGGAGAAGGGAATCACAATGCACAAAATCATAATGGAAGAGAGTTTAGGACTGGGTTCTAAGAAACATCCACATGTAACAAATGGATACAAATGAGTAAACCCGCAAAAGAAACAAAGAGATTTCAAAGGGACAGGAGAAAAAACTAAGAATGTGAATGTTACAAACATTAGAAGAAATTAATGTGTCAAGTAGGATGGAATGGACATCAGTATTAAATGCTGTCTGCATTTCAAATACAATAAGAATTTTAAATGTGGTACTAGACTTAATGTTGTGTAAAACATTTGTGATCCCGGAGAGAACACTTTTGGTTTCATGGTAAGAGAACCCACACTTCAAGGGCCTGAATTGTGACTGGCTTCTGGAGACATTGAAAGATTCCATAAAATGTTCTCAGAATTCATTGTGAATTGGAAAAATACACACAAGATTTATAAAAGCATTTGTTTAGCTGGTGAAGAGTTGAACACGTTGAAAGCCATTGAAAAGAGGTAGGACATGAATAAGTAGAAACTATGCAAAGAAAAAACTGACATGACATTAACACAAATCATTTCTTCAGTGGGAATCTAAGGGATGGAAGTGGTAGCAAAGGAGATGATCTTACTATTGTTTAGAACAGATGATGCATAGTAATAATTAAAAGCAGACTAACGTTTATGCCCTTTTCTTATTGCTTTTAATATAAGAAGTGTGTCTTTTTATTCCTTCCACCCATAAGGAGCTAATACCTAGTTCTTGGTATTTTACCATATTGATTATTTTATTTTGTTTATAGATCTAGAATTTGATTCTCCTTACAGGGTTTGTTTTGCTGGAAGTCAGATATGAATGTATTTACCAACCTCCCCATCCCCACTTCCACCAAATCAAATGGAGAGAAATGTCTGTACTACTATAAAAGCAAATTCCTTAAGCTTAATAAAAAAATTATTTGATAAGGAAAACTACTGGGGATTCTGACTGCATTAATACCAACTTACTCATGATAAAAGGCAATGCCATTGAGTAAAAGCAGCTTCACTCTAATAAATAAAATAGATAATCATTATATTGGATGAAAAATGGCAATGTTTCTAAATATACCTTTGGGAGGGTGGTCTGGACCGTTCAGTGCTCCCTGAATAGCTGCCTGGGCAGCAGAGTTCTGGGCCTTCAGCATTTCAATGGTTTCTCTTAGTTCTATAAGTTCAGACTCCTGTGAAACAAATAGAATTTAGAAGTTTTAACACTTAGAGAGAAAAGCAAAATGTCCTTGTTTATAAATTCACTATCAACTGGGTTTAATTTTATGTAGTGCTAACCTCCTGGGAGATTTGGATGCCTGACTAACCTTGTCAAGTTGTATCTAACAACTTCTTACTTAGCTAAATGTAAAGGAGAATCTAAAATAAAATGCCTTGGTTAGTTTCTTATGAATGTGATCTGAATAGTCTTTATTCCTTGTAAAGCGTGGCACCTAAAGTTGACCAGTTCAACATAAAGCAAGATGTCACATTGCTCCTTTTATACCAAACCTATTAATACCACCATGATTACATCACAGAATTAGCCATCAGAATTTTACTGGTGAATCATATTGCATTTTACTGTCAGCCAGAAACCCTGATTCTTGCTGAATGAATGACTTCTGATTTTGTCTCATTAATTTTGCACTTGGGGAACTGATTCTTCATATTCAAGTATAAAAACAACTCACCCCAACTCATTGCTACTAAATATCATATTATTAAATTCTACTTGGCAAATCAAGGTTGTCATAGATTCTGATATTTTTTATCCAATAAGATTTTTAGCATGGAGAACTCAATTTTACCAAGCCAAGGCAACACTGGAATTTTTTAAAGTAAATAGAAATATATGTAATACACAGTCCTTAAATAACAGTTTACCAAAAAAAAAAAAAAAAAGGTATCTTACAAATCAAAAATTTTTATAAAACATCTATCTCTGATTGAACTTAGGTAACTTTAAGAATTGTCCCAGTGAACATACAAATGTGATCTTTCACAGTTTCTAAGTGAATCATTTAACCACAAGTGACTACGAGGCAGCATCAGGAAGACGTGCCTTACAGGAAAAGGAAGAAAAGTGTTTTTCTAGCATAGGCAGTATTTCCAGCTGGAGCCTCCAAACCAGGAGTGTCCAGAATTCTTGGCCATGATAACAACTCTAAAACTTAGAATTCTGTCAGCCTCTTAGAGAATTCCTAGGTAATGTAATTGTCATTCGTTATTTTCTCTAGCATCTTTGGCAGAAATCCAAAGAATCAGGCTTGAGTTCTTCATTCCATAGTCAATAACTTATTCCTACTCTCTGTCTCGCAGAATATGCAAAAAAAAAAGTTAAGATCACATCAACTGGCGCTGTAGGAAATTGTGTCAGATATGAGAACATCCAGAGACTGTCAGAAACTTAGACACCTAAAAAAAAAAAAAAAAAAAAANTCCTACTCTCTGTCTCGCAGAATATGCAAAAAAAAAAGTTAAGATCACATCAACTGGCGCTGTAGGAAATTGTGTCAGATATGAGAACATCCAGAGACTGTAAAAAAAATAGAAAAAAAAAAAAAAAAAAAAAAAAAAAGGCAATGCTAACTGAAATGATATCCAAGTTTGGAATAGATACCTAGCACATCCTATAACTATTTTCACTGGATATCTGATATTTCTAATGGACACAGATATTAAAAAAATAAACCATCTTATAAACTTCTAGTAGTTTATAAGTCAAAGAATTACATAATGAAATCAGTAGCAACCTCTTGGATTCATAGATGGATCCTTAATTACTTGACTGTAATTTCATTTGCATATATTTATCACAAAGGAAAGATAGCATGTTTGTGGAAGACTTCCATTGTCCTAATACAAATTTTGTAAAAAAAAAAAATACAAATTTCAGAATAATTTCTCAATCTCTCCAAGTTCTAAGTTTTGTCCCTTGCTCAATTAGTAATATATGTTTACCGAAATTTAATGTATTTTCCATTTTAAATAAATCTCCCAGTAGATAAAAGGCTTACTGAAAATTCATTCTGCTTTTCCCAGAAAATTATTCACAAAAGGCAATCTATTGTACATACTTAATGAATCACATAATTTAAAGAGTAATTTTATAATATACATACTAGAATACAAATTAAATTTTGATGAAAATCAGATTTTCATACTTGAATTTAAATCAGTAGTGCTTGTATCATGGATTAAAATCTGCTGAAACATCTGGCTTTAAGTTGAAAGAAGAAAAATAGAATTGAGATCTCATACTTAATTTTATGAGTAAGCTGACTTATTTCAGTGTTTAAGCTTTAATCTCTTCTAGAGCAATCTTTTCTCAAAACTGTTTTAAAAAGATTACAAGTGGAATGTTCAGGGAATACTGCTTTTTAAAAATTGCAGTTAACAGGAGATAGAAGAATGATCACTTTTAAAATTAAGTATCTTTAAAAAAGAACAACAGATATTAAGAAGCTTAGTTGTTATTCAGCATGGCACAGTAGATCCAAAGGAAGTGTAACTAGGTAACAAATATATTCATTACATAATTTGGAAAAATCACATACCTAAAAAAATTTGTTTAGCTGAATTCATTTTAGTAGTACTTCAGGGGAACATCCTAAGTATAAGCAAGCACCTATAAACTATTCCAGTGTCTTTAATTTAAAAATATAGGTAAATTTGACACTGATAATCTGTTCAATCCTGAACTAGGTATCTGTCTATATATGCAAAAATTCCCTCCTTCTTTCTTATTTCAGTTAATGAGATCCATCTTCCACCTCATTAAAACTAGAGCTATCCTTTCTCTGAATCTTCCCATATGATTTTTCCCTTTGCTTTAAATATTTTTCTCACCATTAAAGGCCACGGTAGAATGAGTTTGAAACCTCTTAGTTTGCCTTTCAGAAAAACAAGGTCCCTTCTCTGTGTTTCCTGAACATTTAAAGCATTCAGCTTGTTTGGTTGTTGTAGACTTTTTCACCTGACTTATGATCTCAGTAAATGTTGGGGTGATTTTGTTCAAATGTTCTGGTCTATGTTAAACAGATGTTTCTCTCCTAAGAATAATGTAAAGGTTCAATTCTACCTATATTTTATTTTATTTTTATTTATTTCTGAGAGAGAGAGAGAGAGAGACAGAGAGAGAGACAGCGTGAGCAGGGGAGGGTCAGAGAGAGAGGGAGTCACAGACTGAAACAGGCTCCAGGCTCTGAGCTGGCAGTCAGCACAGAGCCCGACGCGGGGCTCGAACCCACGAACCGTGAGATCATGACCTAAGCAAAGTCAGATGCTCAACCGACTAAGCCACCCAGGCGCCCCTCTACCTATATTTTAACGAGAGGGTGTTTGATCACCTATGGTGTCATATAAAAACATCAGTGACTTTATTATTCATTATAAACAGAAAGCCTGGATATGGCTAAATCAGTGAAATAATTTCCTTTGGAAGGCAACAAAGTCAGGGTTTCTTTTCTCTCTTGTCCAGTAGTAAGTATATAAAGATTAATATAAGGCACTTGAAAGTGAAAACTTGACTGAGATATATAAATTGCTTTTAAATAGTTTATTTCCAGTCTTTGTTTTCTTTTCCTTCATAATTACAGTTGGTTGTTCACATTTATTTTTAAGCCATATTTTTCTAAGGTGATTATAATGCTTAGAAATTGCAATGCTACTTCCAAGTACAATTATGAATTCCTTTTTTTCACATATAATTAGAAGCAAGTTCTAGAAGTAGCCAAAAATATAATCATTTGATACTCTGAAATATTTTCATATAGTTTCATTATTTTGAAAGTGACCAAGTAGAAGATACTTGAGTTTTGGGAACCTCTATTAAACTTTCAGGGGGAAAAAAACAGGAAAATGTAAATGCCATCAAGATACGGATTTAAAGCCTCTTCTAATTCAGGAGTATCCATGTTCCTACTCTCTTTATTATACACTAAGGAGAAGACTGAGGCTAGGATGGTTCTGGACAGGATCTTGGGAATAGATGATCAGATCATAGTTAATTGATATTTCTCACTTTTCAAACATGGTACTTTAAAACCTGGGAACTAAAATTCATTCACCTACAATAATGATGTCCCAAATACCTGGCGATTATGTAAGATTCCAGTTTTCCATTAAAGTTTCTTGTGTAAAAACAGCTGGATGGAGTCAATATCTTTTCCAATTGTTTTGTACATGGCTCTGAGGCTAAACAAGTTATCAAGGTCAGGCTTGGAATGCTTCAAAATGAGATGATCAAATACTTGGTCATAATACTCACCTTGCTTGTTCTCTCCAACCTAACTTCCTAAGTGCACCTGACCTCTTTCCAAATTCCTCCTGGACACAGGCCTTGTTACAAATCCTACAAGCTTGGCAATAAATCTAATCAACCAACTTGACTTTCTAGGCAAGGTTCTTAAAAATTTCCACTAAACCTGTCTTTTGCTTCCTCACGTAACTTGCGTTGATGAATAACTTGTGGACTCAAATTACTCTATGGGAGGGACAGAGAGAGAGAGAAAGAGAATCCCAAGTGGACTCTGTGCTGTCAGCGCAGACCCCAACGCGGGGCTTGAACTCACAAACCATGAGATCATGACCTGAGCTGAAACCAAGAGTCAGATGTTCAACCAAATGAGCCACCCAGGTGCTCTTTGAAATCCTAAATTTTTTTCATAATCTGTTACCTACTGGAATATAAACTCTATTTTATATTATAACCAGTTATAATCAGTTTGTGTATATATATAATGCATATATATATACACACACACACTATATAATATATATCATATACATATAATTCACTGCTAAATTCTCAGTAGCTAGAGCACTCTCTCATACAGAGTAGAAATTCAGTATAGCTTTGGTGAATGAATAAATGGACAAATGAGCCTTGGAACTTCAAGAACAGAGTTTCAAAACCTCTGCTCTATATGCTCTAATCTTTTCCCCAGGATTGTTGGATCACCAGAGAGCAATATACCCTTTTATCTCAGCTCCCTGAAGAAATGACTTTACTGAAATATGATTAAATGTTATGCCCTCAGCTTTTAGAGAAATGTCTGTTTGAACAGCGATTTTGTCTTTTGTTATTCCATGACCCCAATTTAAAAAACTTTACAATAAATTTGTCCTTGAATTCAGTGCCAAAAAGTTTGTCTCTCCGATCTAAATTATGCTCTTCTGGTCAGAAAATGAGAGCAGACATGCCAAGCAATCTCCCTTTGTGTCTTGGCTTCCTTGACATTCAATTCCATTTCGTGCTTTGCAGTAGTAATTACATAGGCTCAGGCGTCTTGTTATATACATTCCTCTACTGGTTTTCACTAGATTCTGTTACCAAATTGGGCCATATCGTATTGCAATTAATTTTATGATTCTCAAAACCACCTTGGAAATAGGCAAGTTATATATCTCAAATTAATAAAATAAATTACTTACTAATGCTGTTGTATGCATACAGCTTGCAATGAGACAAACAGTTGCTTTATTTTCAGTTAAAAAAATGTGAAGGCAATTTCGGACATCATGGTATCTTCTGAGAAAATTTTATAGTTTTGGCAATGTTACGTTATGAATAATGACTTACAATTTTAAAATTCCAGGTACTATGCAGATGTACTGAAAAATATTCAGGCATTGTTCACAGGCATTATGAAATTAGCAAATTCATAGCTTTCCAATTTTTGTAAGAAATTTTGCTTAAAAATATAAAGGAATTGAAGGAATATGGAGGGATTAAAAAAAACCCCACTAATTATGACTTCTTAAAGATATGGAGACTTAAATATTAGCCATGATTTCTAGTGATATGTCTGGCAGATGGCCACTGATGAACTTGGTTTATCCGACATTTTTTTAAGGAGAAAAAGGAGAGCAATGTAAGAAAGGTGACATTTTTGACTATCCTCTGTATGTGGTGTTATATAGTATCTTGTTCCTCATGTTTCTGCAAGGTAGTTATCATAATCCTGATTTTTAAAATGATGAACTTAAAGTAAATAAATAAACGCAATGATGAATTTAAGGGTCGGAAATGGAAGATTCCTCAGCCCTTAAAGAGGTTCCACTGATGGGGTGCCTGGGTGGCTCAGTTAATTAAGTGCCGACTCTTGATCTCGGCTCAGGTGGTGAACTCACAGTTCATGAGTTTGAGTCCCACATCTGCTCTGTGCTGAAGGCATGGAGCCTACTTAGGATTCTGTCTCTCCTTTGCTCAGCCCTTCCTCTGCTTGTGCATGCGCTTTCTCTTCCTTTCTCTCAAAATAATAAATAAACTTAAAAAAAAAAAAAGCAGTTCTGCCTAGATCCACACTCAAGCGTCCTTGTATTCTTTCCCATTTGGCTATCCTAAAAGACCGTGTAGTCCTATTTGCTGAGTTCTTAGGTTACATAGTGAAGTGGTAAACTGTACTGCCTCTCTCCTCCTCAAAAAAGATGAAGATAAAATTCCTGTGCTCAACAGGCATCTGTCATCATTCCTTACAGAACAGGTTTGACAAGGATGGATAGTACTCTCTTTCATGGGCAAGGGGGATATCTGTGAAATGGGAGGAGGAAAGATAAGGGCAAAAAAAAATAGAGTTTGCTAATTACACCGGGCTATTAACAGGAATATTTGATTTTTCTCTTTAGTTGGGTTGTTTACTCAGGTTGGGTTTTTTCTTAACGTAAAACCTGGTAAACCGACACAATGGTAACACATGCTAACTCTCTAAAGCTAATGACATACTTTACAGAACTAAAGACAAACTGAAGCCATCTCTACTGACATATAGGTACAGATTCTGAAAATATACAAAGCTTCTCAGATTTTGGATCGCTGAAAATTAGATGAAAACTAGACATCTGCTCAGATCATGCACATATGCAGGTTTCACAAATGTTTCCATACAATATTAGAGACTGCGTCTGTCTCTGACACCCATCCAAGGACTCAGATTAGGGCCAAAATAATGTCACAGAGGTAAGTTCCTGGTCATCCCATGGGAAGTGTCCGAACGCTTTCTAGGCAACGTGAACCTTTTTGATACGTCTGCCTTGTGACCCAAATCCTCTGTTTCTTTCTTTTTAGAGTTCCTTCTCCCACTCCATAAAAACCCTTCAGGTTTATTTTAAAGCTTTTCATATAAATTAACTTTACTTTTCAAAGACAGCATCCCCAGATGCCAACTGGTCCTTGTTAGCACAGATAACCCAAATCTTCATTTAGCATTCTGCATTTCTAAACTTCAGCTCAGAATCAGTGTTTCCATTTCATTTCACAGATGCTGTACCCAGAGCGCCTTTACTCTGTAGAGCTCTCACTACCCTCCAGACTTTCCTCATGCCTATCTCAGATTATAGCTATGGTCCATAACTGGGCTTATGGACCATACGAATTTGTGAAAATTCTTGTCAGACAGTAATTTTTGTCAACTGCATAACAAATTGTTCCTGGAATATTCTAACACTTCTCCTATACAACTGCTTCTCTTTCTTAAAACATTTGGTATTTTTGGGGCTCCTGGGTTGCTCAGTTGGTTAAGTGTCCGACTTCAGCTCAGGTCATGATCTCACAGTCCGAGGGGTTCGAGCTCTGTCAGGCTCTGTGCTGACAGCTCAGATCCTGGAGCCTGATTCAGATTCTGTGTTTTCCTCTCTCTCTCTCTGCCCTTCCACCACTCACACTCTGACTCCCTCTCTTTCAAAAATAAATAAACATTAAAATTTTTAAAAAATTGGTATTCTTCTAATAGATCCAGTCAGAAGTGAAACTGACAGCCTAGAAAAAACTGTGTGTGTGTGTTCTAATATAGATGGATCTGAATCATAAGTCTTTACAAATTAAAATCTGACAAGAAAAGGTATTATCTTGTCATTGTTCCACTCTAATATGGAATGGATCCTCTAAAGCAGTTTTTCATGGAGCTGCATCTCAGGCATTGTTTAAACACCCTATGTAACTTGCTGTCTTATTTGAAGCTTGTGGTGATTCTTGAACATACCTTCTGTTCTGCTGTCATAGTTAGACTTTGCAGTCGACCAGTCATATTCCCTAAACTCTTTTCAAAAGCTGCTACAAGGTGAGCCTGTGAACAAAACAGAAGGAACACATTTTGAATGTCAGGACCTTACGTGGATGGGTGAAAACTCTTCATTTTATAAAATGCTGAATCTCAGGTATTCTCTTTAAATACTATGACCATTATGGTTAGCTCTCAATGATGACTCTCCTTTAACATCAAACTTTACTATTTCTAAACTTCAGTTTAAACTCAGTGTTTCCATCTCTTGACATTTAATGTGAGTTCAACTTCTGAAAAGGGATGGCATTTTGCAAATAACAACACCTTCTGACTTGCATCTCACAGAGGATTTGACACACAAAATGCTGAATAAAGTTCTGAGTTGCCAAGTTTTTAGGCTTCAAGCTCAAGGGGAGGTCACTGCAATAGTCAATGGACAAATGTTTCTCCTTTTTCTACCTGCATGATGACCTTTGGAGATATTGTTCGCTCCTTTATTGTAATGATACTCTCCTTCGAGTGTCAGACATCTGCTGACAGCTATAACATTATCTTTCCTCTTTCTGTGCATACAAAGAATTCAATCGAAAAGAGTTGTCTTCACTCTCCGAACTCTTTTCAATAAAATGGCTTTTATTTCTACTTTATTCCCTTCAACTAAAGAAGTGCAGGTTGGCCAGCTAGAAATAATATTCAGTCATATTTTATTTAAGTTTTTATGGCTTTCGGGTTTTATTTTAAATCTCACGGAATTATACATATTGCTGTATAAAACCATAGCTCTTATGATTAAGAAGTATTTGACAATCTTACAGCTCTAAAATAGGCCAGTTTCTGTTGACATGCTATTAGCCAGTAGCTTCACCCACGGAACATTAAGCATGAAGAGGTGCTTCAAGTTCTCACAGTGGCTTGAAGAGAACTATAAATGTGTTATCTTAAACTCATCTGATTTTACTGTGCCCTTACAAAGTTACACTGATGGAATATTTCACAGCCTGCATCTACAATAAATAGGTGTAGGGGAAAATTTGGTAATCCTTGGCAAAAGATTAATTTTTTGAGGGAAGGGAGTAAAAGGACATTAAAATACATCACCTCGTAACTCTAGCAGAGTTAAAATGCTGACGTAACTATTATCGGATGAATCACAAGAGTCCAAGAAATTAGGGCACTGGAAATTTATTCCATTATTGGTAACAGCCAGAAGTTTATTCCATTATTGATAACAGCTAGAAGTTTATTCCATTATTGATAACAGCTAGAAGTTTCATTATTGGTAACAGCTAGAATTTATTCCATTATTGGTAACAACTAGAATGTACAAGTCCCTTCATGGTACCCAGGTGTCTTTGTTCTTAGCTCTGAGCTTATCCTGGGGTCTCTTTCTTTTCATACACTCACCAGCCAAGTCATAGAGAGAAAGATAATTGGTGGAGAATACTTCTATTAATCTTCAGTCCACCAGTACAATTCCTTATTCTTTTTCCACTCTCGCTTCCCTCTTTCTTCCTCTCCCAAGTTCTCTGTCTCTCTGTCTCTCTCTCTCTCACACACACACACACACACACACACACACACACACACCCTTGAGATTTATACTCCAGGGCTTGTTAGCAGATTTAATTGGATAAATAACACTCTTTTAAAAAAAAAAAGGAATAGTAGGGGCGCCTGGGTGGCTCAATCAGTTAAGCATCAAGACCTTGGGGAGACCCCTCATCGGGCTCTGTGGTGACAGCTCAGAACCTGGAGCCTGCTTCGAATTCTGTGTCTCCCTCTCTCTCTGCCCCTCCCCCCACTCATTCTCTCTCTCTCTCTTTCTCTCTCTGTCTCTCAAAAATAAACAAAATATTCAAAAAATTAAAAAAGGAATAGTGTCTTGTAGTTTAAAACATTTTCTTTCTTTTTTTTTTTTAAATGTTTTATTTATTTTTGAGAGAGAGATAGAGACAGCATGAGCAGGGGAGGGTCAGAGAGAGAGGGAGACACAGAATCCAAAGACAGGCTCCAGGCTCTGAGCTAGCTGTCAGCACAGAGCCCAACGCAGGGCTCAAACCCACAAACCGTGAGATCATGACCTGAGCCGAAGTCGGAAGCTTAACCAACTGAGCCACCCAGGTGCCGCAGTTTAAAACATTTTCAATGACAAGGAATATCATTACATCAGACTTCACATTTCAGAAATTAACATAAGGTTATGTCCCATTTTCTCTCATACAAAACTTTTTTATTGTAAAAAAAATTCCCACCATAGTAAAAGTGAACAAAGTGAAAATGCAGAGCTCACTGGTTCATCACTGTCATTTACTCACCAGCCAAGTCAAGAAGATGCTAGAAATTCTCTCTTACCTCTCTCCTATTTCTGTCGCCTCTCCTTGTCCCAAGGATAACCACCATTATTGTCCCATGGGTGGTAACTATTTTCTTATTTTTCTTTATAGTTACACCACTAAGCTTACATCCCTAAACACTATGTTTTAGCTTTGTCTATTTTTAAAACTGTCAGAGTGGAATCATATGGCATAATATTTTTGTGACTTTTCTTTAGCTTAACATTGAGTTTCTGAGATTCATCCATGTGGTGTCTGGCAGGAGTGAGATTTTGCTATAATGCATTGCTCTATGTGATTTATAATGTGTTTGCCTACAATTGACCATTTGTGCTGATTCTAGTTTAGATTATAAGCAATTATCATGCTATGAGCATACAATAGGCTTCTAAATCATAAAATAAAATTGCTCATTTTCTTTTAAAATAGTGAATATTCTGTCGAAAACCATTGTTAACATGTACTAAAAGAAATGCAAGAATGTACTCAATAGTTTTAATTCTCTCAAAACAATTGTTGCCTAATTATTGGAAGTATAAACTAGAAGAAAATTTATACTTTACCTTCTATGCATATTTTATCAGTTAAGCAGGAGTTAAAATATGACAAAGAATGTAGGCATGTGAGTATGCTGAAGAAATATATTGCCTGTATTTTGTAGCTCTAAATATATTGCCTATAATTAGTAGCTATTAGTTAATACAAAATGTTCACTATGAGAATGTCAGTTTTCAATCTTTGGAACATTGCTATTCATTAATTATTCATAAGAATGTATAACTGGTTACCAAAGAACATTTTGAGGTGCATTGTTCTCCATGAAACATACGTTAGAGGCATGTTAGTGAAATATTGCTTTAAGTTTATGTTGTCCTGGCTTACTAACTTTGTTACTTTGAAGGTAATAAAAGGTTAAACTTCTCACCAATTGGATTAATGGAAAAGGAGTACAAAAAACAAATAACAGAAACCAACATGGAAAGTAAAATGGATTAAACTAAAAGACAATATATCTTGTCTGAAAAACTTACTAAAATTATGTCTTTTTACAAATTGTAGATTTTGAGAGGGACTGTTGATCAAGATTTACTTGGTTCTCACTTTTCCATTACTGGCTGCATAATTTTCAAGCCAGAGTAAAACTGTATCAATATGATAATGACTACTCCCCAATGTGTGTTAGGTGAAGTCTTTCAAGGTAGTAAGATAAACAAGATTGAAGAGCAGTTACGGATGGTATTCTAATACATACTGTCTTTAGCTTTTGAATCTTATGATATAATGTGAATAGATAGGTAAAGAGAATTATCGTACTGCTGAACAGTAAGATGAACTATTATGAAAAAAATGCCTACATTATATTTGTTCCCCCAGAATTCAGTAATGGTCCATCAACCAAAAAAATATACATAGATTTATATGGAGATGTCTATATATCTGTGACTTTACTTTTGAAAACCGACAGATGAACTGAAAATAACCAAAACTATCATAATTAAGGTTTCACATTTCTTTTAACACATTATAAAATTGTCCCTTCAGTGTTTGTCATTGTTAATATGTATAACATAGTTTTCCATTAAAGGAGATGCAGAAAAGCAAGAGTAACTGCCAGGTTATATAAAAATATTAAATAAAGCAAAAAAAAAAATAGGACACAATCCTAAACAAAATAATACATGAGAGATTTTTGGCTAAAAGACCAATGTACTAAAAGGGGATAAAAAGTACCTTTTGTTTTGTGACATGTTCATTAGTGGTATCTTTGACAAATGGTAATAATGACCAGCCTCAGCACCTACTTCTAGATGATCTAATACCTGAGGTTTGTACAATAAAATATATTAGAACATGAAGAAATGCTTCCCACCTGGCTTAGCCGCAGGAAGGTGTGAGTAAGAGGCCAGGGGGCACCTGACTACATGATGTGACTATACATTTGCATTCTCTTGTTTCTGGGGGTCCTGTTTTCCTCTTGTTCATGTGTGGGGTATTGATTCAGGGAAGGCCTGCCAACAGCACCTGCCAGCACACTCTCTCTCCTTTCTTTTTTTTTTAAATTTTTTATTTAGTTTTGAGAGAGAGAGAGAGAAACCACAAGCAAGTGAGGGAGACAGAGAGGGAGATACAGAATTGTTAGCAGGCACCAGGCTCTGAGCTGTCAGCACAGAGACCGATGCGGGGCTCAAATCCACGAACTATGAGATCATGACCTGAGCCTAAGTTGGTCACTTAACCTACTGAGCTACCCAGGTCTCCTCATATCCTCTCTCCTTTCTAAAGACATCCTAGTAGAAACTGCTTCACAGAGAGTCTTCCAAAGGCTTTACGCAGCTCTGATCTGAGAACTTCACAAGCAGATAGGAACACTTAGTGCACATTCTACTGAGTGGAGGTTATACGCTGCCAGTCAAATGAGAAGTGCGTCGATTGGGCACTTTTCTAATTTACCACTGCTCCTTTTAACCAAGTGGGAAAAATATTTTAGTACAGAAGCGGGTAAGTTTCAAATTTAAAAATTAAAACATGGATTAGTGTGCAGACTCCATATAAATATAATTATGTCATGCCCAAACACGTGACAGATCAATTAAAAAAAAAAAGTACCCTTAATTAAGGAAAATCATTTTAGTGCTGATAGAATTATTCATATATTGAGTAAAAATGAATATCTGAATACTTAAATGATTATTAAATAAAAAATAACAGCTAATGATATTTTCTACAGAACCAAATGCATTTTAATTTACCCCTTTAAAAACCATGGCTCTTTCACTATTTCACCAAACAACAATGCTCAGTGTCATAATCTTATTTAACCAAAAGGTAAAAAGTTTACATGTGGTCTAAATAAACTAAAAAAATACATGGTTTATTTCTACTTCCAAATAGGATTACAAGATTAAAAATAACTCTTGACTTATATTAAAGAAATTTTATACAGAAATAATTTTATTGAGTCTTATGATTAATTTCTGTACATGTATGTTATTATATATATATGTATTACCTACATCAACAGATTATTAATGCAGAGGCAATCACGTAAAATATTCTGCAAATGAAATTTAAATGAACTATATTTTAGAATTAAGAAAGAAATTAAGTATTAACTAAAAAAATCCTTTGATGACTGATTATGATCTATGGATTCTAAAGTGATATTATAATCCAAATGCTAAAGGCAGTAAGTTCAAGATGATTTGAAGTTAATAAGTACCTTATGAGTAATTCAAATTTCTGAATATAGAAAGGATATTATATGCCTGAAAATACATATTGACATAGATATACAAAACTTCTGAGTAAAAGTCCATGGTAGGGATATATCATAGTTTATTTATCTAATGACCTATAATGTGGTATTTGATTGTTTACAATGTTTTTCACTGTTTAACCTTGCTATGTACTGGGTTTTTGGTGTGTGGATCTCAGGTGACTTCAGAAGATTTATAAAAGGCATTATGAAGGAAAAAGAAAGGACATGCAAAATAGGATATAATTTTAGGCTCCTATTCAGGTACAAAATGTTTTGTTAACAATAACATAGATGTGACCAGAGAGAGATGGAGATATTTGGGCATTTTTGCTTAAGAGTAGCACTTTTTAAACAAAATCATCTATTTGACACTCCATCCTCTAATTCTGTACTTATTCCTTTTTTTCATTATTGCTCCTTGAGGAGATATCATAGATGCTTTTTTTTTTCTCTAATAGCACCCTTCCTCCATGACATTTTAACATCACAGATTGCTGGATACCCATTTATGCACTCTATGTATATCTGTGCTTTGTGCAAAAAAAAAGAGTAAGTTTTTTCACCACTAAAACAATTTTCATCCTCTGGTGGTCATATCAATGCTCAGCTGAGAATATGAGCCAAAGTCATGGAAACACATCAGTGAAATCAATGTGGCATGCATGATTAGAACAGAAGTGGTAGGTAGCCAACAGATGACACCTTTAAAAAATTTTTGCTCCCTTTCCAAACAATGGCACGGAGTCAACTTTCAGGACTGTTCCCTTATGTTAAAATTTGGTTGCTCCTGGGTGTGTGCGTGTGTGTGTGTGTGTCTGTGTGTGTGTGTGTGTGTGTGTGTCCTTTGCATGTGTGTACTGCATATATGTATTCATGGGAATAAAAAGATCAAAGTTGAAAGGACACAAGAACCAACAATAGAATATTACAAGCCATACAGAAGGATGAAATTTTGCAATGTGAGACAACACGGATGGACCTAGAGGGCATTATGCTAAGTGAAATAAGTCAGACTGAGAAAGAAAAATATCATATGACTCCACTCATAAATGAAATCTTAAAAAAAATTACAAAAAAAACAAAAGGCAGAATCAAAACTGTAAATATAGAGAACAGATTGATGGTTGTCAGAGGGGAAGGGGGTGGGAGGGCTGAGCAAAGAGGAGAGGGAAAATGAGTTATAGAATGAGAAAGTCACAAGTATAAAAAGCAGAGCACAAGGAATGCAGTCACATAGTCAGTGATACTGTAATAGTGACGTAATGGGACAAATGTACTGGCACTTGGATGTACATAGAATAATGTGTAAACTTGTCAAATCACTAAGCTGTATGCCTGAAACTGACATAACATTGTATGTCAGCTATACTCTCCCCCCAAAAAAGAAACCAACATCCATGTTTAGGAAGGGTGTCTGAGGGAGAAACAAATATACATTTTTATTACATCTTTTAGTTTTAGTTTTCCTTTTTAATAGAATATGCATATGATGCTTTTTAAATGGAAATCGTTTAAAAAGTCCAAATTAAATAAAGTCCAAATAAAATACTGTGTAAAAGTCCAAATTCCATAATGTATAGCCAGCATTTATCATCCTAGTATCTGAAAATACAAACGCATGCAAGAGACATTTACAAAATAAAATAAACTCCTGAATAATCATTAAAGACATCTGTAAAATAGCTTGACTCTCCAATGCATAGGATCTATCATTGAGCCTTCCTTGTTGCAGATAAACACAATCTCTGTGTTTCTGGGTCCTCTGCGTGCAGAATCAGGAACCTAGACAGAGTGTTTTTTACTATTATTCATCCAGTTTATAGTATAAAATTTATAGTTGCTTCTGAACTATTTCTTTAAGAATTATTCTTAAACATAAAATATAGGTTAAATAATTCTGTCCTCTTCCAGTACTGCCTAAAATCTCTAAAACCTGCCACTATTTTTAACAACCCCCTAACAACATTGATAAAAATAAATATAGCCAACTTCAAATTAATTTGATTCTCCCAAAGTTGGAAAGATAAAATCAATTCAAGTCCAGTGCTAAAATGAATACATTGTGGGTTCAGTGACTTACTTCTATACTGTGGAACTTATATTGCACGATAATTTTTATCCTTAAAATCTCTCTTAATCATCATGCCTCGTGGGCCTACATCTGCTCTCTCTTGCTCTGTTGTGCTTTGTCTAGGAGATAGAAAACCTCAATGGAGAACAGAGTGCTGACGCAGAGGAGGGGCCCCAAGCTATACACTCCAATTGAGCAGATCAATGTTGAGTGAAGGTGGCAGGGTGTACGCCAAAAACAGTAGGGGCTTCCTTACCCCTTATTGCTGCTTCTAACACTAGTATTCCTTAGGACCAGGCACAGTGCCACAGGCTCTCCTTTATTATTCTGCATCTATTCTGAGTCTTCCCTGGCACACTGAAAGATATTCAATAAATGTTAATAAAATTATTGATGGCCTCACTGGCATCATTTTTTTCCATTCTCAGCTGGTCAAACTGTTATGAGAAGACTGCCCAGGGTTTTAAGAGAACTCTCTCACATTTGCAATATAGCTCGGACACCCAAAGGTAGACCTAAGTTAATTTTTCTTTTAGAATTAATTAGATACTTAGCTAACTGCCCAATAAATTGTGCTGTAGAAGGCAGGACACATAGAATTTTTTAACTTCCAAAGTTAATTGCTGTCAACCCCCAACTATATTGTGGTTTGAAAAACATCTACAGAGAGTAAGAAAAATAAGACATTAGAAAAGAAATAATCCTTGTAACTCTTTCTAATATTTCCAACCTTAGAAGGAACAAAAGCCTGTTTAATCACGTCAATTTGGGTTTACATTTTATTATTCAACATGCAGGGAAGTTTACATTTGTATGAGTGACTGAAGTGTGTTTAATTTTTGGATATTTAAAGTCCATAAGGCTGTTAGTAAAATTATCCTATTTACTATATAAACATGTATTCTAATATACCAAAAAAATCAAAACTGACTTACATTTGCTGAAAGTTGAGATGTGAGGGTAGCAACTTTTTCTTGCGATGCAACCAGCTCTCGCCGCAGTTTATGGATTTGCTGAATGTAATTTTAAAAAATCAGTTCAATATGCTAGTGGATATTTACTTAAAATTAAGAATTCAATCCAAGAAAGCAAATACTATTATGTTGTTCATGCAATCCCTTAATTAGCGTATCAGCACCAGTTCCTGAAAAACCGAAGAAATGTGAACGCTTGCTATTTAGTAAGAGTCAAACACCACGTAGAAGAGAATTAAGTAACTATGATCAAGGTTAGGATCAAATTTGCAAATTAATGGATGCTTCCTTGCTCCATGGCCATGTATGTCTGACTCAAAAATCAGTTGACTTTCTCTACTGATTCTTCCAGCTCAGGGAATTTGTGATAATAAAACTCAGATAGTAATATCTTTTCTTCCTAAGAATTAAATACAATTTTTAATAGGTCTTCTTTTAGGAAAAAGTACTGAAAGTCTTAGCATGGGGGTTAGCACAGAGTTTTAGCCAAAATAAAAAAAAGTACTGGGTTGGTTTTTTTTTTTTTTTTGGTATGTGCTTTTTAAAATTTTCTATAATTTGGCAACTTCCCAACATTATACTATCCCTTAGGCACTGAAAGCTGGCTCTAATCCAATGTGTCATGACTCCATATTTGAAAATAATTTTATTAGCTGGAGTTTTAATGGATAACAGAGAAGCCTTCCCAAATTTTTATAATGCCTTTAATTCACTGTGTTACTATAGCTCAGACTAAAAAGGCTTTACAGATTCACCATAGCTTAAGAGGGGAAAAAAATCAGTAACGTTCTTCAAATAACACTGTTCAAATAATGAGCTAAACCAGTAAAATAAATATGCTAAAATGTCTACCTCTTTAGCTAAGTTCACACTGTAACAGAATTGAACCAGAAGAGAGTAGTTCATATCACATTTAAATAGTTAATGTAAACACTTTCTGCATTTAAAACTGCGTCTCATGTTGCTAAGAAATGTAAACAGCGATTATTAAGGGGAAAACATCTACAGTCTTGGGAGACTAAGTCTACAAGTCCACTTCCAGCATCAAGGGATAGTAGTTACTTAGATGCCAAGCATTTTACTATAATTCTTCTCCTTTCTTTAAAAAGAAATCTATTGTAGTGGTTGGACTTTTGGAATGCTGTGTCGGTTTGAAAGAACATTCTTGACACAATTCAGTAACTGTCATTTTCTTCCCCCCTTACTGGCAGAAAAAAAATGGTAGTCAATGTTGAGAGACTCTAAAACACTTATGAATTTTAAGCTGGAAGCAGAGACAGTGGACATTTATATAATTTCAGCAAATGTGATTCCATTTCACTCCTGTTTTTTTTTTTTTTAATAGATACACTAGCTCCAAATAGCATTGCATGGACTTGCATTCAAATGATGATGACCACAGTCAGTTCCAGAAAACAGAGCATCTACTTGATCTTACACCAATACAAATTCAGAGCTTTTCTCAAATTAATCACCTCTGTTACATGATCCTTTACAAATTAACCTTAAAGTAATGTAAATTCCTTTTTAAAAACCATGATCCATTAGGAGGCAGAGATGATAAAAATGGGAGTTGAATAAGGACTAACAAGGCAAATAGGTAGTATTTGTTTATCTCAGCGGCTGGCCATATTATGACCAAATTAGAAGCACTGTCATGTCCATGCAACATATATAAAGCACTGTAGGTTTTTTTTTTTTTTTTAAACGTATTAACTTTTTGGTCTAGCAATTAAAGAGATCATGTTGCTATAATCAATACTATTTCAATATTTTAAACACAGCCCAGCCTTTCCTTTAAGTGCTAGTAAGGGCATAGTTCCTTTGCAAAGACTAATGACAAGACATTGATTTTCTCTGTGATCTGACTGCCTCAGTGGAAACCAACCAAGTAGTCATTACCACACCTTAAATAAAGTCCTAATTAAAGTCCTGCTCTCCTTGGATAGGAAAATTCTTTTACAAAGTGAAGTAAAGAAAATATTTTCTCCAGGTTGCAATCTGATTGGTATGTGATTGTGATAAAGAGAATTTGTGAAATGTGTGCATTAGAACTATACACCACACTAGACATAAAGTGGTGATTAGAGCAGCAAAGTCCTGGCATGAAACAGATGGACCGTGGTGCTGGTAGCTTCTATTATGGAGGTGTGATGCCTAAGATTCAACAGTTTCACTAATCCTATGCCGTTAGTCTCACAGGCTTGGGGAAAAGAGACTACAATAAACTAGAAAGACCACACATTCATTCATTCATTCATGGCTCAGATCTAAAAAGCACTTATGATTATAGGCAACTTTTCAGTTGTTGATCTAAAACTCCATTCTAGAATGTAAGAGGTAAGTTTGCTCTTAAAAACTTCCTTTCATTTTCTTTAAGAGTAAATATCCAAGACCATTTATCAACTAGAGGATCACTTCTGTTGGCAGTGCTGGAGAGCTATGCTACTGTATCACAGAGCCCTCTAGTGGTATAAACAGTCATTTCATCACAAACATAAACAGAATAAGAAAATGCTACAAATTTTACCTCTGAATGAGCTTTTTCTTCAGCCTGTAAAAGACAAAAGAAAAAAAATTAACTGTAAGTGACTAATGTCATTTTGCTCCACAAGTATAAGTAAATGTATCGTATAATTATACTGTATTTAAGGATATTCTTATGATCCAACATAAAACTATTTATAAATTATTATAATAAAATACATGTTGTAATTTCATATTATAAATGATTATTATATTTATATTATATTTATTACTATATTATAATATAGCATTATAACAGGAATCTTTAAGATTGCAAAGGAGTACTTCCTTATATACAAATGGTATCTTGAAAACGTAGGTTATTTGGGGGTGCCTGGGTGGCTCAGTCGGTTGAGCACCCGACTTCAGCTCAGTTCATAATCTTGTGGTTCGTGAGTTCAAGTCCTACATCAGGTCTGTGGTCATAGCTCAGAGCCTGGAGCCTGCTTCAGATTCTGTGTCTCCCTCTCTTTCTGTACCCACCCCCCTCACATTTTGTGTGTCTCTCTCTCTCAAAAATAAGTAAACATTTAAAAATTAAAAAAGAGAGAAAACATAGGTTATTTGATTCATGGATATATAGTACACCTTTAAAGCAAATTTGGAGTTAAAAGACAATGTTATTCTAAGATTCAGACGCTAGCAACAAAAACAAAAGTAATTACAAAATTATACTCTAAAAAAAGATGGGTGTAGGTAAAGTGAAATATTGGATTTTTTTCATATATATTAGAAAATGCACTCCATGATATTATAGACATCATCAGCCAAGACTTGGGAGTCAGAATTTTATTCTGTGATTTACAGATCATAAAAATTGCCAAATAAAGCAGGAGAGAAAATACTGACCTCTACTGATAACTACAGAAAATCAGTTTATTAGTTTCTGTCTTCTTTTATTGTCATTAATGATTACTAAGCTTATTGAGCTGCAAGTCTGCAAAACATTAAAATTCCAAGTGTCAAGATGGTGATGAAAGTGGCTAACAGACATCTTCGGTCATACACATTATGCAAATAAGGACGGCTTTAGGAAGTTGAAGGCTGTTTTGGACTCAGCTGCAGAAAATTTCTAGCTCTGTTTTTCATCTTTGTGCTGGGCTACAAAATGCCAGAACATGAAGGGCGCTTGGGTGGCTCAGTTGTTTAAGCGTCTGACTTCGGCTCAGGTCATGATCTCATGGTTCGTAGGTTCGAGCCCCATGTTGGACTCTGTGCTGACAGATAGCTCAGAGCCTGGAGCCTGCTTCAGATTCTGTGTCTCCCTCTCTCTGACCCTTCCCTGCTCACACTGTGTCTCTCTCTCTCAGGAATTTAAAAAAAAAAAAAAAAAAAAAAAAAGAACATGAGTTATGTGCACCATTACATTTGGGAGGCTCCCTTATTCTGGAAAAGCTGGAGAATGAATAATAGTGGGGAACAGTACAAATTAGTTCATTGCCTTGAGCAATTTCAAAGCTAAAACAAAAAATCTCTTATTTCCCCTTTTGGGGACATTGCCTGGCTAATTGATACAGAAGTACCTGAACCACTGTTTTTTTTTTTTTTTTTAGAAAACATAACAGTAAAACAGATTAGCAACATGAAGATCAAGATATTTTTTATGCATAAGCATTTTTTGAGTTTTCTCTTTCCTATATTTACTCTTAAAAATAATGTATAGTTAGTAATATGGTGTTTAAATAATAGAGTGGTTACATAGTAGAACCCTAATAGCCTTTATAAGAAAACTTTGTTTTAAAAATAAATGCTAACATAAAACTTGAATATTTTTATGTTGCTATTTAATTTTTAAGTGAAGATTTTACTTTTTAATTATAGTTTTAAGGATTCATATACAGTTTGTTTTTGAATCACAAGTAGGGAACTAATTTTAAGATGGAAATTTCATAAAATCAAAAGAAAACTGGAAGTTGTTTGCCTTAAGATATATGGCACAATTAACTATGACAATTTGTTTTCCCTAGAACTTTGCATGTTTATTGCCACTATATTCCGCCCAAATCCTGCTTCAAGGCGTGCTAGCATTATATAAAACTGATAATAAATAATTTGTATATTAAAAAGGCAATGCATTCCATTTTAAAAAAGTCAAGAAAGATATTCATTGTATTTCTCATTAAAAAAACCTTGAATAGAGAGGCAAACCATGAGAGACTCTTGAATGCTGACAAAAACTGAGGACTGATGGATGTGGGGGGAGAGGGGGGATGGGCATGGAGGAGGACACTTGTTGGGATGAGCACTGAGTGTTATGTGGAAACTAATTTGACAATAAACTATTTGTAAAAAAAAAAAACCTTGAATAAGTTATTTATATACTCATAAGCATAACCATTACATATTAATTCTATATGTATGATTTTTCTCATTGCTATTTTTTCAAAACTATCTTTTTCTTTAATCTTTGCCTTCTTTCATACCCCATGGCTTTAGTACTAGGCAGGTGTTATATAAAGTTGAAGCACTGAGGCAGAATATTAATATTCTATTTCAGCAATTTAGGCATGGAATTAATAATATCATATTGGAATGTGATTATTTGCAATTTTTAAATGTTGGTTTTGAACCAAGAACAATGTCTGGAGAATGGTAGACAATATAAAACATTATGCCAAAATAAAAATATATCAAATGATTCTTTACTCCATAAACCATTAATAAGCCTTTCACTCACACATTCAAATTTACTAAAAAAATTTACTTTAATATTAGCTGTGTGTTAGGAAATATGCTAAAGGGATCCACAACAAATGAAACATGGCCCTGCTCTTATTAAATCAATATAAATTAGATTTCACGTACAAAACAGATTCAATCAAGTTTTTAATATACAAGTCCAGTCAGAAAACACCTATTTATTGCAAGAATCGACAATTTCAATGGTTAAAAGGACCAGGAATATAAAGAATAAAAAAGGCTCTGGGAATTTAAAAAAAATCACACAGTCTTTCTAGGTTTTTATTTTCCTTACTTTTCATAAAGATATGGAGAATAAGGAGTCTGTTTTTCCCTTGAGAAGCAAAACAGCACAATAATAACTAAGAGCCCAAACTCAGCTTTAGTGTCAGGAAGCAAAGAAGAGGTGGTGCGGGCTGGAACCACCCTGAAAACATATGCCAACATCTAATGGGGCGATGCCAAGTGACTGTAAACCTGGAGGAATTAATCTTAGTGTTGCTAGATATCCTGATTGCATTAAAAAGAATGTAGAAATTTGAATTTTGAGATAAAAGCTCAGGATTTCACAGTGTTGTCTTGGATTTAAAAAGAAGCACACAAACTCTAAGTCTGACAAAGGTAAGAACTTGGCAGATCAGATTAGGCCTATGATATATTTTTTTAATATTTATTTTTGGGAGAGAGACAGAGTGTGAGTTGGGGAGGGGCAGAGAGAGAGAGGGCGACACAGAATCTGAAGCCAGCTCCAGGCTCTGATCTATCAGCACAGAGCATGATGTAGGGCTTCAACTCATGGACTGTAAGATCATAACCTGAGCCAAAGTTGTATGCTTAACCAACTGAGCCACATAGGCATCCCTAGATTAGGCCTATGATTTCAAATCACTATGCAAATTCCTTGAATCTTTCTGCACAGAAATATTCTACTGGGTGATATCCTCAAGTTTATAACATGATACTTTTGAAAATTTTACCAAAGTGTAAGTGGTAGAAGCGTTAAAAGATCTATAGGTGAAGAATCCTTCCAGTGAGATTTGTTAGATTGGTGATTTTATAGGGAAATGTTGTTTGCAACACGCCATGGGTATTAGTTTGTTTTAATATAAGTGTAATACATACAGCAAAATATATAATTCTATAAGTTGTATAAGTGTTAATATTATATGTATAATGTTAGAGTAAACATGGTTTATACTCATGGTTACCGAGAGTAGTATTTTGTCTAATAAGAGCAGAGAGTCCCTAATATACTTCTTAAAAAAAGAACTTTTTCTCTCCCTAGACACTTAAATTATTTGATGAAGGAAATAACCATGCACAGCTATGTTAGTTATACAATGCATAATTAAAAAGATGCAACCCACATAGACCATGATATAAATGATGCTCCTAGAATCATTGTAAATCAAAAGTTTACCATTTCTGTTATTTATGGTATGCAACATTCCTGGTTTCTCCAATAATTACACAAAATCTTTGAGACAGATGGGATAGATCTAGCTGTTGTTTTCCAATTTGATTTTACAGGTATAGTCCAAAGAAACTTAGCAGCTTGCCTGATGTCACACAATAATTGCAGATAGAGTTAGGCAAGAGTGCAAATCAACTGAATCTTGACCTAGAGTCCTTAAGAAAGTGTGAAAAATAATGATAAATTGCCTTTTTACTTCATAGCTTAAAAAATACTTTCACAGATTTTTTTCTCATTGCCATTGGGATCTCAGTGTATGATAATGGGGGACTAAAATCAGAATGACTCATTATCATTTTTGATTTTTCTTTTTATTAGTCCTCCGAATATGCATTTATTTGAATTGTTTAACTATAGGTTATTTATGAATTCAAGAATCTAATTTGCATCATTTTCTGTATATGTCAATTCTCTAATATACTAATAGTATCGCCTTCTCATGTTGCTTGAAGACCTAATATATTCTTTGCACACTAACACACTGGTACATTTCATGTCTAAATTTTGGCACATAGGCGTGTAGTCACGTTAGTTTAATCTCTCTTCCCGTTTCATATTGCACTCTTACTACCTACTCCTCATTTATGCTTTCTGATTGTCCTTGTCATTTTGACATCTACTCCTATTTATCTACAATTTTTAAAATGAGCCCTCTTCTTCCGTATAAACCTGAAATACTCAATACAGAAGCTACAAGGCACATGTGCCTCTTTAAATTTAAATTTAAATTAATTAAACTTAAAACTTTAGGTCCTCTGTTACACCAGACACACTTCAAATAGTCAATAGCCATATGTGGCCAGAGGTTACTGTATAGACAGTGCAGCTAGAGAGCCTTTTATTATCACAGAAAGTTCTACTGGACTCTGCTACATACTAATTACCCATCTATTTTTCCTTAAACCAAGCTCCTTTCTTCTTAAGTCTTTCTCAGGCTGAATGAAGGCAGTTTTATCCAAATGGTGGTTCTGTGTATATTTAAAATATTGTAATCATGCTGCATCTTTTGATGCTATGTAGAGACCGGGGCCGCAATGCTTTAAGTCAGAGCTCATCTATCGAGCACACAGCAGTACTGGGACAATGAGGAGGAACAGTTAAGTGTTAACACGGTTCTTTTATGTGTTTTATCCAAAACATTTCACCTTTCCACTTCTTATCCATTTGCCTAAAGCATTAAATTTAGACAATAGTGATTTCTTCATTTACAGAGTATAACTGGCAAATTTAATCATGAAAAGGATATATGATGAGAAAAAATATTGCTTTTCCCCATAATAATCTGATCTTGAGTAACTATCCAAAGCAGTAAATATGTAAGATGAGCTTATAAAGTGAGGGCCCTAACATTTAAGCCTAATGAAATGAGTGAAACAATTAGCGTTGCCCATCAGGCTTAATTGCTCATTGAGTGAACTTTTTATGAACCTTTCAGCACTGGACTAAGGATGATTTGCAGTGCTCAAGTGTCAGTGAGATTCAGTAAATGAAATATATCTCACTCTTACCTAGGCATGAAGGATCCCTCCTATTAAATATAACATCCTTTAGATCTTTTTCTCTTTTTTTTTTGTTTTTTTTTTCAAAAAAATGAAATTATATTAAGTGGACAGAAAGCTCATCTTGGCAAAAACAGATTATAATTGTCCACATCAGGAAAATAAGTCAAAACTTCAGCACTTTTCTCTTTGCAGAAATAGTTTTAAAAATCACATTCTATTTAAGAAGATATATATTTTTTAATCTCTAGCCCTTTTGAGCCTTTACCCTTTGGCATAGATGAACTTGAAAAATTAAAATAGTAAAATGGAGAAAATACCATAGAAAAATGACCAGTTATGGCTCAGAGAACAAAGGGAAACTAGTCACTGTTATAAATTTATGGGAGAGTACATGGTTTCAGGGATTCCCAGTTATACCCCAAGAGGTTTTATGGAATTCAGTTTTTCATGCACTCATTGATTTTAATAAGTGGACTCAGAGATAGAAGACACTTAACAAAGTCAGGTGACAGCACATAAAACTAGGCCACAGAGGGCGGGGAAAGCACCAGCCAGCTACTGGTTATGCAGTAGATGAGTGTATGCCCTTATTTCACTGTGCAACGTCTGTGTAAATCTCAATCTATTTAATCTTTTTGTGCTTGGTGGAGGCAGAAGCCCTTTCTTAACAATGGATACTTACTGTTGAGTAAAGAGAAGAAGTGCTGGAGACCAGTGATAATGAAGAGCCGTGAACTAGAAAAAGCAAAAAGGAACAATAGGTAAAATAATGAAGTGTGCTCAGAAACCCCAGGCCTTTGCTAGAAAGTGGAGGTTAGGTAATTAGGGAAATAAAAGAATAACAGCTAGATGTAAAAATCTGAGAACAATTCTGCTGCTATTTTTTGGAGGTCAAAATGTTGAGACATGGCAAGGTCCCTTGCCTGTTCCCCTAAAATACATCCTTCATCATGTTAGGGAGAAGATTTGGCCAGTACAAGCCCTTTAGGCAGGCTGTGCACGTATTTAAAGTTGCAGTAAATCTCCATAGAATAAATTACCAGAAAATCATGGAAACCTGAAGTTGCCATAAAGTCATAAACTTAAAAAAATACCTTTATTTTCTACATTTTCTTAATTTACTTAATTTCCTTTTTATACAACAAAGGTCTATTTTCAATGTTTTTTCTCCATAGACTTTCAGGGACATAAGCATTTTATTTAACTTGCTATTTCAATGTTATCTGTGATGAGTTGATTATACTCTTTTAAATGGAGAATTATTGTTTCTTTTGTAGTTTTAGTAACAGAAAATTATTTATTTCAAGGTGATGTCTCAGTGAAATGAAATGGAAAGAATGGAAATTGCATACCATTTTTTATCTAGGTATACCAAAATAACATTGTAAGCAAGTGATAGGCTGCTTTCTATTTCTCTGCATCTAATGTGTTAAGCCCAAAAGGTAGATAAAACTGTGCTTAATTATATTTGTAGAAAAGCCCTTCTTCTTTTCATTGTGGGATAATGTACAGTTATTTCTGCGCATTCATCCATTAAACAGTAGTTGGGCCCACCCAATATGACAGGACCTTTCTAGATCTTGGGACTATAAAAATTATGACACAATCCATGGGCTCAAAAAGAAGTAGAAAGATATACAACTAAGAAGAAAATTACAAAAGAGTAACATAAATACTACTGAGAGCAATACAAGGGGTACCTCAAGGACACATGCCAGGTGCTCACAACCTGGTCTGGAAAGACTGGGAAAGCTGTGCAGGATTGTGCCAGTGTGACTCAAAAGAAAGGGATGAATTTGAGGAACATCAGGAAGAACTTCCTTAAAATTGATTGAATATAAATGTGGACCAAAGAGGAATGAAGGACAATCCCCAGATTTCCAACTTGAGCACCTCCTACAACTGTGTGAGATGTGCAAAATGTTAGTCATCTAAAGAACACAAAATAATCAAACAAAATCCCACATTCTTTCAACTTCTAACAACACCAGTATGAAGTAAGATTTTCAGCACAGTGTACAGAAGGCAGGTGGGCAATGAATTGGAAGATCCCATTTTTTTGGTCTGTTCCTGCTACTTACTACTTACAGGTCTATGAACTCCTAGTTTGTGCACTGTTCCTCATCTTCACTGTGAGCACTGAGCAGCGAGGGCATCAATAAAGCCCTTTCCATCTCACCAGTTCAATAATCACTTGATTGTACACCACAATGTAAGAATTATAATTGTTCGGTGTTCAATGGACGGGCATCAAGAAGCCATCTTGTCCGCTCAGGCTGCTGATCAGCAAGTTAGACTATTTAATCCTCACACACAGAAGGCCTGACCTTCCCAGCATCTGTAAATCTGTAAATGAGCACTCTTGAGAGCCATCAGTATGCTTAGCCAATTATTTTTAAAGTATTATAAGATGCCTGTCTGTGAAGAGAGTGATAGAATCATCTCAAAAAAGCAATGACTTTATATTGCTGATTAGTTCAATTTTGTCTATCTATTCTGCCACAATCAGCAGACTCTCCAGATACAATCCACACTCTGTCACAATGAACTCAGTGGTTTACTTAATATCCCAAAAGGTAGTGGCAATGGTGGTCAACTGATTTAGTGCTAGCAAATTAAGCACACAGTGGTGGCCTGAAAACATTAAATCAATTTTCAGAACCATTTAAACTTAAAACATTTTTTTAATGTTTATTTATTTTTAAGAGAGAGAAAGAACACGAGAAGGAGAGGGGCAGAGAGAGAGTAGACACAGAATCTAAAGTAAGCAAGCTCCACGCTCCAAGATGTCAGCACAGAGCCCAATGTGGGGCTTGAACCCATGAACCATGAGATCATGACCTGAGCTCAAGTTGGATGCTTAACTGACTAAGCCATCCAGGCGCCCCCATAGCCATCTAAACTTTTAATCAGAAGAGACTTTAAGAAAAGAGGAAGGTGAAAGAGAAAGGAACAGACCTGTTCCCTAACTTTGTTTTCATGACAAACCTGTAAAATTACAGATGCAGGAATAAGGAACAATAAAGGTAAAAATCTTGCCCAAGTTCATTCCACACATAAATGGATGGCCAGAGGCTTAAAGCCTGGTATGTTTTAAGATCTGGAGTCCTTCTTTTATACATTATTATTAAGGACTAGGATAGTTGGCTGACGTTATGTCTGATTTTATTGTGACCAGTTCAAACTTTTATGTTTACCTTTATTTTACCCACAGTTGATATGCTTTATAATATGTGTGCCACAATTTTCCTTTATGGATACTTTAAAAACTCATTCACTCAAAAGTCAAAGAGGAAATCTCTCAAATATTATCAAATTTCACACTTGAGATTATATAGTTTAGAAAATTATAGATGTTTAAATATCAATGAAGCCTCCTAAGTTTTTCAAATAGAATTATTACAAAATATTCACATAGAACCTTATTACATTGGATAAGGAAATGAGACTTATGAAGCAAAAGTAGACATAGTATGAATTCTAATATGGTAACAGAAATTAACACCAGAGGGAGTTTCTGAGAATACAAGTTGGCAACATATGGTAGTTTCATAAGATAATTTTTCTGGCTTATGTGTCTTTATAGTTCTTTAACTGAGATGTCAAACAAAACATTTGCTCTGGTATTTGACACACCAGGAAAAATGCTCTAAAATTGTGAAGATTTCTTTATGAAAACATTGGATTTATTTTGAACTATTCTAGAGCCAACTAATAATCAAAACAATTTCTGGCATAGGTGCAAATGCATAGAGAAACAGAAGGTAACTGGGGTGCCTAGGTGGCTCAGTCAGTTGAGCTTCCAACTTCAGCTGAGGTCATGATCTCAGAGTTCGTGAGTTCAAGCCCCCGTTGGGCTCTGTGCTGACAGCTTGGATCCTGGAGACTGCTTCCGATTTCATGTCTCCCTCTCTCTGCACCGCCACCTCTCTTCTCTCTCTCTCTCAAAAATAAATAAACATTAGGGGCGCCTGGGTGGCTTAGTCGGTTGAGCGTCCGACTTTCGCTTAAGTCATGATCTCGCGGTTCATGGGTTCGAGCCCCGCGTCAGGCTCTGTGCTGACTGCCGGCTCAGAGCCTGGAGCCTGTTTCAGTCTGTGACTCCCTCTCTCTCTGGCCCTCCCCTGCTTACGCTGTCTCCTCTCTCCTCTAGAAATAAATAAAACATTTCAAAAATAAATAAATAAACATTAAAAAAAAAGAAACAGAAGGTAATGCAGACTAAGTCTTCTTCAAGCTTCAGGGCTCCCTAAATGAGAGTTATACTTACTCATTTATCTACTCTTCAGGAATCCTTGTGTTGTGTCTGATGTGACAGTTTTCATCTCTGAGTTAAATAGAGTAACTCCGTCTTTATTTCCCCCTTCGCCTACCTTCTTCCATGCTGTCTCGGAACGAGCCTGAATGACTGATGGCACGTGGCCTTTCTTCCAGAGATGTGGCACTCCCACAAAGCTGGGAGTCATCGTAGAGATCGAAGGAAGAGTCTTGGGCTGGGATGCTATTTGAGCGCATCATGCTGGGCCCGGGAAGGTTAAATTGAGACAGATTGGTTGGACTCACTGAAAAACAAAGCACACACAGTCTCATTATTCTGAAGCTTGGGTGATGAAAATAGTAGGTTGATGGAGAGTGAGAATGTGATCCCAATTCTACGGAAACGTGATTTTAACAGGTGTCTCTATTTAAGGTAGGCTGAGAGTCTGCCTCTGAAATGGTCGATAACAGTTTCAGTGGAGTCCCTTTTTCTTCTAACACTTTCATGGCAAGCAGTCAATATCTAAAGCAACATTAAACAAAGCCACCAAGCAACCACTACTGTTTATGCTAGAAATACAATAACATGTTTATTCTGCTGGCAATGAAGAAAAGATTGCCTTCATAAAGTCTGCAGTTTCTTTTAAAGAAGAACACATCTGGAAAAAACAAAACTGAAAAGAAAACACAAGAAATCTAAATTTCCCAAGAAGATCCTTTTGAAGTTTCCAACTTAAGACATTTAGTCATTTTGACTTCTGAATGTATGTAAGTTCATAGTCAGTACCAATATTATTATCAGAGTTTGGGTATAAGAAAATAATTTTTTAATGAAACGTAACATACATGGTTTTTATAGCTCAGCATAAGGTCAATCGATCACATTTTCTACTGTATCTAAGACCAGAGTACCACAGTGGGACTATCAAAAATACAAACCTGCTGTGTTTCCCAAACAGTGCCTTATGTCCATAATTTGAAATAAGGATTTATTTACTTAGTGCCAATTGCAAAGAGTTCTAATAACACTCAATATTTTAGGCCAATTAATGATGATGAATTTAAAGAAAGATGTGATTGACTGAATGTACAACTGCTTTCGAAACAACACTGTCTTAAATGTGGAGTAAAAGCAAAGCAGAAATTAGAGAAATATAAGTGCTCATATTTAAGAAAATCAAGTCCTTATAAGTATCTGAGGAAGCAGGCAGGAACCTCTAAAGCTATCACAAAGCTTCTGGGTGTTTCCAAAGCCTGAAAGAATTTATGTCATTGGCTTAGAATTCGTCTGATATCATTTGAAAACCTACATTTTTTTTGAAACAGGCACTAAGTTTCTTAATAACTGGCTTTCAAAACAATGTAAAATAGGAGGCGTATATACTGTGAGGGAGACAAAAGGGAATGTCTTCTATTTTCCAGGCCCTATGCTGAATATTTAATAGATATTGATGAATTAATACTGAACAACCCTGTGATAGAACAGTTGCGGACTGGATTGAAAAAAGGACAAGAAAAAGGAAAGAAATACAAGACAGATTTATATCTGTGAGTTCATATTATATACAATAAAACGTGAAAGAAACTATGGATTTGCAAAGTGTGCAATCTGTAGGAATGAAGGGAAGAAAGCAGAGGGGGCAAGGAGAGAGAAGATGAGGAGTGAGGGGAAGGAGAAAGGAAGAGGGGTGGAGAGAGAAATTTTTTAACCAGCAGTTAATAATTCAATCTGATTGCTGACTGACTGCTAATAGATACACTGAAGAACATTCTAGAACTGAGTATTTATGTTTAAAGTACCTGGATTGGAGTAAATCATCCTATTCTATGTTCACAGCATGAATTGTCTCTTTGCCAAATGAATGAAATATTTAACACATTTATAAATGTATTCTGTCAGTATATATCTAGCAGTTAGAAAGATATCTCATTCACTATTTGGCTTTGCATAATTCTTACCATAATGGCTGCAGAGCTATCCAGGTAAATTATCCTTCTATAATTTCCAAACATATGACTTAACTCATCCAAGAAATAGGAATGAGGATTAGGGTGAATTTTAAGGTGACTAATTTGCCTTTACAAACTCTTTTAATAGTGTATCCATTAGACCTGTACCTACATGCTACTTAAGAATGTTCAATTAAGTTAAAATCTATGACAGGTCTGCTTTTATGGTGCTGTGGTTGAATGGAAGGATCAATGTGGCATGGCTCTGACTCAAGAATGGCTACTAAAGTAGTGGGGGAAAGGGGGGGGAGCGGGTTGGGCATCTGACTGAAAGGTGAAGTTAATATGTGAATAAACCAAGAAAAATTAGAAAATAGAAGACAAAAATATAACAGAAAAGAGAATTTCTATAATGGGACACAAACTAGCACAAGTCTTCTAGTGGTGGTCTTGCTTTCCATTTGCTTCAGGCAAATATCCCAATTCCTACCCTTCAGTTTCTTCACAAATTATAAATGTTAAAAAAGGGCAGAATAAATGACCTCTAAAACCCATTCAAAACCAGGAGACACATCCAAATTTCTAAGTAGGAGAGATGCAGATATGACAATATGTTAGAGAAAAGCGGCCCAATGACTTTGTCTTAAATTATATTTTGGGGCAAAGCCACTTTTTAAAATTAAATTAAATGTAAATTAGTGGTGATTTGAGGAGAGTGGAACTAACAGAAATATGGAGTGGGTTTTTAAATACCTCAAAGTCCCTCCTTGACTTTGCTACTATATCTTGACATATTAGCTAGTGGGTTTATGATACTATTTTAAAATAAGAATATTCATATGAATGCTAATTTTAAGTTATTTTGTGGAACCTGGGACTCTAGAAACTAGTTAGAGAGTTAAGAAAATTTTATTTGATCTTTTAAAGGAAGAACTTCAAAAGTGAGATATATCTACATTTAGGTAGTTTCTGTCATGGGTGGGTTTAGACACGAAGCTAGAGATGTCATAAGAATGTAGCTAGAGATGTCATAAGAATGTAACTAAAAGATGAATAATTGAATCAGACGTAGATGTGTCCCATCTCTCAGAATCTGTGCTTTCATGAGTATAGAAGAAAGGGGGTTAATTCTAAATAGCTTGAAAGGTGAATATGGAGAGGGAAATAGAGGGCATTCAAGGTGGAAGAATCCTTGGAAGCAAAAGCATAGAAACTTCCCATACAAAGTTGTTTAAACAGTCCTCTGTGTGCAAAAGGGTCCAACAAATATATAGGTGAGAGGCTGATAGTAATGCTTCTACATGCTAACCCTGCAGCAAGGTGAAAAATCAAGCTGAGTAATCGTCACTCGCGGTAAGATGACAATGAGTCTCACCAGGTTATGAGATGCGTTGCAAGGACAATGATCAAGAGTAAATAAAGTTGCATCCAAAGATGCATTTTGCTTACATAAATTATATTCTGATTTGCTCTCTTGAGTCAAAGAGTTTCTATTATAGGTATCATACATGCTGGGAATTACACACAAACAATAGCTTCTGGATAGCTTTTGGCGATAGCTTCTGCTACTCTGCATATAATGATGTAACTGCAGTTCTCTTAAATTTCTATTTGTTAGATGTGATTTTTTACAACAACATTTCTAAAACCTTTATGTATTAACATATTTTAATAGGTAGGAAAGATAAAGAAAACACAGACATTGCAAATGCTGAATGGTAGCAGTAATTCCTTGCTGATCATTTGAAAGAGGTAATGATCTAATTGAAAACAAATGATGACCAAAGCAGAACGCAGGACAATGGCACCCATATTCAAGTTAAAAAAATCCATTTGATGTATTTTTATAAATTTAATGGTAAAACAACTTTTACTTATGATTATTTTAATAATACCCACTGTTTTGCATAATACGTTGTCAGGTATAGGAAGGTTTTCCTTCATAAGCCTCAATGGGTGAAGATGTTGAATACCAGGGGAGAGGCAGTAAGATCAATTTGAAACCTACAGCTATAGTCTCTGATAACATAAGGCATGCTTTCCAATAAATATGATGAGGTAGCAGAGTCTATCAAGTCTTATACTCTCCTCAGCATTGGTATACAATAAACTGGTCCCTCATAAAACCTAGGTATTATGGATCCATTTCACAGTTGGAAAAATTGTGGTTAAATGACTGTCAAGGTCAGAAATAGTAAATGGTGAGGGTTTTTTGTCCCCCAAATAGTAATGGAATAGATGGATTTAATCAGAATAATATGAATGAGAAACTAAAGGGGTAAGGATTCAATTACTCACATTAATATCAGGTATTGAAAAGAATGGTAGAAGACATAAGACACCTAGCAAACTGCATTCCACGTGGTTTGGGTTTGTTGCATAAAATTAGAGTTTATTTCATATTCCTAGGATTCCATGAAAAATCTTTTCAATTCATTTTCTGAAGTTAAAGTTTTAAGCTTCTTGCTATGTGTTATAATTACAATTCAAAGTAAGTAAAAGCTATACCATACTTTGCCGTTATGAGGTAAAGCAGTCACATCATTGTGTAGGAATGTATGTGTAGCAACAAAAACTTTGTGTCTTATAGGATTTCATTAGGTCATATGGAACCAAACCATAATGATTTTTCATCGCCAAGGTTTATTCTGTGTAGCAGGAGGAGTTACAAGAGAAGAGAAATAGCTTTGTTGTCCTAAAAGGACTGAAAAGGTTGAAAAGTACAAACTATTGAAGAATTTGGAAAACTGGTGGGTCTGTTATTAGAAAAAGATTTTTGAAGCAAAAAGAAAGAGAAATACTGAGATTACTTTATATGTAATTTTATAGAACAGAAGTCTATTTTTTAAGAGCATTGGCTCTGTCAAATTATAACTGGCATGTTTAGTCTTCTTTATTTATCACTCTTCCCAATGTTTTCTGTGACATTTACACAAATGATTCTATAATTCATACAAACAATGCTAAGTACAAAGTAACCCAATGGTTAAATTATCATGTTTTTTCATTGCACTTGTCCAAAAATGTTCACAGGTAATTGTCATGTTCATTTAAAGGACAGTTTTAGCTTTAAAATGGTATTAATTTTGATCCCTTTTAAAGAAGTGGCCTTAGAGTCATGGATTTATGTTTTTTTTTTCTTTCTATGTATATATTATGTTTTTCTACAAAAGTATGAAAAATTGTTTTAAGGATTTTAAAAAACATTAAAAAAATAAGGAGCCGTTTTACTGATTTTTAAGAGGACTCTGAGAAAACTCCACAGGCTTGAAGCCAGGTGTTCTGGGTTTTCTGGGATCACTACTGCCTGTGCCCATGATGAGTTGGGAGACTTCTTTTTTCCTTTTTTCTTTCTTTCTATCTTTTTTTTTTTTTTTTTTTTAGTGAAATGACCTCTCTGTGCCTCTGGACCTAGACTGTAAAGTAACAACAGTAGTACCTATGTCAAGTTATTGTCATGAGCAATAACCTGCATAACATTTGGGAAGTATTTTGTGAATAGTAAGCCAGCACACAAATAAAAGGTACTGTTGAGGTGTCTTTGTCTTATCTTTAAGTGAACAATTCAAGGACTCCTGTGGAGTAGGTGGTGAAAGCAACACAATGAAACTGGGTTTAGAATATTTTACCCAAGTTGGAAAAGTGGTATTTTCCTGTTGCAGAAGATGACATGGCAGAAGGGGAGAGCAGAGGTGACTGGTTGCCAGCATCCTGAAGCCCTCCTGTGGAATGGGAGCGCAGCCACTCTTTGCCTTCTTCTTGGTTGGCCTGCCGAGACGATGGGGTATATCTGCAAAACAGCAGAGCTAAGACACTTAAGCACATCTACAAGGGCAAGGCAATACCGGGACAAGAAAACAATTGAGAGGAGCTTACTATTCAGACTGAACAACATTCTCCAACAGATTGAATCTAATTATAATTGCTTAGTTCTTCCAGATGATCTGACACCATCTGTTTGAATCTCACAGGAAAAAAAAAATAAAGGATTTTGAAAGGAAAATTATGCTTCTGTGAGATATGGGGTTGAAAATCATAAGCAATGAGCAGCCAGCCAAGTTAATTGAGAAGGACCCAAAAGCACAGTGCTTGGAAGGATGTGAAGAAGATGAAGCACGGACTAAATATGGCAGACAGTGGTAGGCCAAAAGCCAAGAGAACTGAAGTGGTGGTTACAGAAAAGCACAGGAAACGGTACACAAATTGACACAACTTTTTCTGGGGAAAAACAAAAGAAAAAACATTAAAATAAACATTTATTTCATTAAAATGCCACTTTACATCATGTCTAGTTTTTTGTTTTTTTTTTTTTTCCAAAAAGGAAAAAAAAACTGGGCTCACTTTAGTGGAAAATAAATTTCTGAAGCAAAATCTTGAAATGGAATAATTAATTATGAGCTGTTTGCTATTATTTGGGGACTGGAGAGAAAAACAAGATAACAGGGAAAGACCTATTTGGCCAGTGCTCATTTTCACCAGAGTAAGTAAATTCTTAGCATCAAAGGATCATCAACTCATTGTGTTCATGCGTGTTATACTTCTTTTCGTAGTTCATTTTATATCCTCTCTTCAGGTAAAAGTGTACAGTAAAGGATGGCCATGGGTTAAATTTTCATTTTACTTTTTATGATGAGCTGAATGATTACTTTGAGATTATTATGAATACTGGAATAATTCATATCTAAACTGACCAGCACTCCTGGAAAACAGAAAACTCTTGAGTTTCTACCAAAAGGATTCATTAAAAATTCATACCTTAATGAATCAGTATTTGTCCTCGGATGATGAAAATATATTTTCTTTGATTCAAATTAGAGCATCCTTCAACCTTTCAACATTAACTGGCCACATCTGTAGACTATATGGGTTGAGGTTTTGCAAGCATGTGCCTCCAAGATGCAAAATTAGGGAAGTTAACTTTTTTTTAACTTACAGAAGTTCTGAAATCTACCAAAAGTTGCTGCCCCCCAAATAATGGTATTTACATTGGATTTAATTTACTGAGTCTTGAGCTTTACAGGTATCTCTAACTGAGGCTTATCTCACCAAGTCCTCAGGCCAGAGAAAACATAAGGATTAAAAGTGATGCCATCCTCAAAGGCAGAAACTTCATTGCAAACAAAGAAGGAAAGCAGGAGAGAGATAGCACACAGAGTTTACATAACAACAGCAGCAATGTTGCTGCTGAAAGAATGAAAGGCAGCAATTGTGCTGAGAGAAATATATACCTTAGTCCCTTTTTGGGTAGTGTATTTCTGTCAAGCTGCATGCTGTTAAAACAAAGAAAACCCCTAAGGACATAATGTAAAAAAAAAACCTCAAAATTACACATCCAACAAAAAATGGTTCACTAAACTACACCAAATAAAATTTCTGTAACACACATCTAATGTTTAACTTATTGGAAAAGTCCAACTAAAGGTGACCAGATATCCATTGTTGTAACACATTCGAGGCCAATTTAGTGACAGGATTATGAGCAGGTAGGTTACGTGATATTAACATTATCCCCTGGGAGATTCTATTTACTTCCTCCTATGGTATTTTTTCTTCCCTGTGCAACTGACTAGACTTTCACTGTGATTTCAAATGCAGGAGAGTCATGTGTGTAAATCAGATAGATATGCTCTGCCTAAGTTAAAGCGACCACTTCTAATGGACAGAGGAGAGGTCAAACCACTCGATATTTACTTTTTGTATTCAGATGATTTTTATGAAAAACAAACGCAAGTTATTTCATTTGCATACAAGAGAAGAAAAATAATATATAATAAATATCTGCCTGAAATGTCATGTTTTTGGCACCATTTATTTAAATATTGAATGAAATGATGCAATCTTTTGGAAATTATAAATTAGGTATTTCAGAGGCTCTACATTGTATCAGTCTCTATTTTAAAGAATTCTCAATTGGTCATAGAACGGGATGAAAGGATGTGTCTGGAGAAAATGAGAAATGGCCTCTCTAAAAATAGAAGAGTGTGTCAACAGTTAAGTGGGACAAGTCTAGGAATTTCTGTTATAAAATCTGGCATGTGGATAACCGAAAAATAAAATTAATTTGAATTTGAAGAATAACAGCTCTCTTCCAGTAAAACTTCCAATGATGAACATTAAATACACAGGATATGCATGATGGTGATGATATAACACAAATGCAAACACCGACTTAAAAATCAATTACTCAAAATCAAAGCTAAAATGTTTTCTTCTATGGGTACTCCGTTATTTAGCACTGCAGTAGAAAGCCACCAAAGACATTATAGGACTTTATTTATAGGGAATTTCCACATAAGGTAATTACTCAATTATGCAGAGGACAGTTCTAGTGTATATTTTGACTACAGAAGTTTTTGAATAGTGTGGATAGGCAAACAAAAAGGAATCATATTGAACAAATATGAATAACCTGTAAATATGAACTACGGCTGTGCTAAAGCATTAATATGGCCACAGCCATTTTAAAGACGACCTTTTTCATGTGGGCAAATTTATTAAAGCTTACCATCAGAGAGGAAATTGAAAATAGGCATTGTTTGCCAATATTATACATTTCTATCACTCAGAGATGAAAAAAAATGAAATTTAATGAAATTTAAATTTAATGAAAGAAAAGTCAGAAAAATGAATTTAAATTTACCAGCAGAAGTTAATACTTTAAGTAGAAACATCTGTTTGAATCTGGATAGTACTGGTTTATAATGCAGACCCTTCCCACATATCCTGAGAGGTCCCGAGAGGTCCCAAACTCGCTGCTTATAGGGCCAGCAGGCGGTGGGAACTAGGGAAGTGGGGGTTTCAGCCAGCAGTCTGAGGAGGTCAGCTACTCTTTATTTAAAGGCGATAGATGCTGTGCAGAATGGTGCAGGCAAGGTTGTTCCATCTGATATGTAATAAGCCAGCAACTTGTAAAGGTGGTTATAACTTTAAATTATTTTTTAAATGTGTATTTATTTTTGAGAGAGAGAGAGAGCGCGCGCATGAGCAGGGGAGGGGCACAGAGAGAGGGGGACAGAGGATCCAAAGTTGGCTCTGTGCTGACAGCAGAGAGCTCAATATGGGTCTCAAACTCATAAACTGTGAGATCACCACCTGTGCCCAAGTTGGATACTCAACTGACTGAGCCACCCAGGTGCCCCAAAATTATTTTTAAAGTTTGATTACGTTACAAGGAACAAAACAAGCTAACCAAAATAACCGTGAACTGGTTGTGGTGCCAGGGCCATCAATGATCTGGGGCAGCTAGCGGGAAAAATCACTGAAGAGCTTTTTGTTATTATTTATTATTTTATGATATTTTAATGAAGAGGAATTTAAACAAAGAAACGATTGGTTCAATAACACTGAGATATGAATATATCAATAAAATATTTGAAACTGTAGATAAACAGTTAAGCCATGAACTTATATACATCTCTATCATATCACTCTAATTACTTCATCTTAAATATTTATACTTTAGCACACTTTCTCTCAGGTGGCTCTTTGGTTTCCTTAGAGTTCCCAACATTCTGCTGCCTGCTTAGTTAGAGTTATGCCAGGATCTCTGATAGGATCTAATTTTCTCTTCAATAGATCATAAATTTTCTTGAATGCACTTTAGAGGATTAGAATAAATTGCTACTGCCTGTAGTTTTGTTCTCAAGAAAGGAAAAGTACAACCTGTCATATCAAAAGTTATTTTGATCCAGTAATTTACTAGGAGGAACTAATTAATATTTATATCACATATTATACCAATGAAAGTATTTTATTTTTCAAATTTAATATTCATCAGTACATTTCCCTAAAAATCAAGGGCAAAATATGAATTCATTTAAAATTAGTCTATTTGGGATGCCTCGGTGGCTAGGTTGGTTGAGCATCCGACTTCGACTCGGGTCATCAACTCATAGTTCGTGGATTCGAGCCCAACGTCAGGCTCTGTGCTGACAGTTCAGAGCCTGGAGCCTGCTTCAGATTCTCTGTCTCCCTCTTTCTCTGCCCTTCCTCTGCTTGTGCTCTGTCTCTCTCTCTCTCTCTCTCAAAGATAATAAACATTAAAATAATTAAAACAAATAAAATTAGTCTATTTATGATTTATTTTAGGAAAATTGTTTACCTGGATATATTTAATACTGGGACATTTCCATTTGTAAAACTGGTCTATTTCAAAAACTGAACAACAACAATAATAAAAGATTTGCTTAGAGAAAATAAGTAACTGCATATTTGCCAGTGTATTTCTAAGTGAAAACATATATTGGCTACTGCTAAAACATATATCAAAGTAAAATATTAGCATTGCATTTATATCTATAATAATCAATGTATCATCTGGTTTGATTTGAGAGTTACTTGGTTACAAATAGTTACTTGACCACTTTTAATATCCAAATGCCAGAGAAATATGGCTAAATGGTCAATTTTTTGCAGCCATATATATGATTAAAAAAATCAGTATTTTGGAGGGTGATTTGCATTAATAAAAAATGACCTATTTGCAGTGTGCTTAGTTTGGTTATAAAGGTGTTATTTGGATTCCTCATATATGAGTATACAATCAAAGATACAAACTATAGGTTGTTTTAACAGATTTTCAATATACAGTAAAACCTTGGATCTTGACTAACTTGTTTTGCGAGCATTCTGCAAGATGAGCAAACCTTTCTAACACATTTTAACTTCATAATTAAGTGATGTCTTGCAATCTTGCAATATGAGTAGTACGTGATGCCAAACGTCACATGATCATAACTGAGCCAATGGTTCTTGAAATTCAACTTGATATACGAGTGCTTTGGATTACAAGGATGTTTCCAGAATGAATCCCACTCACAAACCAAGGTTTTCCTGTAATTTGATTTACTTGTTAAAAGTTTTGAACATGACATATGAGGATGCCCATTCACCTCAAAGTACAGAACCTCAAATCTAAGATGCTGTAGAAAGCCTAACTTCTGAGATAGAAAATTAAACGAAACCATACAAAAAACAATGTTTTTGTGTATACAGCTGGTCTTTATGTATACTATCTATCATGACAAAACTAGGAGGTATATAGATGCAAACGCCTACAGTTTAGTCTCTATACCCAGTGCCTTGTCTTGTGTCTCTTGGCCCAGTTATTTATTTATGAAGAAGAGTGTTATTTTGTAATTAGCAGCCCACCATAGGAACTATGAACCATAAATATTTCAGTTCTAAAATTCTTTGATCGGGGGGATGTCTTATGGGCATGGCTGTCCATGTCCTGTTGGGGGGCTGGGATGTAGAGTGGGAGGGAAGGAGCAACGTTTAGCGTTTTACACAAGAGAAACAGAAGAGCAATGGGAACTCTTGGATGAAGGGACATCTAGTGCAAAGCAGTAAGAGTCTAGGCAAGAGCCTTAGTTGACGTTTTAAAACATGATTCTGGGAGTAGGGCTGGAAGTCTGGAAAGAGGTGGTATGTCAGCATGAGAAACAGACTGAACAAAAGGTTAGGAAACTATCTGAGGACATTTTCAGTGGTTAGGAGCACTTTCGTCAATAACATAATTAAGACATGTGGCCAAGACCATTTCTGAAAGTTGTAGGCGGGGCAAGAAACAAATCACATTGAGTCAATCCGGGAAAAAAGTGGCCATTTCAGGGCATTTTGCTGGGGGGAAAGAGTCAGTACCCAAATGTCTGAGAAAGGATTTTTGGTGTGAGAGAATCTGAAGGCATTTTGGTCAACAGTGACACTTTCTGGAAAGTATGTTAGGTAAGGGCTGCCTCCTAATGTTCTTTATTTTAAGTAAAAAAAAAAAAAAAAAAAATCTCATTAAACCAATGGGAAACACCTTCTAATGTGATTTATTCTCAAGGGGTCTATTAAAAATATCACTGCTGTTACTAATTTTCTCTAAGAATTCTTATCTGACAATTGACGATTTTTCTCCAATTCAGCCAGGATTCCCCAGTGAGCCTTTTGCTATTTTCCCACAGAAGTACTAATAAAACAAATTTAACATATTGCTCAGAGTATGATTGGCGAATCCATTTAAATTCGGTCTTTAAAAATACTTGAATTATCATAAGGAGCTGTGTTGTCTTGGAGCTCAGGCCAAATTGTTAACATGTCTTCAGAGGACATCATTTGATACATAAATACGTGCTTTGCATTTTATTCAAACTGCCTATTTGGTATATATGGATGCATTCATATGAAGAAACTTAATTATACAATTATCTTATCCTTAATGGCTTTTTCCCCTTCTATGTACATGGTAATATGAGCAGACAAAAGGCCCATTAATCTTATATCCCTTGAATTTTATGTTCCTTTGCGGAGTGGCACACCCACGTACATCAAGGGAATTTACTAGGGGAGGAAGGTAGGCGCAGCGTAGGGAGGAGGGGGGAAGACTTCATCGATGCCTCTAGGAGAGCTCACCTTTCTGAGAGAGTAGATCTCACACTACCCGTTCTCATGAGCAGGCTTTGCACCTCGTGAGTGCCTGTGGTCAGTCCAGACAGGGAGCCATGATGGCTGAGGGGGAGGTCAATAGACTCAGAGCTCGTATGGAGGCTAGTCATGGACTGGTAACTCGGAGTGTCCTTGCTGCCAGCAGAGGAACTGCTCAGATTGGCAGCCCACACGAGACCACCTGATGTGAAAGAGTGAACCGATGCTGGGCTGGAAGCCAAGGAGTGACTTAAGCTTATAACGTCTGTAGTTAAGTCTGAGGGTTTATTGAAGAGAGGGCTGCTGCTGCCACTCAGCCCACCAGCACTGCCCATGCTGCCCGTACCAGACGACGGTGACTCCAGACTGCCTTGCCGCGCTAAAGTGGTACTAGGACTGGGCATTACTGAGGAGGATTTCACACCCTCAGTATTAGGTGCAGGGGCAGATTTGCCACCTGCCTTGGCACCAAACAACCTAAAAGAAAAACAAATAACAACTTCAGTTGTTCCAAGAAACGGATATCCACATTTAATATTTAGGGTTACAGAACACAGAGCCAAGCGTGCTTCGGTATTGCGAGCGACCAAGCACTTCCTGTCTCTGTGCTATTAGCACGTTATAAGCTTGAACTTCTTAATCTTGTGCCAAAAAAATCTCTCATATCACCATAAGGGTAAGTTGGTACTGGGCGGCCACCCACATGGTGGGGGGAAATGGGCAAAACAAAAGTAGATCAAACATGAAAATCCCTGGCTTTCACAGTTTAAGTGATCATGAGAATCTTTCAAGAAAGAGAGTTTGAGCACATTCACTGGTACCTATTTACAGAACCATTATAATGAAACAACTTCTACGCATTCGGTATGTAACACTTAAAATTTTTTCTTTCTTTCTTTCTTTTTCTCCTTGTAACAGTTTATTCACAATCTGAAAGGAATGCTTAAGGCAAGGTTTAGGAGGTTATGTTACATGGTTGGTGGCCTGAGTGGCTGTCAGAGAGCAGTTGGTTAGAAACAATATTGGACACTGTTGGCAACATGTTGGTTTGTGGGTATTTTCCTCAAGAAAGACCAAAGGGTTTTATGTCAGTTGCCAGTGCTATTCAAATACATATTTATAACAGAGATTTGAAACAGTTGGTGCTAACTTAGATGTTGGAGTTCAGTTCAGAAAACATTTTAGTTTTGTAAATGAAGCAGATGATATAATCGAATTTATGTAAATACGGAAATAAAGTGATATGAAGTAATGGCATAATGATTACTAACTAATTAAGTTGCAGTGAAATCCATCTTTCCTACAGTGAAATATTTTATGACGAATATGAGAAATTGTTTCATAGGTAATGGGCCACTGGAGGGCACTATTGGCTTTTATTTAAGCAACAGAAATAAATTACTCCCACTAGAAGTCATTATTCTTTCCGATGAGAATCAACATCTCAAAAAGCCAGTTTTTCAGAATTAATGTTTCTACTGAGGAATATAACCTCCAGCTTTTCAAACAATCATATAACTGAGATTGCTTGAAATGTAAAAGTAAATGTTTCAAGACCCTTTACTTCCCAGTTATCAAGTTCTTAGTTTGGTCATCATAATAAAAACAAACATTAAACATACTTAACTATAAATAGACTATAATAATAGACTATAAATGTAATAGTATATAGACTATAGGTCATACTCTTATCATTTCATAGATGAGGGGATAGACCCAGAGAGGTTTAATCATTTATCCCGTCTTTAACCACATGTACTTTCCTGCCACTTAAAACATATTAGTATTTCAAAATAATGATATCTCACAGCAGAATTTCACATATTTAATATCAAAGACAGTCTTTGTACAGAAACTAAGGTATGCTGCTTATCAGAGTCATATCAAGGAAAGCAGATGAAGCTAGAAAATCTAGCCCATTCCTTAGTTGTTACCCTATATGAAACATCTAAATGTTTTCAAATTCTGTCCATGATATCATGCCTTGACTTTCATGAATCTGTCAAGATATGATACTGCATCAATCTGCCCAATGTAATCTTCTACAAGAAAAACAACTGCATCTACATTCATGATCACTGACTCATTAAGAGCCAGCGAGATAATAAACACTGGAAATGAATACCAATAGTCATAAAGACCTATTTTGTTTTATTTGTAATTGTGGAAAGGAGTGATGGAAATCTATGGAAATTTTACAAGCGATCACTTTATTTTATCACCACCCCTAGGTACTGCCATCTGCTTTTAAATTTCTTATAAATGCTGTTTATTTGCTAATATTAGACGATAATGGAACTGGGAAGCTTGAGCATTTCTCAAAACAAATACCATTTTTTGATAGTTATAAGATTCTACAGTTATACATACCTTACAATATATATGTAGGGTATATATACTTGGGATATAATATTTTGGACACACGTATATTTTAAATGTCTATATAAACGGTTCACATGTATCCTATGGTATAGCATATTCTACTTGCCCAGCGTCAGTTTACACATTCTTACCTTCGAAACGTAGGTGAGGCAATGTCAGGATACTTGGATCCCGGCTGCCTGAGCCCTTGCGTCGCACAGGCACTGGCAGAGGTGGGGCTGGATTTGGGGGACCCTGACAAAGAAACACTCTCTGAATCTGAGACTGCCACTTTTTCCTTTTCCTTGTCTGTCTGGTTGACAGTGACGGGACTCGAGCGCCCCGACCCGATCTTAGTAGGTTCTCTGAGCTTCGAGGTGGTGGCACCGGCCGACTTGCTGCTGACGTTGGAATCGATACTGCTGGTGCTGGACCTGTGGCCGCCTCGGCCGGGGATGCCGCTGGCGCTGGACTTGGAAGGGCGGGGCAGGCTGCGGTACTGCAGGGAATTCTTGGAGCTCACGTGCAGCACGCCGTCGTCCTGGTTCTGAGAGCCGTCCAGACTGGTTTTCCTCCCGGCACCGGACTTCCCACCGATGGCAGCCGACTTGGGAATTTTACCCAGCGTAGCCGATCCGCTTGTAATTGTGGCTCCACTGCTTGTGATCATAGTAGATGACCCCACGCCGCTTGACTTCTTAAATCCAAAAGAGCCAGGAGTGGCTGATCTTCCAATACCCGAAGGGGGCTTTTTTCCTTCATCTCCGCTGCTTTTTCCTGCATCTGAAGGAGACCTCTGTAGAGATGATCCTTTTAGAGGCGTTTTGCCTTTCTCGGAAGCTTTGGCGTCATCGGTTTTCCCTAATTAATGAGAAATACACAAATATACATGCCTGCACACTTCAATTCGATAATAGCTTTTTTTTAAACGATGTGTAAAAAGTGAATACATCTTTATGCTACTTCAGTTCCTAAATATCAATATAGATCTAAATAGGCATGCACTTTAACATACTGAGAGGACTGAGTACACAGCTATAAAAACATGGCTCTTAGAGGAAATGTGATGAGTGATGAAGGAGATAAATTGAAAACGCACAGTTTTGCAATTTATTATTATCTTCTATCTCACAATTCTCTTCCTCTATCAGGATAGCACTTAATCTTATCAAGCTAAGTGTCAGAAAAATAATTCACTTGGATATATATATATAAGGTGATTATATTACCCCTGGTACATCACTAATTCAGGTGGCGTTATTTAAAATTAGGCACCATCTCATTTTTATTTTTTAACTTTCTTTGTTTATTTTGAGAGAGACAGGGAACATGAACAGGGATGGGGCAGAGAGAAAGGGAGAGAGAGAATCCCGATCAGGCTCTGTGCTGCCAGGATGGAACCTGACATGCGGCTTGAACCCACAAACTGTGAGATCATGACATGAGCAGGCATCAAGAGTCAGATGCTTAACCAACTGAGTCACCCAGGTGCCCATAATATTAGGTACCATTTAAAAAATAGGGAGAGAATCTTAAAAAAAAGATGGTACAATTTGACAGAATTCTTTCACTCTTTTCTTTCATAAATATAATTCACAAATAATGTTTCAAATCTCCAGAATTCCAACCCATTAGATTAGCGTGGCTGCTTTTGTTTCTCAGTGGTGGTAGTGAAAATTAGAGGTATGCTTACCATTACACTTACCATAAATATTCCCAACTTTCATAAGGAGGTCAGAAAGAATGCAATCTTTCTAAAAATTTTTTTAATGTTTTATTTATTTCTGAGAGAGAGAGAGACAGCATGAGCAGGGGAGGGTCAGAGAGAGAGGGAGGCACAGAATCTGAAACAGGCTCCAGGCTCTGAGCTGGCAGTCAGCACAGAGCCCTACATGGGGCTAGAACCCACGAACCGTGAGATCATGACCTGAGCCGAAGTCAGATGCTTAGCCGACTGAACCGCCCGGGCGCCCCAGAAAGAATGAAATCTTATTTTTATTATTAGGGAGACTTCTTTTATTTGCACATGAACAGACACTGACGGTGGCAGAATAGACACTCAACAGCCCCACATTATGATGGTGCTCTCTAGAGATTGCCAGATTGTTACATTCCTGTGGACTTCTGTGGCAAAGTATGTGAAATTTACATGAACAACAACAACACAAAAAACTACACAGAGAAGAATAGAATTTAAAAAAATAAAGCTATCATTAAAGAGAACAAAGACTGAATGGGAACTATAAATTAAAACATTTTTGCAAAACAGCTGTGAAATGACAAGCCTACCAGGGGTCTTGAGTGTACTTGCTCCAGCTTTCTGCCTAGAGGACGCTCCTCCTTGGGCAGACATGCCTCTTCTCCAGGAACCTGTCTGGGAGATGGACAGGGAGGCTTTCTGCCCTGCCTTCTCGGGGTCTTCAGGAAGTCCTGAGGAAACAGCCTTCCACTTGCCACCGCCATCCCCATGGCTGTCGAAGTCCTCTTCTGTTTTCTTCAGCTCCTCGGTAGCATCCCATGGGTCATCTGTTGTAGAACGTTTCTCTGAATCTGTCTTCAGCTATGAGGAAAATGTTACAAAGAAACTTTTTGCAGAAAAATCTATAAAGTGTGAATAGGCACTGCAATGTGCTTTCAGATAACTGGTTAAAAAAAAAAAAAAAGCAGCATTGATTTATATTTCAAAAGAATCCCGAAGACTCCTATTTTTATCTCTGTCTTCTGAATTTAAGTTTCATTAATTTTAGTCACACAATTCTCACTGGCACATATTAGAGAATGTTGGAATAAATATGTGCAGAAAACCCCAATTAAATACTCCAGAGAGGAAGAAATTTTCTATGTCAAATTTAACAAGGAAAAGTAAGACAAGATAAAACTTAATTATCTAATATCCATTCTTGATTTACCATTCTCAAGAGATGTAGTAATTTATTTCAGAGATCAATACAAAATTAATCAAGGACTATTTAAAGTTAGACTATTAAAATATTCTTAGAGTTAAAAAATATCAGTATTATAAAAACAGATATGGTAAAATAAGTCTTTCTGGGTTGGCTTATGATCAACAGAAAAATACATATACACAAGCTGCTTCAGTTTATGAAATTATTTCAGATTAAGAAGTCATGTTATATATTTTCTTAAGTTTTATTTTAGAGAGGGAGCGAGTGAGTATGTGAATGGGGGAGAGGGGTAGAAGGAGAGAAAGAGAGAGGGAGAGAGAATCTTAAGCAGACTCCATGCCCAACATGCCACCTGAGGTGGGACTCGATCTCACTACCATGAGATCATGACCTGAGCCAAAATCAAGGGTTGGAGCCTTAACCAACTGAGCCACACAGGTGTCCCCATGCTATATTTTAATTTAATATAAAATAGTTTAGGGAAGAAAAAAACTGGCAGGAGCATTGGAAAAAGAAAGAAGGCGATTCTCACCTGTGTGTTCTTCCTGGAAGGGACAGTGATGTTAGAGTAAGAGCTGACTGAGGATGTAGTATTCAAGTCGTCTGTGCTGATATTATCGAGGGTGTCACTGAGGCCACTGCTCACAGAGCTGCTGTCATCCCAGCTAAAGACAAGACACACAGCAGCAATGAACTAAACAGGATGCACAAGGCAAGTCACCAATATTCCACATAACACTTATCATGTCTTGGAAGGATCATCCTCGTTTCTTTAATCTCATGATGAGAAGTTATTGACTTTCCATTTTTGGAGAATCACATTAAATAAGAGTTGAACCTTATCTAATATGTGCAAAGAATCAGTGCAGGTCCAGGCCCCTATAGAATGAACGAGAACACTGCTACAAATATACCGTTGTATTAGGAAAGAATAAAATTACCAATGACTTTTTCTCCTGGAAAAGGCAATATTGCATATAAGAATTCATTCTTTGTTCTGAAAATTAGAAAAAAAAAAAAAAGAACTGTGTTTTAGTTAGGAATCAAAGTTCTTCATTCTTTCTCCTACCGTAGTTACTACTTCTAATGAATCACCAACTTTTGAACATTGAGTTTCATTGGTAGCATATCATTTCTCCTGCCCTACCTCACAATTTCTGACCTAGACAATAAACACTGGTCTTCCTGCCTTTGGTCTTTCTCAACACAACTTTGCTAAATTTGGGTCAATGAGCAAAATGAGCAAAAATTCACATCTGGCCATGTCACTCCTCTTCTTCAAAGACTTCTCTTTACCAAAGCCATAGATTCCAGAATAGAATGTGCCTGCCTCAACAGGATGAACAAAGCAATCCACTGGGGTGTAAGAAAAATATCTGAAATTCTGAATATATTCATTTTTAATCTAAACAAGAAAAAAGCAATTAAGCTATATTAATATTCATGGGCGGGCTAACATGTGCAATCTCACTTAGTCAATGTATCAGATGATGCAGAAGTAATGTAGGATAAGCAGGATAACTTGAATGAGAAGAGCAGCTCCACAGGCCCAAGGGGTGGGGTGTGCTTCTCTCACTTACTGTCTGGCTCTCAGTCTATTGTGATATATTGCTGCTTACCTATGCTCTATTAAGCAAATTCATCCACATGGGATACATATGTTAGATGCAGACAAAAGTTAAATGTCATTAAATGACAAGTAGCTTTAAAAACCTTCTACAAATAATCATTATATTAAAAGAGTATCCTTTTAAAAGTTTTATTGATTGATTGATTGATTGAGAGGTTGAGAGGTTGAGCAAGGGAGGGGCAGAGAGAGAAGAAGAGAGTATTCTGCACAGGCTCCATGCTCAGTGCAGAGCCTAACATGGGGTTCCATCTCATGAACCATGAGATCATGACCTGACCTGAAATCAAAAGTTGGACGCTTAACCAACTGAGCTACCCAGGTGCTCCAAAAGAATGTCCTGAATGAAAGCATAAGCAAACCACAGAGAAACTGATACTTTTTCTACTCTGATATGTGTACTTTGTGAGTCATATCATAAATTCAAAATAATAGTAATATATTGAGATCACTTATAAAATCAATAAGAAATATACTTATCAAGAAGAAAATAAAATTTGAATTTATAGCAAATACTGTTAGTGATGATCCCACCCTAGCTGTGTATTTTGTTTGTGATATTAGGTACTGATAGCATAAAGCATCACGATTACCAAAGATATTTATAAGTCAGACTGTTTTTGAGAACTGTATTTTAATTGATATATAATTAACATGCAACTTTATATCATTTTTAGGTGTACAACATAATGATTTGATTTATGTATCTATTGAAAAATGGTTACCACAGTAGGTTTAGGTAATATCCATCATCACACTGTTACAAATGTTTTTCTTGTGATGGGAACTTTTAACATTTACTCTCTAAGCAACTTCTACTTATTTCTGTATGTATGTATGTACACACATATATATATATATATATATTAGCTTTTTTTATTTTCAGAAAGACAGAGAGAGAGCATGAGCAGAGAAGGGGCACAGGGAAAGGGAGAGAGAGAATTGCAAGCAGGCTTTATGCTGTGAGTGTGGATACTGACATGGGCCTCCATCTCACAAACCATGAGGTCATGACCTGGTCCTAATCAAAAGCCAGATGCTTAACCAACTGAGCCACCCAGGTGTATCCAGAGTCAGTATTTCTGAAAATAGCCTCTTCCAATGTCAATCTTAGCATCGGTGACTATAAAGTCAAATGTAACAACTCTGACGATAATTATAACCATCACTTATGTTTTACAACCATTTAAAATCTCAAATGAACACAATAACTTTTTGATTAAAATGGCATAAGTGACAGAATCTATAACAATATATAAATATTGCAATCTATAAATAGAAAAGTAGGGGCACCTGGGTGGCTCAGTTGCTTAAGCAATCAACTCTTGAATTCGGCTCAGGTCATGATCTCACAGCCATGAGATCAAGCCCCAAGTCAGGCTGGGCACAAAGTCTGCTTAAGATTCTCTCTTTCCCTTAGGCAGACTGGGTGGCTCAGTTGGTAAGCATCTGACTTCAGCTCAGGTCATGATCTCATGGATCAGGAGTTGGAGCTTGGTATCAGGCTCTGTGCTGACACCTCAGAGCCTAGAGCATGATTTAGATTCTGTGTCTCCCTCTTTCTCTGCCTCTTCCCTGCTCATGCTTTGTCTCTCTCTCTCTCTCTCTCTCTCTCAAAAATAAACATTAAGAAAAATTAAAAAAAAAGATTCCCCTCTTTCCTTCTCCTTCGACCCCTCTCCCACTCACACTGCCTCTCTCAAAAAAAGTATAGTAAAATATATCTAGTTAATAAATTAAATATCATAGATTATTAAAAGAACATAAAGAAAATATTTCCAAATTTAGCTTAGTGTAATAAAAAGCAAATGGATTCATAAAACTAAACTCTTTATGTTATACACCTAAAACTCATATAATTCTGTATGCCAACTATACCCAATAAAAAAATTAAAGCGTTTCATTTGAGTCGTTTTTAGATGTTCACAGCTAGTATGTTCACTTGCTATTCTTACTTTACTATCTCACAGAGTTGTATGAGAAGCAAATGAATCACTTACACAAACTATTTTATAATAACTTTTCCATCTCTTCCAAGATCTCAAATTCTGGAATCCCATTTTTTGACCACAATATTCCACATTTTCAGCATGCTGAAGTCTACTGATTCCTAATTTTACATCAACTTTATAGAGAGTTCCTATTACCCATTTTTACCAGCCTTCTTGTATGTGGTTTTAAATTCTAGTGAGCTCTTTACCAAGTGATGCAAGACCCAATGGTGCTAAAGCAAAGGGATCACTAAAATAATAGTTCAACCAGTACTGTTTTCTAGTTCTTGCCACCTTAATAGTCTTCATATCTGTTTTGACTTTCTTTTACTTACATGTATGTTTTCTTCATTCTTATTTTGGAAAATACAAGAAAGTCAACAAATCATAATGACTAATATAATAATAATATATATTTTATTGCATATAATAATATGATTATATGAAAAAAATCATTGTTATGATTTCTCAGGGCTACTTAGGAATTCTGTGTTATCCAAAAGTAACCTTCCTGTCGACTGGAGGAAGATAGCAGCAGAGCGGGAGGACCCTAGGATTGCCTTGATCCCTGAATACAACTAGATAACTACCAACTCATCCTACCTACCCCAGAAACTGACCTGAAGACTGATAGAACAAACTCCACAACTAAAGGCCAAGAGGTCTCATCGATGAAGGTCGGAAGTGTAGAGATATGGAGAGAAATGTAGCCACTGCAGTGGGAAGGGAGCACGGTCACAGAGAAGGGGGAGAGACAAACTAGCACACAGGCGAGTGCACAGGGAAGACAATTCCCCATAACAACTGGCTTGGAAGGCAAGAGTGACTGAATTTCAGGAGTTCTTGCAAGGAGCTGGGCCGAGAGCCAGGAGTTTTAAAGGTCAGTGGATTTGCCTCAGGGAGAGCCGGGAGGGCATTGCGCTGCTCTTGTTGAGAAGAGAGGACAAGCAGCCTGGGGACATACGGCACGGAAAGAGAAATCTGAAGAGTGCCTGGGGCACACAGTGTGAAGGTTATTTGCTGTTCTTGGAGTATATCCCAGAGAGGCAGCATTCATGGAGAGAGCCCTCCAGGAACAAAGGAACTAGCTAGCACCATTCCCTTCTCTGTTCTTCTGTACAAGCACAGGGCCACCTGTGGAAACCAGTGCAGTGCCCACACTTGCTACCTAACTTCCATACCCCAAGCCCCTCTCTCCACTCAATTCCCTGCTCTGCAAAACCACCCCTCACAGTTACACTTGTCTCAGTCCCAGAATGGAAGGAACCCTCTCTGATAAGACTCGCTGAAACACCTTTTGCTATACCACATCTTTCAACTGTGGAGTTTTGCAGAGCCTCAGTTCTGGCAAGAGTGGCGGACTCATTTCACAAACAGACCAGAGCACATCTAGTTAAAATTCACCACATTCAGACCAAGGAGCAAACATTTCCCACAACTGCAAAAAGAACCTCTGCAGATGACTGGTCTGAAGGATAAAGTGACAAGGACGCAATAGCAGGATGTACACAGTACACATCTGAGACATTCCTTAAAGCACTAGGCCCTGAGAGGCAGAGAAAATCACGCTGCAGGGCAACAGAGAACCTCTTCTTTATAAGGCCATTACCTTTAAAAGTGGGAGACTAGCTGATTTTTCTAACACAGAGAAGCAGGCACAGAGGCTTAGACAAAGTGAGTAGACAGAGGAATTTGTCCCAAATGAAAGAACAGAACAAAGCCATGGCCAGAGATTTAAGTGAAACAGATATAAGGAACAGACTGACAGAGAATTAAAAGTAATGTTCATAAAGATACTTGATGGACTTGAGGTAAAGAGTAGAGGACATCAGTGAAACCATTAACACAGAAATAAGGAATAACACAGCAGAGATAAAGGGCTCAATAAATGAAATCAGAATGAATGATGGAATGAACAGCAGGCTGGAAGAAGCAGAGGAATGAATCAGTAATCTAGAAGAGTAATGGAAAGTAATGAAGCTGAACACAAGAGAGGAAAAAGAATTATGCAAAATGAGAATAGACTTAGAGAATCCAGTGACTCCACCAAATGTAATAACCCTGGTATTATAGAAGTCCCAGAAGAAGAGAAATGGGTAGAAAATTTATCTGTAGAAGTAATAGCTGAAAACTTCCCTAACGTGGGGAAGGAAGCAGATATCCAAATCAAGGAGGCACAAAAAGAACACACAACAAAATCAACGAAAGTAGTTCTACACCAAGACATATTGCAATTAAGACGGCAAAATATAGTGATTAAGAAAACTCCTTAAAAGCAGAAAGAAAGAGGAAGACAGTTACCTACAAGGAAAATCTGATAAGGCTACAAGCATATTTTTCAGCAGAAACTTTCCAAGCCAGAAGTGACTGGCATGATATATTCAAAGTGCTGAACAGGAAAATATGAAGCCAAGAATACTCTAGCCAGCAAGGCTGTAATTCAAAATAGAAGGAGAGATAAATAGTTTCCCAGAGAAACAGAAATTAAAGCAGTTCATGATCATGAAACCAGCCTTGCAAGAAATACTAAAGGGGACAGTCAGTGCAAAGGAAAGACTTAAAAGTCACAGTATGAAAGTGGGAAACACGAAAGCCGTAAAAATGAATATTTCTGGACAGACACATGCAAAACAGTGAAACTGGACCACTTTCTTACACCACACACAAAAATAAACTCAAATGGATTAAAGACCTACATGTGAGATCTGCAGTCATAAAAATTCTAGAAGAGAGCACAGTGGTAACTTCTTTAATGTCGACCATGGTAACTTTTTCTAGATAGGTCCCCTGAGGCAAGGGAAATAAAAACAAAAATAAATTATTGGAACTACAGGAAAATAAAAAGCTTCTGCATAGTGAAGGAAGAAATCAACAAAACTAAAATAAAAGGCAAACTACAGAAAGGAGAAGATATTTGCAAATGACATAACCAATAAAGGGTTAGTATCCAAAATATATAAAGAACTTATAAAATTCACTCTCAATAAAGAAATAATCCTATTTTAAAAAATGGTCAGAAGACATAAACAGACATGTCTCCAAAGAAGACATCCAGATGGACAAGAGACACATGAAAAGATGCTCATCATCACTAATGCAAATCAAAGCTAAAATGAGATATCACACCAATCAGAATGGCTAAAATCAACAACACAAGAAACAACAAATGTTGGCAAGGATATGGAATAAAAGGAACCCATGTGCACTGCTGGTGGGAATGCAAACTGGTGCAGTCAGTCTGGAAAACAGTATGGAGGTTCCTCAAAAAGTTAAAAATAGAGCTACCCTACACAAACAAAATAAGTAAGTCAGAGACCGTGATACCACTCATATGTGGAATTTAAGAAACAAAACAAATGAGCAAAGGAAAAAGAGAGAGAGAGACCAGGAAACAGATTTTTAACTAGAGAACAAGCTGATGGTTATCATAAGGGAGATGGGTAGGGGGGGGATGCATGAAACAGGTGATGGAGATTAATGAGTGCACTTGTGATGAGCACCAGGTGGTGTATGGAATTGTTGAATCACTGTATTGTACACCTGAACCCAATGTAACACTCTATGTGAATTAACTGGAATTAAAATAAAAACTTCAAAAGAAGTATTTTTCTTCAAATTCCAGAAGCATAGTGTTATTCTCTTCTTCCTTTGGATTCCAAAATCTTCCTCCTAATACTGAAATTGCTTTTACAGAGGTCAATAGATCCATGAATTGAATGCTTACTATGTGTCCCACTCTTTTAATTACTTAACATATATTATATGATGCTCAAATAAAACCATGAGACAGGCTTTAAAAAGATTAAGAGGTTCAGGTTGGTTAAATGACACCATGGAGCTGGGATTTGAACCCAGGAATTCTGTCCCAAAGCTGATTAGCATTATGCTCCCCTGCCTCTCATCTTTTCACCCATTCTCTCTTGTAATATATCCATGATGAGTCTTTACAGGCTCTTTACAAAGTTCACAGACTCCTCCAAACCCTTTACTTTTTCCTCTTATTTGGGATTCCTTTGAATTCCTCAATATTCAGAAATTAATCTTAACTTACCTTTTACCTCTTCCTTGGAAATTCTCTAGTCTTCCACAACTTCAGTATCACCACTTAGATTCACATCTTTAATCAGGTTTGTCCCTGACTACCAGATCAACATTTCCAGCCTTCTACTGGACAGTTTGTCTTGGGTGTCCTGTCAACATCTCAAAATCACTCTGCCTAGATTATATCATTTCTCTTTAAAAATTCTTCTTTTCAGTTATTGACATTACCTTTATTACATTATTAATCTTCCTGCCATAAAATGTATTATTGCCCCTCTTCTCTCATTTGGCTCCATTCTTAGTTGTCTCTAAACCTTGAAAATCCTTCCCAGGCATAGGCGACACCTTTTTGTGCCACCCCTGTGTTCCACATACCACTGCCTCTGCTTGTCCTTCCTTCCACGAAAGCTATCAGTAAATATCTGCTCTTATTGATTAAGTGATGAATAAATTATAGCCCCCTTTCTTGAAGAACTCAGTGTCAACCGTTGGAGACAAAAATGTAAACAAATGATTACAGTATAAAATGGTAAGTGTTGTGACAGAAGTGTATGTTAAATGTATGGTATGACAAATCACTTTTGATGTGATGTGTATCAAAAATCAAAAATCACTTTTTGATGTGATGTGTATGGTATGAAAAATCACTTTTTCGAAGAGGTGAAGAACTATTTCACAATAGGAATATCGTGGAGTGATCAGATGAAATCTATGTTAATCACTGTATTGTAGCATATACTGCCTGTGATATGCATTTTTTTCTATATTCTTTTTCAATTATATTCTTGATCATGATGTGAATTACCTGAAGCCACGGACTGTATTTGATTTATTTTTATAATCCTAGCACCTCTCATGGTGTCTACTATTGAATAGATGACTAGTAGATGTTTGTTAAATGAAGGAAACAATTTTACTTTGAAAATTCTGCTTCTATCCAGTAATGCTAAATTGAATTGAATCCAATAATAAATGTAGATTTTGAGAAAAATTTGTTTAACATCTTTCTCTGCTAAACAAACTTAAAGAAACAAATTTTGATTGATGACAACATTATTCCCCTAATCTATTTTGTGATTTTGACTTTCATCTTTGATTTTGTAGATACCATAATTCTCCCTAGGTAGGATGCAATTAATCTTGTTTATTATGGCACACTTAATTAATTAAGTTGAAAAAGCTTCATAAAATAGGGTTTTTTCCTGAAAAAATGATAATTTACTCGTATAATTAGCTCTGAGTAGTAGGTCTCAAGCCTCATCAATATATTTCCTCCATCCTTTCATTTCTAATTTCATTAAGATGTGCTAAGAATTCTTGATGATAGTCTTTATAGAAGGGCAACTTTTTTTTCTCCTCTGAGTTACAGATCTGTCACTCTGCTAAATTTTTCTCAGCTATCGAGGACAGCGCTATAAATTGCAGATCTGTGGATGTTATCACATTGATTGCATTTACACATTGGATTGTTCCCAGTTTTGAAATACTATGGTTGAAGCTGCTAAGAACACTCACATACATTCCAATTATGTGACATTTTTAGAACAGGCAAAACTACAGATACACAGGATGATCAGTGATGGCCAGTGGTCAGGAGTATGGGAAGATTTTTTGTGGCCATACATGACTTGATACATGTGTCAAAACTCAGAGCTGTAGGGGAAAAGCAAAAACGTAGCCAATTAGCCTGTTGACAAATAACAATTTAGATATACACTAGATTACTAAGTATTCTAAGAAGAAAATGATTTTTGGCATTTCTTTTACTATGTATATTTTATTTTTTTAAGTTTATTTATTTTGAGATAGACCGCATGAGCAGGGGAGGGGTTAGAGAGTGAGGGAGAGATTGAGAATCCAAAACAGGCTTCACACCAGCAGCATGGGAACAATGAGGGGTTCAAACTCATGCACTGGGAGATCATAGCCCAAGTTGAAACCAAGAGTCAGCCACGTAACCTAATGAGCTACCCAAGCACTCCTGCTGTGTATATTTTAAATGCTCAAAAACTCAGTGGGGGCAGGGGTCTATTTTATGTATCTGGTAGTGCACTCTGACCCTCAAGTTCACCTCTGGATTTACACTTAGAAGTAGACCTGCTTGAGGGGCACCTGGGTGGCTCAGTTGGTTAAGAGTCTGACTCTTGATTTCAGCTCATGTCATGATCTAATGGTTTTTGAATCTGAGCCCTGTGTCAGGCTCTGCACTGACAGTGCTGAACCTGCTTGGGATTCTTTCACTCTCTGCCTCTCTCACTCTGTCTCTCAAAAATAAATAAATAAAATAAAAATATTTTAGAAAAGTAGACCTGCTTGAAAACAAATGTATTATACATTCAAGGTCTTTTTTTTTTTTCCTTTCTGCCTTTTATAATGAGTAATTCTGAAATATTAACTAAATAAATGTTAAAACAAGTCTGCAGATTTAAAACCAATTCCAGAGGAAAATGCTAGTCCTATTTGTAGGTAGTTTTTCAACATACTCCTATTTTGGATGTATTAGCAATTCATACAGGAGGTATTTGGTCAGGCTCTTCAAAAGTTTATATTTTAAGGACAATTGTCCTACTTATACCTGTGCATGTAAGAAGGAGATTTTCTTTCAATAAATAACTAATTCCTATACTTCAGGCAGTCAATAGTAACCTCAATCTCAATTTGCTAGCTCCTTAAATATCCCATTAATGAAATAAATGAGGGGTGCCTGGGTGGCTCAGTCAGTAAGCATCCAACTCTTGTTTTCAGCTCAGGTCATGATCTCATGGTTCATGAGTTTGAGCCCCGTGTCAGGCTCAGAACTGACATTGCAGAGCCTGCTTGGGATTCTCCCCCACTCTCTTTCCCCCTCCTCTGTTCTCTCCCCTTCTCTCAAAATAAATAAACTATAAGTAAGTAAGTAAATGAATGAATGAATGAATGAATGAATATGCATATCACTACTGATTCCTGTAGTACTGTGTCCCAATCCCAATTCAGTTCCAGTTATGAGAATGTTGTCTACTAAGGTGACATTATTTTCGATTTCTATAAAAACACCTTCTTAGTCCAAATCATTTAACAACACACTTTTTTGTTAGCTTGTTTTATTACAAGTTAAAATAGGAAATAGCCATATAAACAATGCATATATTCTTGAATCTTTAATTACATATATCATGGCTATTTAGAAATTATAACTGTAGATATTATAGCATTTTGCCAGTATCTGAGTGTTTCTAGGACAATGCTGTTGGAACAATTGCCTGAGGTATGTCACAGTGTGACAACAGTGTAAGTTCTTCCTCCAGGTACCAGCATGTCACACTCCCTCATTCATTATGGGCCAATGATATCCACCCAGTTCTTATGCTGACAGTAATTATCCAGTTAGACTCTGTATCACCCACCATGAACAGATTATTCTACATGCTTTAGATCCTTGGTGCTACCCCCACTTATGTCCCTCAGTCCCTTGAGACATCACTTTGATTTATTGGACAGGTCTTACACCAAGTCCTAAATCCTTCCTCCACCACACTCTCACTCTGAATTCTAAATTAAATCTCATATACCCTTGGTCCTATTTTCAAGAACCTTAAGAATATAAAAAGTTTAAAAATGGTAAGTTAAAAAAACATTAAGCAAATTCAACATTTTTATATAGTACTCAAATGCAAATTCTGGAGTCATGTTTGCCATGTGTAAGTTATGTAGAAAATGTAAAGTATTGATCTCAGTGTTGAGACCTGCGAACATTCAAATATACAGGATGATACACTAGATATACTTAGGCACTGTTAACATTCTCATGAGACAGACATATTGCTCTCTTCCAAGCTAAAGATTGGCAAACCTTTCAACAATATATGATAAAGTATAAAATCTAAGTACTTTATTAAATATTTCTTAAGACCAATAACAATTATTTCATAAAGAGAAAAATGAAGTAAACTTAGCTATTGAGAAATCATTGTGTAAAAACTTCTGGATACGCTTCTTGTTTCTAAGGGAAAAGTAGATAACTTTTGAATAACAAAATGAAAACCACTTTAAAAAATATCTTGTTGTAGGATGGCTTTGCTTTCTATTTCCATTATTTATGGCAATTCAAATGATACACATCACAGGATACAATTGTCTTTAAAAATATGTATTTAGACACAATGACACTTGCAATAATAATTTTAAAAATACTAAGAATTAGTCATGTAGGCTCTGCATTTTGGTATCAATATGTTAAATCAATTAATTTCTCCTCAGAACTAAATAAACACAAAACCATATAGACCTACGCCATACCCCCAACCCGTTTTAATCAGCAAACACAATACACTACCTGTCAAGTTTGAGCATGGCAACCACTCAAGTGTAAATTCTGTAGTACTTCAGGGTTATTGACAGAAAGCAATGTACTGTATTTTAACAAAAATTTATTCAGCATTTCCCTGGAAAAATATTTTATTAACAAGAAAAAGGACCACGTCTTTAAAGGTACTTCTGAATTGGAAAAACCTTAGTATATAACAACATCAACATGTTAAAAAAGTAATTTTGTGATTTTATGTTAAAATATTCTCTTCAATTTGTAAAATGTTTATGGTTTTTAATTGCGGGATTTTTTTGTTGTTCTAGCTTCTGCCTTCAAAAGTGTTTCATCTTACTACTGTTCATTAATCATGCGATACAGTAGAGTTTGAGTAGTGGGTTAAAAATTTAGTTGAAATGCCATTTTCTCTAAGAATCCTCCCATGATTTCCAAGAAAACTTTAATTCTTCTATGTCTGTGTTTACTATTAGCATGCTTCTATTGTACAACAGTTGATCTGCTTACAAAGCTATTTTAGTCACGGGATCATGGTCAAGGGCAAGGAGAGTAGCTTGTCTCTTGGAGTCTCAGTGCCCAGATTGACATCTGGCCCGTGAAAGGTTCTCAATGTTTCTGAAATAAATCCATAAATGATCTAGTCTTACATAATCACAATCTAAAGCTTTAATCTGCGATTCATTCACTCATCCTAACCCTCAAACAGGCAAATTAATTTAAACTGTGGTAAAAAATAAATCAAGGGGAAAAAGTGAGAGAAAAAACGAGAGGGACCTGGTAAGGTTTGAGTGAAGAAAGAATGACCGCTTTGAAGAGGTCATTTTAAGTAAGCATTAAATAGACAAGGGAAGGGTGAAGAAAGGTCATCTGTGAAAGCGGTGGAGAATAGAGCATTAAAAGAAAGGAAGACAGCGAGTGTGAAAACCCAGAAGCAACAAAGGTCAAGGTACAGCAGGCACGGGGAAATGTGAAAGTTCTGAGATTGGAAAAGTAGGTCTTACAAACAGTGCTGAGAAGTAAGACTTCCCTAGAAGTACAATAAAAAGTCATCAAATAGTTTTAAGCAATAAAATTATATGAACTGATATATTTTTGAAGATATATACTTTTGAATATACTGGAGGTAAGGAAGAGTGGAAGCAGGAAGCTTCATGAGGAGGTTCTTGTGACTTTCTTTAGTTTTTGATCATGGGATACAAGTAAATTAAAGGAAGGCAGTTTTGAGGTATATCTGGAGGTAGAAATGGTGGGATTTGGTCTCTATGTATTTGGTCTCTATCCTGGATTCCTGATACAGAGCTCCTAGAACTTCTGTAATTCCTTGAGTGATAAGGTACTAGGATCATCTTTTGTTCTAATGAGGCAACACTTGATTGGCTCCTGGATAGTCCATTGATTTTTTTTCCTACCCTGATTCATAATTATTTGCAGATTTAAGTGCTAGAATGAGTGAATGGGGGTGCCTTGGTGGCTCAGTCAGTTCGACGTCTGACCTCAGCTCAGGTCATGATCTACTGGTTCGTGGGTTGGAACCCCATGATGGGCTTGTGTTGACAGCTTAGTCTGGAGCCTGCTTTGGATTCTGTGTCTCCCTCTCTCTGCCCCTCTCCCACTCATGCTCTGTCTCTGTCCCAAAAATAAATAAACATTTACAAAACTTGTAAAGAATAAGTGAATGAATCACAGATTAAGGCAGTTAATCACTTTGTGACCATATAAGACTAGATCATTTATTGATTTATCCTACACTCTGTCTTCCGGGATGGAAAATAGGCACATGATTCAGTTAATAATGTATCATGCCTACATGATGAAGCTTCCATAAAAATCCATGAACTACAAGGTTTGGAGAGCTTCCAGGAAGGTGAACACATGGAGGTGTTGGAGCTGTGGTGCGCTGGGAGAGGGCATGGAAGCTCTGGGCTCCTTCCCTATATTTTGCCCTATGTACCCCTCCAATCAGCTGTTTAGATGATGCTTAGTTTCCATGGTCATATCCTTTATAATAAGCCAGTAAATATGAATAAGTGTTACCCTGAGTTTGTGAACCATTCTAGCAAATTATCAAACCTGTGGAGGGAGTTGTGGGAACCTCCAACTTCTAGTCTGTAAGTCAAAAATAAAGGAGGCCTAGACTTGTAACTGGTAATGAAATGGGGGGAGTTTTAGGGAATGAGCCTTTAACTTATGGAATCTGACACTCACCCCAGGTACTTAGTATCAGAACTGAGTTGAATTGTAGGACAGTCAGTTGGGATGAGAGAATTGGTGACTGTGGGAAAAATCCCAAACATTTGGTATCAGAAATATTCCATGAACAGAGATTTTTCTTTTAGTTGGAATGTGGTAAAAGAGGAAGAAAAAAGACTTTAGATCTTTTGCATACTTTCCACTGGCAATGGAAGCACATATTAATTTTTTGGAAGAGTAAAGAATCCATCAATAGGATTCAAAACATAATTTTAACCCCAAATTCAGTTTGCAGTTAGTACCATTATTTTCACATACCAAGAGAAACTGACATGAATTTACTATATCATAATTTAAGTGTATACCTCTTGATAAACTGGCAATTCATGTAAACATAAAGTCTTTCCATTTTCATTAGTTTTAGTATGCACAAAATGCTATGTATTTATCCATGAAATATTTATAAAGACTACATTAATACCGTGTGGGTTTTGGGTAAGGAGAGCAATCAATAAACTCTATGTGCTGAGCTTTTATTCCCTTTTCTTTTCTCTAGGAAACAAATGATGAAGATTTATTCCATTGTAACATCAGATAAGGTAAGATAAATGAAAAATGAAAAGCCCTTGTTCTTTATAAAAGAAAGCCCTAGGTAGATTTGGTTAAATGTGATGAATGATAGCTTGAAATGAATTTATGCAGTCAGGCAGATTTTTGTTTTAATGATATCTGAGGCAGATAAGAAACATCTATTTTTGTTTTTATTACAATATGAACCGAAATCAAAGAGATAAAATAATCTAACTTAAAATTACTTTGCTGAAACACATTACTGGAACAATGCTTATTGTAATTTTTTTAGCTTCCTCCAGGGTTCATTTGCATGATGCTGTTATATAGTTGAAACAGGTACAAGTTTATTTAAAAGCTTCTGTTAGTGATAAGCTCAGAATATAACATATGCCATGAAAGTTAACTCAAGGATTAATTAAGGTCCATTGGTATCCTTTCATATCTTATATTAATTTAAAAACCAGTGTGTGTTCATTGTGGAAAACTAGGCAGTTCATAAATACTATAAAAGAGAGACAAAGTATGCACTGAACTTTGCCATCTACCCAGCAGTAGCCACCATTAATATTTTGATGATTTCTATCCATTCATTTTCTGGATGTATTATATGCACAGGTGTAAAGTTACCTGGTTGAGACCTTCTGATTATAATGCTTGTTCATTATTCACTTATTTTATATTGCATTATAATGATTTTTAAAGTCCTTAAAATCTTTTTGACATAATGATATGAACTATTGTATTTTTAACATTTTATGTTTTAGGATATATGAAGCACTTTATAATTTTCTAACTATTCTAAGTGTCACTGCAATGAATATCTTTGTACATTTATGTTGATACAACAGGTTACATTTATGATTATTTTCCTAGGATAAATTCCTAGAAAGAGAATTACTAAGTCACAGGATATGAATATTTGAAACACTGCAGACGCAGCATATTAGTTGAAGAACATATCATTTTCTATTCTTGCCAGTCATATGATAGTGATAACCTTAAAAATCCTGGGTAGTTTCAGGTCATTTGGCTTTCTTCATTAATTTGAAAATTTTCAAATGTGAAATAGTTGATCAGTGTAGTTTTAATTTACATTGATCAAATTATAAGTGAGATTAAATTTTCTATAGGTTTTTTTGGCTATTATTATATCCCTAAATTACCTATGTCCTTTGTGTATTCTTTCATCATAGTTAAAATAACTCATTTGTATCAGATTTTTATATGTTACAAATTGCTTCAAATATTTCCTCCCTCCATTTCTTAGTTTTCACTTTTATTAATGGTATTTTAATATTATAGGGTTCAACAATATTTTAGCCAATGCTATCAGCCTTTGCTTCTACAAGATCTTCTCCCAAGAATTTTGATTCTTCTTCCTTTCCCTTCTCTGATATTTCATTTTTATGGTAAGGTGAGAAACTCTGCTAATTGTTTATTCTATTTATTATTATGGTTTACTTATCAAGTATTAATATATGAGACATACTAGAGTATTTTTTAATGATTATTAAATATGTTCCACTGGCCTATTTGGTGATTTCTCTAGTAACACCATGCTGCCATAATTATTATAATGATGTTCAGAAGTTTTTTTTTTTAAGGCAGACTATGACTTAAAAATATATATTTAACTAAGTATTCAAGCCTTTTGAAAACTTTCTCCAAATTACAGAAGTTAATTATTATACTAAAAGTTATTACCATCCATAGTTTTACTCAGTAATACATGAAACATTTATTGAATGGTTTCATTAAGGCAGATATTAAGAATATAGAAATCAATGTGATAGTATAAAGATATATTTGCTTTAATGTGGAAAATGTATAATTTTACTTTTGAGAATTCAGACTATTTTTTGATAACTGAGCATTTAGTTATAGGCATTTTACTTTTTTAAAAATTCTTTTTAATGTTTTATTTATTTCTGAGAGAGAGAGAGAGAGACAGAGAGAGAGAGACAGCATGGGCAGGGGAGGGTCAGAGAGAGAGGGAGATACAGAATCCAAAACAGGCTCCAGGCTCTGAGCTGGCTGTCAGCACAGAGCCTGACATGGGGCCCGAACCCACGAACCGTGAGATCATGACCTGAGCTGAAGTCGGACGCTCAACTGACTGAGCCACCCAGGCGCCCTGGCATTTTACTTAATAAACAAAAATCATAGCTATTAATCCTCAGCTAAATTGTCTCCCCTCTCAAAAACCTTCTTTATCCCTTGAAATATTCTTGGCATTAGCTATTTCTTTCAGAAGGATAGAAATACTCAAATTACTATAATTTCCAGGTTGCATGAAAAGAGAAATGTTATACTGAAATAAAAGAGCTTGGATAAAGCTCACCAACTTAGCTACAGACCTAACTGCAAACAAGGTTGAAAATGGAAATCTGTTCTGTGTTATCTTGGTTGAAACAGCCTACACTAAAGTAATAAGAATTCACTAAAATATTTTTATTTTAAGAGAAAAATATTATTAACAAGAAATATTTTTGCTCCGAGATATATAAAATATGTAATATAAAAACAACCCAGATTCTTCTATTTTAAAACATTGGGAACACTGCCTTGTTAAAGAACATTGCTTAAAAAAAGTCAGTCTAGTGAGTGAAGATCTCTAGAAGGGGGTGAAAGATAGTTCACAATGAGAGAGACGTTTGCCAAGAAATTCACGTCTCAGCACTGAGGAACGACAGATGGCTGCAGTAACAATGAAAACTTACAGCAGATCCTGTCTGGCACACTTTCAAAATGGCCATTTATATTTCCTATCACAAACAGCTAACTGCTGTCTCCTTGTGTCACGTGTGTGGACACAGAAGGAAAAAAAAAAGCAAGCAAAAATGACACGTGAATTGCCTTAACAGGGAAAGGATTAAACCCAAAAAGTAAGGCTGAGGTGACAACAAGACCTTGGTCAGGTGTGTGTCCGTTTCCTGAAATTTCCCAGGCATCGAACCAATGATGATGGTTTGCCTCAACCATCTCGAGGTCTGAAATGTTGCCAGCTGCTCCTGGTCAACTGTCACACTTCTCACAGCCTGGGTGTATGTTTCTGAGTTGTGCCTTTTGTCTTTCATTTGATTTCTGCTCCTTTCCAGATGATTTCAGTCCATAGGCTTTTGTTACTAACCCTGAACCATAATGCCTGATGAGATTTATTTGTTTTCCTCCCGGCAAGAGGTGAGGATTCAGGAAACATGATGTTTAAAAGATGAAGGAGGGGCACGCAGATGGCTCAGTCAGTTAAGCATCTTACTCAGTTTTGGTTCAGGTAACCTGTGAGTTTGAGCCTCATGTTGGGCTCTGTGCGGACAGCTCAGAGACTGCTGGAATTCTTTCTCTCCTCCGCTTTCTGCCCCCTCCCTGCTCACTCTTGCTCTCTCTCAAAATGAATACATAAACATTAAAAAATGATGAAGCAGTGGTTAGTCAACGGACCATCTCTCACCCCAGGAAGACAAAATGAAATCATGACATAGCCAAGAAGAAAGTCAGGGTAGAACAGAAGCAAGCAAGAGAGAGGTCGTTGAGTCCTAGCACAGTGCATAATTGGGGGATTTACAGGAGTTGAAGACCCAAAACATAAACAGAAGAAAAGATATGATATCCAGATGTGATTTTTACAAAACAAGGGGGGGGGGGTGGCTTTGGCAAATGGAGCAGTCTTTCATCTCAAAAAGGGAGCATTTATATCGCTAGAGTAGAAATTAACTTCCCAGGATTTGGTGAAGGCAAACAGAAGGGCCTGACAGAATGATGTAAAGACAGGGAGGGAAGCAAATCCCTTCCTGGCTGTTTGGGATACAAGGTATGATGTTATTCTTTGTTCCTCTCAAGACAGAAGAGCCGGGTTTTATTCTATAAGCATGGGGGAAGTCAGATAATTGGCTGAGGAATATCCGATGTGGTGCTGATTTGTAGCATTGATCTTGAAAATCGTCTCTTCCAAATAGTGAATTTAATACCATTCTGTTATCTCAGTAATAAGATATAGGAAATACTCTTCTCAAGCAGAAATGAGGTGAAATGTCAGGATCAAACTGAATTTTATCAGTAGGGTTTATATCAATCCATTCCATATCCTATTCTCCATATGGGTTATTTCTAGGGCTGTCCATAGCCTGTGTAACAAGTGTTTTTATATAGTTCCATGGGAACATAGTTTTGAAAGTAGTGTGGTCTAGGTATTAGCTACAGTCATTCAGCCATGTGTAATTAGTCATATACAAGCTGTACAATCCTGCAGGGCTCTACTGGGTAATATCATGCAAGCACCTGCCCAAGATAAGAACCTACCATCTTGCATCACCTTCATGGATACCCAATTGGTCTCCAAGCCCAATTTTTTTTTTTATTTTTATTTATTTCTAGGAGAGAGAGAGAGAGACAGTGTGAGCAGGGGAGGGTCAGAGAGAGAGGGAGTCACAGACTGAAACAGGCTCCAGGCTCTGAGCTGGCAGTCAGCACAGAGCCCGACGTGGGGCTCGAACCCACGAACCGCGAGATCATGACCTAAGCGAAAGTCGGACGCCTAACCGACTAAGCCACCCAGGTGCCCCACCCTAAGCCCAATTTGATCTGTATTCCCTCCATCTGCACCTCTTCATCTCCACCACTTCCCAGTAGACTACTGCCATCTCATAATTGTTATCCCTGCCTTGGGTCTGGGTTTCCAATGTATCCTCCAAAGAGCCAGAATAAATTACTTAACATGGTTAGAAAACCTTGGCATGGTACAAAGATTCTTTAAAGCAAGTGGTTTAGCCAGGTTCCCTAACACTTCCTTACATACAGTCATGTTGAGCTATTTTGCATTTCTAGTGTTCTGTCTGATGAATTAATGCATTCACTAATGCATTTCTCTACACATACATTCTTCCCCGACTGGTACGTGTCCTCACTTAAATTGTCTTCCTTCTCAAAAACCTTCTTCAAACACCTGAGGCTCTTTTTTTTTTTTTTAACTAAGATTTTTTTCTTTCATAGTTTATTGTCAAGTTGGTTTCCATATAACACCCAGTGCTCATCCCAACAAGTGCCCTCCTCCATGCCCATCACCCATGAGTCTACCCCTCACCCCCACCCCCATCAGCCCTCAGTTTGTTCTCAGTATTCAAGAGTCTCTCATGGTTTGCCTCCCTCCCTCTCCACAACTGTTTTCTCCTCTTCTCCTCCCCCATGGCCCTCTGTTCAGTTTCTCCTGTTCCACTTATAAGTGAAAACATATGGTATCTGTCTTTCTCTGCTTGACTTATCTCGCTCAGCATAACACCCTCGAGTTCCATCCACATTGCTACAAATGGCCAGATTTAATTCTTTCTTGTTGCCATATAGTATTTCATTGTATAGACAAACCACATCTTCTTGATCCATTCGTCCGTTGATGGACACTTAGGCTCTTTCCATGTTTTAGCTATTGTGGAGAGTGCTGCTATGAACACTGGGGTTACATGTGCTCCTATGCATCAGCATTTATGTATCCCTTGGGTAAATTCCTAGCAGTGCTATTGCTGGGTCATAGGGGAGTTCTATTGTTAATTTTTTGAGGAACCTCCACACTATTTTCCAGAGGGGCTGCACCAGTTTACATTCCCACCAACAGTGTAGGAGGGTGCCCGTTTCTCCACATCCTCGCCAGCATCTATAGTCTCCTGATTCATTCATTTTAGCCATTCTGACCGGCATGAGGTGGTATCTCAGTGTGGTTTTGATTTGTATTTCCCTGATGAGGAGTGACGCTGAGCATCGTTTCATGTCAAAAATCTGAGACTCTTAAATGACTTTCCTCTGTATTCTGAAAGTGTCCAATTCAATTTTCATTATAGTACTTCTTTCACCAAGTTAGTATTGCTTATTTTACTTATATTTTTCACTGGGATGTGATCCGCTTTGAGGTAGCTATGGACAGATTTCAGATTACATGAAAAATTTTGTAAACCTTTATATGTATTTGTGTATGTGTGTGTGTGTGTGTGTGTGTGTTTATGTATAAAAATATTCTAAGTTACCCTAACCTATATTACTAATAGTTTTATATAAGATTGGGGGATTTCATGCTCAGGAAGCTAAAAAATTACAAGCTCTCTAATCTCTGCTTAGCTTTTAGACAAAATTCTGAAAAAAAAATAGTTTGTTAATTTTTTCCTCAAATGTTAACACATGAGAGACCGGTTTCAGTACAGTGAGAATTCTAATGAGGCAAAAGGTACAAATGTTGGCATTCCTACACCAAAGTCTTCTCTCTGCTGATCTTCCTTTCTTTATCATACCTCCTCCCTAGGTGGTCTCATTCAATCTCATTACAACATACTGCAATTTTTTAGTCCAGCCTCTGTGAAGTAGCTAAGTTTTACAGAATGGCTAAAATACATGAAAGAGAAGTATCTCCAATATTAGACTCATTGCTTGTCTCGCTCTACAGAAGACAAGTAGAAACTAAGACTAAGTGAACTATAAATATAACTCTCTCATCTGTGCTCCCTCCAGGGGATGAGCTCTTTGAGTGAAGTGCTGAAATGAACACCAGGAATACTTCCATTTTGTTTATAAACCACATTCATTCATGTTCTTTCTCTCTCTCACTTTACTCTTCTAGCAAGGTTTGAGTTTGAATTCATTGAGGAAGTTTACAGAAGTCAATTCCAGAAACGGGATTATCTTCTTATGGTGTCTTCATAACTTGCAAGACTCTCTGGAGCTGAGGTCGCATGTAGTGTGCAAGGTATTGACAAAGTAAATGTACTGCATGACACGCTTTGCTATCATTATCAATTATGGTATCAGATCAAGATATATTTTGTAATGTGTTTGATGTGCAAGGCACTGCACTAGGTGTTATATGTTTTTTTTTTAATTTTTAATGCTTTATTTATTTCTGAGAGAGAGAGACAGCATGAGCAGGGGAGGGTCAGAGAGAGAGGGAGACACAGAATCCGAAACAGGCTCCAGGCTCTGAGCTAGTTGTCAGCACAGAGCCCAACGCAGGGCTCGAACCCACGAACCATGAGATCATGACCTGAGCTGAAGTGGGACACTTAACCGACTGAACCACCCAGGTGCCCCCTGACATTTATGAATCTTCAGTGCTACCAGAGCCCTGTCCTAAGATTGTTGTAATGCTGATAAGCCTTCACTGAGGACCCTTAACTTAAAAAACAAAACAAAGCAAAACAAAACAAAACAAGAACGAAGCAACAANATCCGAAACAGGCTCCAGGCTCTGAGCTGGTAGTCAGCACAGAGCACGACGCGGGGCTCAAACCCACGAACTGTGAGATCATGACCTGAGCCGAAGTCGGACACTTAACCGACTGAGCCACCCAGGTGCCCCAGGTGTTATATGTTTCTACTTTATAATCTGGCAATTAAAAACACTCTCGCCTTTTCTTCAATCTCTTGTTCTTCAATCTTCACTATATTCTTGAGTTTTCTTAAGAATATAATAGCTCACATTTACAGTTGTATACTTATGAAGTGTATAATTATGACTTCAAAGAATAAATACTTTAGGATGTGGACGATGATACAGCAAGGTTAATGTAGTCCTCAAAGTTTAAATATGCAATTTGCAATCATCTCAGTAATTGTTTGTAGTCTATCAAGTACACATTTTTGGTTTGAGGGATTATTTTATTCTCATTAAAATGTTATTACATCCATTGAATCATTTCAACTAAAAATAAAGAGCCCATTACTTAACAACCTGGACATAATGTTAAATGTGAGGCATTTGAAATTACTATTTTCTAGATTGCTTCTTGGATCAAGGACAAGCCAATCTCATTGCTGCCTCTTAGAAGGAAATTCTCAGCTGGCTCAAGATTTCACAAATATCTCTAGTGTTTTTAATAATCTCTTAAATGAAGGGAGACAGTATGAACATCTAATCCTCTCTATTAAAATTGGTACTTTCGAACTTTTTAAGAAATAGGAATAAAATAAAATGAATATTACTTTTAAGAATCATGTTGCTAAACAACATTTCTTTGAATATTCTCTGCAATTAATATGCCTCCTAATGTAAAAGTAAAGATGATTTCAGGTAGAGAATAATATTTACTGGGAAAGAAAAAGAGCTTGTCTGTTTTTCCACTTAATGCTCCACTGTCCTTTTGTTTTTGTTAATCCCTAGAGTCCTTTTGTTTTGCAAAACTGAAGCACAGAGTTTATAGCTTCTAGTCCCCACAGCTTTTCCACTGCTGTGCAAATCTTTATACCATGGTAACATTTGGTTTATTTCTGCATGCGTGTGTGTGTGTATCTGTTGTACTTCCATCACAGCTTCGTATACTATTAGATTTAGAGTACTTGAGATTTCCTAATCAAAGCAGAAAACGCCCCCTCTGTTCTTTTATTCCGTTCTTGATTTATTGTGCAACTACTATATTCCAGGCTTGGTACTAACTACAGATTATAAAAGGTAAATAAAATTTGGATTTTGTCTTCGATGCACATATAGAATGGAGAAAAAGAGAGATGGTAAACATCTGTAATTAAGAACCTGAATTTTAGCTTATTTCAGTCAAATAACAGAAGAATAAGAATGCATTATATAGAACTTATATCAGAATCTGCTTGTTCTCACAAAAAGGCAGCCACAGGTTTGACCACAGAAGTTTGAAAATTTTATTCAATGTATCATAGCCAGTGTTTATTGTTAACTAATTCCTTCTACATTTATTTATTCTTCCTCCAAGGATTTGCTAGGCACTTACTCAGCCTGTAAAGATGAACAGAACAAAATCCAGCCACCTAGGATGTGACTGACTGAAAATTACTGTGGGAAGTAGACATGGCTTGGCAAGTTTCTCTGGGGGATTTGACCAACCAACCAGCTAATACTTAATCAATATATGAAAGTCAAATACACACCTTCTCTGTGCTATGCAGCAGGGAGAAACAAAATGTTTGCATCTCCTTAGAATGAAATAGCCTTAGAATTTGGTTGAAGGTCCATTTGAATATGGATGAAACATTATAGAAATAATACTTTCAAAGGGTGAGTTTCTTTCTTTCATTAGAAAAATATTACCACACCAAAATAAGCACTTATTTAAAGATGTATTTATTTTATATACTACAATGCTCCTTCAATATAAGCCAACCAATTCTATGGGCCTGACCTCTCCCTGCCTTCCCAACTCCCCATTTACACAGGCTCCAATTTGTAATGTTACTTAAAATAACTTTGAATTCGAATGTGAACTTTGTACAAATTCAGGAAATTCTGCACAATCCAGGTGATATGGAATTTGTGCCCTGGTTTATCATGTGTGTTACTGTATTCCCAGTGCTTTGCATGCAGTAGTTTGGGTATTGCTGGAAGAATAATGAATAATCACTGAAGGCTGAAAAATATTAGAAAATTAAAATACGATTTTCTTTTTTTTTTTTTTTAATCACAATGAGTGCTCTCTAAGTGAGAACTATTTTGAGAATGGACTGAGCTCAATAGTGCTTCTTTATATGATGCTTAGGCTTAAAAAGAGAAGTCAAAAAGAAAGAAAAGGAGAAACTGAACAAAAAACGTAGCCCATTAACAGATGAATTTCTTTCTGTACCCTGATTAATACATTGTTTTAACATTTATTTGGAGTTAAGTTTTGGTCAGTTGAACCTGCTGGGTAATGAGGATTTATCATAGGATCAGTTGCTGAATTACTAATTTTCAACAGTTTAAGAACCAACGGATATTATTACTCTGACTACTCCCACATAGCCAAAGGGCTCCTTTTTGCCTGGATAACAAATAGCAATATGTGAAATTATTCTGAAGCCTGGTAGAATTAGAATACAGACTTCTGGGTATCCAAAGAATCAGAATAAGTGTTGTTTTAAGAGTCAATGTTAATCAAAGAACAACTTATTTTAGCAAGAAAGGGCCAATAATGCACCTTTAAAGAACCTAGCAGAATCATCTACTGAAGCCAACTTGAAGTTTACAAAACTAAGGCTTTCTCTTCAAAGAGCTTTAAAATAAACATAAAACTATCAATAAGAATCAGTAGGTATGATCCTTCTATGATCTTGAACACTTCAGGCACATATCTTCAGCAGAGTCTCCTTGATTAACTAGGTTAGTAATCAGTTGTATTTCAAAAAGGCATTCTTAAATGTAAATGACACACTTTTCAATTATTTTATGCCATTTTCCAAAATCACAGTTTCTTGAGTAAAAGGCCAAATCTCTTTAGATACATTGAGAGAGAGAAAGAAGGTGAAAGTAGCTCTGACACTTTGCAAGATACTATTCATCTTTCATTTTTATTGTTAGAGCTTGGAACTGAAAGGATGGATCCCATGAAAAGATGTAGGGCATTTTCACATCTTTTTAACATTTATCTCTAAAATCAATGAATTTTAGAAAAAAGAAGGCAACTATCACAGGGTATTCTTTAGCACTTTAACAACAGGTCATAAAGACAGTTGTTTGATGTGTCAACCATAGCAGTTTTTGTATTAGAGAAAATTTAAAAAATACACATGGTGGTTATTTTAAGAACATACAAAGCAAGGGCCCAGGGTTACTCTAGAATAAAGTTCACAATACACCAACAACAAAGCTCTGTTTAATGTCAATAGTATTGTGATCACTGGGAAAATATTCCAAAAAGCTCATTCATCATCTACTTCATATTAATCTAACAGTTTGGAATCATTGAAGACACAATTCCTTTAGTGAGATTTAACAGGCATCTTTAGGCAATGTGTCCAATGTTAGTAGCAGAGGCTATAATTTCAGACAAGCTTAAGTTCAAATCTTGGATAAATTTCTTAACACCTGTAAATTTTCCATTTTTAATATAATACCATCTACATTCATTTGAAGTACTAGAAGCAAAGAATATGGTTGTAAGAATACTTGCAAGTTAATCCAACTTTCAAAATATTATTTGGATGGTTCTGTAAACAAAGTACAGTAGCCATCACTTGACGCAGGGCACAGTGGAGATACAGGATAAGGAGAAACCTATGTTATGATTCTACTTTTGAAAAAAAGTGATAGAGGTAAATTAATAAAATAAGCAAATAAAATCATATAAAAGTCAGGCAGTGCTGAGTAGAAAGAGAGAGATTATACCAGAGTTTGAGAAATGGGTAATGTTAAATAGATGGAGAAGAGAGAGCAAAGGCATAGAGGGATTGCAGGTACCAGCCCAGCTGGAAATCAAGATGTAAACTGAGAAAGAATAGAAGATGAGGTTGAATAGATACACTGGGGCATTTAGGATCTGAAATTGTTTTTTTTTTTATTAGATGAGATAGATGTAGTGACTAAGGAAGAACAGTCAAGCAGGATACATGTACAGTGGGGATCGCAAGTGCCAACCTACATATGGTAAGGAAGGAGAAGGGAAAAAAAAAAAAATTCCTAAGGTACTTAGTATCTCATTGTAACTCCAAAGACCTACTTTCCATTTTTAACTCTGTTACTAACTGGTACATTTAAATTCAATATTGAAATTGATTAAAAAAATCATTCATAATGCTAAACCTAAAAACCATCAACCCAGCTAATAAAATAACTGCAATGAAGTTTATTTCATCTCAGAAATAAAGGGAAGGAAACTAGATAAATAAAACCTTTGGAAAGCCAGGTATATGTTTGAAAAAAACAGTGTTCAAGGCACTATGGACTACTTCTTGACAAATCAGAAACACCAGTATGTATTGGTTCTTTTAATATGTTAAGATGAAGTTTAATATATTTAAGTCCATCTGAAGGTTTTTTAAAAATTTTTTTAACGTTTTATTTATTTCTAGGAGAGAGAAAGAGACAGACAGCGTGAGCAGGGGAGGGTCAGAGAGAGAGGGAGTCACATACTCTGAAACAGGCTCCAGGCTCTGAGCTGGCAGTCAGCACAGAGCCCGACGCGGGGCTCGAACCCACGAACCGCGAGATCATGACCTAAGCGAAAGTCGGAGGCTCAACTGACTAAGCCACCCAGGCGCCCCCATCTGAAGGTTTTATTACAATTATGGTCTCAACCATATGGCTTAGCATTGATCTTTTTCTTGTTTATTTCACCTGTATTAGCTTTATTTCTGTTTGAATTGAAAACTCAGAGAGAAGAAATCTGAGCCTATAAATGGGTTGAGTTCTACAAAGTTGTTTTTCTGTGAGGTGGTGGTAGGGAACAATGATAAGCCGGTAGATTAAATCACAAATATAAGTTACTCTCCCTGCCATATTTGCAAAGAGAATACAATGCACAATCATGCCAACTATGCTGATCTCAAAAGTCATGGAGGATAGAGTCCATTCATAATCTTGAATTCGAAGAGATCAATAAGCAGTTACTATCAATAAACTGCATAGTTTTTTATGAAAGGTCAAAAGCTGAAAGTACTAATTCAAATGCCAGTAGGAGATGTTTTGGAGGTTGTAATATGCACAGATGTATTCTTGGACCCCATCTTTGCTGGTGCAGTTTGTCTTTGGCTCCATTATGTAGTGATTTGATCCAGCTCATGTTCTCAGATTCTGGGTGACTTTCAAATTCTTTGGGGACCCCAGCAAGTAGTTGGTGTCTTGGAGAAGGAAGACCTTGAGAGTTCAGTAGTCCCAAGGGCAATTGCACTTACATGAAGTTCTGGGTTAAAGAATTTCAGTTGCTCCCTGAGCTTCTCTTGAGAGAAGGACAAAAAGAGAAAGGAATGGGATAAAGATCTGATTCACTATTCTAGAGGGGGTACTATTAGCATCATCTGTGTGTTTGTACTCTGGTGCATTTCAATATACTACAAAAAGTTGCAAAACTAATGTGATCATTGGGCCAGCCGAGTTGAGAAAGCACTGTTTGTAGTGATACTCCATTCACACATTTGATAATAATAGTGTTCTTTTTTTTTGGAAAGAAAAGAATAATTGAATGAATTTTATATTTTAACCTGTTATCTTCTGTCTGTAATATGCTATATATTTATTTTTCTTCACATACATTTCAAAACCATTAACTAATTGGTTTTAATGTATTTTATATATTACATGAATTATATATCTATAATAAATATTACTCTATCATCATAAAAAAGATTTATACAGTAAGTGAATAACCAATATACAAAATTGAATGAAGCTTATATAGTATGTAGGTAAAAACAATAGGAGGGGACCTAGGTGGCTCAGTCAGTAAAGATTCTGACTCATGGTTTCGGTTCAAGTCATGATTTCGTGGTTTGTGGGATTGGACACTGTGCCTACTTGGGATTCTTTCTCTCTCTCTGCCTCTCCCCTGCTCTTGTGTGTGCTCTCTCTCTCTCTCTGCCTCTCCCCTGATCTGTGCGTGCTCTCTCTCTGCCTCTCCCCTGCTCTTGTGCGTGCTCTCTCTCTCTCTCTGACCCTCCCCTGCTCTTGTGTGTGCTCCCTCTCTCTCTCTAAAAATAAATAAACAAACATTTTAAAACCCAATTATGCATAGGAAGGAAGACTGGAAAATAAAAGAAAAACAATAACATCAATTGTGTTTTGAGATGAGGGTTTTTCTTTTTAATTGAGCAGAAACTTTCTATGATGTCCTAAACTGCAATAAAAACTGTTTGTATTAATCATGTTGATCTATAAGCGAATCTTCAAATTATTCTTCTATTAGGAGTTCTGTAACACCAGAGAAAATAAATATATACTCATTAAATAAAAAGCTTCTATAAGACTAAAAAATAATCAGCTAGCCACTGTAATTCTAAAATGCCTTGCATAATTTATAAGGTAAAAAAAATCAAAAGATGACAATTCATTTTAGTTTTTCTACTTTATAAACTATTATGTCTAGAAACAGACACGAAGGTGAGACCTTCCACTTTATGAAGAACCTTCTTGACCATGGTTGGATTACTTTACCATCCACTAATAACAGCTGTCATCAAATTTTAAAAAGTCAAACAATTTAAGACCGCATGTTAAAGCCCACCCAGGTCACCACTGCATCTCCTAAATACTCATTTCTTTGGTGGTGCATTGCAGTTTGGAGGGATTACGTTGGTAAAGTATAGGTGCTTTCGGGTTCCTTCTGAATATACCAAATATCTTCTAAGCTCATCTGTGCAGTAGAAGACAGAATACACATGTGGATACCAACAAAACTCTTAATCCTCCCTGAGGCTGTTGATTTTCAGCTAAAAGTATGATTTCTAGAATTAGATCATAGATGTCAAGGTCTGTTACAAACTCAGCTCTCATAGAAGATTTATGTATCTTGGCAGCTCAGCAAAGAAATCCCCGATTTCAGTGAGATCAAGAGAATCATTTTTAGAAAATCACTGCCAGACCTGAAGCTAATTTCCTCTAATTCCATGACATCTGTAAGCCTCATATGGGAGTCTGGGTTTTAATCAGCCCTGCAGTCTAACAAATGGCTAGTGATGCTTCAAGAAAATAAACACCAAAAACGATTTCACAGGAAAACCACAAGATAGAATAACAGAACAATATGGGCCGCAGGCTCTAGGTTACATACTGTTTCATTGACAACTTTGAAGACTTTATAGGCATTTAATTCAAAAATAGGAAAAAGTGTTAGTGTCACAAAGGGAATATTCTCCACAAAAGATTATTTAATTTTTTTTACTAATATGAAAGACGGCCAGAGAAACCACTATACCCTTAACACATAGATATCTTTCAATGGAAACCATATTTCAATGGAAAGAAGTGATGGTAGAAAATGAAATGCAAAAACGAATCTGGACCACAAGTGAGCTGTGGAAATACGGAACATGAAATAGATGCATCTTTTCAAGTGTTTAACTCTAGCCAACTTTTCAGAGTTGCCTTCATTATTTCTTCAAGCTAAATGGAATAGTCCCTCAACAGGGGACTATAAAGTTTTTCATCACCATATGATTTTTCAGTAAGCATAAAGCTTAAGAAGGTGAAGGTAAATAGTAACAACATTGTCCGAGTAGCTAATTTCACTGTGATAAAAATATCAGTAGCAATAAGCATGCATGCGGCACAGACGTACTCCTGCAAGGAGCAAGAAGTGAGCATTTGGGTGTAATGAATCTGGAAATAATTATGTTATTACTCAAAATGCTGCATACATTTTCTAATTGAATTTAATCTTATTTGCATTTTTCACATAATTGGCTAATAATACAAATTCCAGGCATTCTTGTTAAACTGTCAAATGAATTTTTAACATTAGTAAATAAAGAACATATGCTTATAGGAAAGGCTTCTAGAAAAGCAAAGGTAAACAAAATCAGAGTTAATGTTTTCTTTTTATAATCGTTAACAATACTATCAATACTAATTCAATATTCAAAACAAGCCAGGGGCTCACTTTACAGGCATAATCTCATTTAAGTTTCTCAACAATCCTATAAGGTAAAAGTTATTGTTACTATTTTGTAGAGAAGGAAACAGGTTTAGAAAAGTGAAGTAATTTGCCCAATCTAAAAAAAATTACAAAATGGCCGTAGGGGAAGGTAAACTCCTATCTTTGACCCCTGAGCATGTGTTTTCAATTTCTATGCCATATTGTCTGTCTGATAAATTCACATAATTTGCAACCTATTGCTGAGTGCATCTAAGTGATTTAACAGTGGGTCACCAATCCACATTTCTATCAGGATGCATTTTACTTCATATTTGAGCTTGGATTTTTAAAATTTGTGAACCAGGCTACTCTGTTTCCTATAGTTATACCCTTTATCTTTCTTTGCCAAATGTAGCTGTTTCCAAATGATCTATTCTTGGCTCTGTTCAAAATCCCAGCCTTGACCTTTCCTCAAGTGCCAAATTTTCATTTCAAACTGCCTGCCTGATGTTCCTTGATGGTCAACCCACATTAATATATATTTCTTACTGAATTCACCTTCTTCCTTCCCAAATCCATCCCTTCTACTAGATTTTCTATTTCTGCCCATCATTTTCACAATCACTTAGGAGGACAGAAACTAGTGTGAATCACCACCATTATTGTAATAATGGCATTATTATTCAGGAATATTCTATACCCTCTTCATTTTATGTGGTTTATACATGCCTAGGTTTGACTTTGATCTTGGTCATGTGATGTGTTCGGCCAATGAAATGTAAGCAGGTTTGACATACCTACATCCTTTAGGCAGCGGTGCACATTTCTATCAGCTCTCTTGTTCTTCCTCTCTGTCTTAAAAAAAGATATTGCAAACAGGGGCTATTTGTTTGGTCTAGATCTAGGAGTGAGAAAAGTCAAGCCACTGCATCCAACCCACAATTTGGCATGCACTAGAAACAAGGAATAAATGCTAGTTATGATAAGCCACTGATATTAGGGGATTATTTCTTGCTACGACCATTATAGATTTTTGTTTAACTCTCACCTGGACATCAAATCCATTACCATTTTCTTTAGTTCAACATTTGCAATGTAGCTTCTATGTATTTATTTTATATTACCACCACTATCCTCATTATGGTGATCCTTGCCCATTTCTGATGGTTGCAATTCTTTATGCCTGTCTTTTTCTCCAGTTTCTCATCTATCAGTATAACTATTTTTCAAATGAAATCTGATAATTTCACTTCTCTATTCAAATACCATAAATGATTCTCCAAGGGTGGGGGGGGGGAGGGAAGTCTCACAGAAGACTAAGTAATCAATTTGTCAAATAGGGCTATAGGTCCAATCAGAAGAAAAAGGAGATGTAATTACTGGATTTAGCAACTTGTGTCTGATGTCAATGAAAATCATTCTAACCTTACTAAGTCATTTTACTACCTAGTAAAAACATTTTGGGGGGAGAGTGGAGTGGATTTAAGAGACAACATAAAGAGAGAAATTGGAGATCGCTAGATAACTTTTTAAAAAAAATCTCTTTTCAAGAGTTTTGGTTAAAATAAAAAGGACAGAGAAAGGGGGTAGGCTCACGGGCCATATGGAATTAGGTGAGAGGGCTTTACTTTGTTTTGTCTTGTTTTGTTTGTGGGGACAGAGAAACTTCAATACTTTGGTGCACTGATGGCAATACCCTAGTGGAAAGAAATAGACACAAATTGATGATAGAGGAGAGCTTAGAAATAATGGAGTTATAGCTTTGAACAAATGAGGGAGGATAGGGCGCAATGCCTAACTGAAGAATTTAGACATGTGTAGCAGCTAAGACAGCTCCTATACAACAACAGAAGGTAACATAAGTGAGTTGTAAGGAAGGAAGTAGCAAAGGTGATGAGAGTTATATTTGAACTTTTTTTTTTTTTTTTGTCTTAGAGAAACCTTAAACATGCTAAGTGAGAATCAGAATGGAAATAAGATATCAGAGGTTTGAGGAGAAAGAACAAGTGTGAATTATTTGCCAAGAGAAAGGAAGAGTGAGTGGATCAGGGAAAGGTAGGATTTCTGGGAACTCTAGGATCTACCTGAAATGACTACCAGTCTGCAAGTACTTTCAAAATTTCTCATCACATTCAGCTGGGAAGGTGCAGAATGCATGAAATTTTGGGTTTTAACTAAAGACTCAAGTTTTGCTAGTCAGTTAAGCAAAGAGACAAGGGCAGTGGAGTAGAGGGCTATCTATATCCAATAAAGAGATTTTTCTTTATGGACCATGGACTCTAACCTATACAAGGAAGAATTGAGGGTGCAATGAAAGTATGGGATTCTGACAAATGTGGAATCGGCGGACTGCAGGTGCTGGTAGACTATTATTCATGATGCTCGGATAATAAAAGGGGTGAACTGGAAAAGTAGAGGTGGTTATTAAAAATATGATACTCAAAATCATTTCAGTGGAGAGGGTGAACCTTTTATTAACAGTGAAAATGCGTGGCTAAGCTCAAGTGGAAAGCAAGATCATTGGAGGATAAGGTGTCAAGGTTTTGAGAAGCGAGGCTGTTGCAAAGTATATGTAGATCCTTATATCATATGATGACTAGAACAGTGTTAGACAAAGTAACCAAAAAGGGGCGGAGGGAGTTAAAATCTTGAATAACTAAGGGAGAGTGGCTGAAGGTTCTTGGAGTTACAACACCAAGGAGGGGTATCAAGTAGGTGGTGTAGACTGATGGTGAGGAGTTTATAATTGGATGTTTTTAGGGAGGAGAAGGAGTGAAAATGTGTTCAAGGAAGGAGAATGTTTATCCTACTTGCCGGCCCAGTGGTAGGTGGGCTGTGCGTGAAGGGCTGTATCGGGATTAAAAGTATGGCAGAAGAAGCAGTTTAACAAGAAAAATAAGGTGAAGGATGTGGAGCTAATCTCCAAGAAGGGATTGCCCATACAGGCAAGGTAGCTGACAGCGGATATGAATTCTAGGAAGCACGGTAAAATCGTTCAAGGTATTGAGGAGGTAAGGAAAAATGGGAGTTTTAACAAGGGAGGATTTACACAGCTATACAGCTATAGGGGTATAGGTATGAGGGAGAAACTTTTAATTAGCACATGAAATGTATGTCTTAAAAGTTTGGTACTCGTAAACACAAAGTTTGTAAAAATAAACACCTTCTGTTAAAATGTTAACAGTAGGAGATATATGTCACACAGGGCTTTTGTTTAATAACAGATGAGCAGAAATCACACACAGCATGTGTGAAACAAAATATCAAAGTATGCAACACATACTTTATTACCCTCAAGTTAAGTCTTACCAGGAAAAAAAGAAAAGAGTTAACTCTATCTAAAAGAACAGACTATTCTTAAAACTTGTGCACAGATATTTTCAAAACAGGTCATTAATTTGACAAAACAATTAAGTTAAAATAATTCATCAGCCTCTACATTTATATTTGAAAATGTGCATATGCCAGGGAATGAACTAAATTAATAGCACCCAAGGAAATAGCTAATTAACGTTCTTGTCTTTAGGAAGCCTGGCATTTTTAAATGAAAAATTCTCTCTGTAGTGTGGTCAGAGGTAGAAACACAGTGTGGGTTACAAAGGGAAAGGGGTGAATAAACATGGAGGAGTCAGCGCTGAGATGCCAGACGCCAGGGAGGACACCCAGTGGCTCCGCGCCCTTCTCCTGGGACAGGGAGAAACAGCAAGTGTCCTTTGCCCATAGGAAGAACAGCAGAGCACCTCACACAAGACTCTCTCCTACTTCAAGATCTGCCCCTATCAAATTCCCACTATGTATAAATAGGTCTCGGCCAAGGGGTTCAAAGAGAAAGCAGCAAGAGACAACGAGAGTGAATGACAGCTGACAGTGAGCAAGAGACTGTCAAGAGGACAGACAGCTAAAAAAATAAGCTGACAGGGGCACTGATGACAGTGTACATTTCCCTTATTCATCTCCTGCCATTTCTATGCCATAAAGGGTTGCAATCGATACCTTGGGGCCCTCACGCAGTGCTAAGCACCAAGACCTGTGTCTGCGCTGGACCCACCCTGAGCCTTGCAGGGCTCAACTAACAGGCTCATTAGTTGTACCTCGCTATGCACGACAAAAGGCTTAATAATGTTTGTTGACTCTCATCAACAGATATTCCTTTAAGAACACTCCTTTGAATCTAAAAAATCAACCTCACTCTCTCTTAATATATTATAGTGCTATACAGTCCACAGGACATTTGAGATATCGTAACACTAAATAACTGAATGCTTCATATACCCTTTAAACAAAGCCTCCTATAACTTGATAGGTTTTTCTCCCGACTTCTTCATTTTCTGCCTTATTGCTTTTTCCCTTCATACCTACTAGCTTGTCACATACACACAATCTCTAAAATGTGCCAGCCTCCATTTATGATTACTAAATTGCTTGTAGTTGACAGGATTTCAAATTAGCCTATTTGTTATTATCGGGTGCATGTGCTCTGCTAAATAAAGTCATAAGACAAACAAGTTCGAGATAATTAGATGGGGCTGATTGTACCTGCAGTATGCACTTGACTTTCATGATTGATTCTGCATTGAAGACCACACGCATTACCGCACTCTGAAACAGCACCACCATAGGAGAAAAAAATCTAGGGTCCCTAGTGACTACCAGCGTCAATTTCAATGCTATTATCTTACCAAGACTCCAATATCTTGGAAAAACTCCAACGTGGCGGCCGATCACGGGTTATGATCTATTTTAGATAAAAAAATAAACGATAGTGGGAAAAAGGAAAATCTAACATCATAATCAATATGGACACCTGCTGTGTTAATAAGTAGCTGCTATTATAATAACAATGGAATCAGAAAGTTAAGGAAAGTATCTCTTCAAAGTATAGTGATTAAGTCTTTAATCCAAAGAGAACATTTATGCAGGTGAAAATTTATTTTAAAAGCATGTTTCAAGACAAAAAATATTTAAAAGTTAATTTACAGCTCACTCTATATATCACAGAGAGGTCTTCATTTTACAAAAGGATTCCTATTGATTTTTAGAAAATGAGAGAAAGGTCTGTTCAACTCCTGATGCCTGCTTGTCGACGGGACATGGGACACGATAATCTTCTTTTTACACTTTCTACTAGCACTTTGTACTTTTATACCTCAACCCATACCATGTGAGTATCTACTATGGAAAAGATAATCTCAAAGGAGAAAAATCTGAACTATACCAAATCCTTAAACTATTCTAGTCAGAAATGTCAGAAAAGGAAGCCCATGTGGATACAGTCTGAGATTCTATTGTCAACAGTGTGTGTGTGTGTGTGTGTGTGTGTGTGTGTGTAAGGACAAACATGTTCATAAGGTATTAAAATATACAATGAACACACAATATTATAAATGCATTCACTCTCAATGCTTCAGTTACCTTATTTGCAAAATGCAGAATATAATATATTCAATTCTTAACATGAAGCACTTAGCACAGCATCTTTTATGTAGTTAGACACATACAAGACTCTTTCCCTTTCTTCCATTTTAAGGCATAAGCCTCCTCACTTATCCTGCTGGAACTGATGGAAATTCCACTTGGTGACCGGGCCTCATCACTCCCCAGCATTCTCTTTGAAGATGGTTCCATTTAAGGGATATGATCAGTGCACCAGGGAAACGAACTGTTCTCTACTTGAAAAAGACTCATATTTGTTTTCTTATTTTTAAGGGAGTAAACATTTTTAAAAGCCAACACTGTCTTCTGTGAAGACAGGGAAAGGGGGGCATTGTTCTTGAAACTATATGAGATACTATTTGTGCATCTCATGTATTTTCTACAATAGTCCTACTAAAAATGGGCTTTTTTGAAATGATGAAACAGATGTTAAATACCATATATCAAACAAAAAATACCAAAAAAGATTGCCTTTTTCTGCTGACAAAAAAATCATTCATCATGAAAATAATGCATAACTCATTGGTATACTACTAAGACTTCAAAGGAAGAGTATACCATACTTTGTTTTAAAGCACAGTTCTTTAAAAATTGATGACTATGGACTCATTTTTCTAATGACAGTCTCAGGTATGTGAGCTATAAATCTAGGTTTTTATATTTAAGAAACTCACACAGTATTTTCATTAAAAAAATCCTCTAGAATTCCTGCACTAACCCATCCTTACCCTGGCTATAAGAATTCAACAGCATGTAGGCTGTGCCTGCTGTGACAGCTCTAGTGACAAAAGATATTACACTTCCTAACAACAAGGGATATTCACAGCTGGGGACTTCAAATGACAGATTTATTTTAGGGTCAATTCTGTCTGCTGCTTGGACACAGGAGGCTGTGATTTGTGTAAGTCTTATTCTTGATAGATTTAGGGAACCAGTGAGTTAAGGCTCTTAACTAGAGGAATACTTATCAGAAATATACTAAAAAATTTTTCCCTATAATGGATTTCTGTAAGTATTGCTTCCCATTTGCTAAAATGATTAAGCATTCAGATGACTGAGACAATGCCCCATTTTCTTTTGAGTGTTTTGTAAAGTTGAGGCAGTAGGTCTTACAAGATCATCTTTCCGTTCTCTTTTTAGTTGTCTGTTATCATGCTGCAATGGTGCTGAGAGAGAAGCTATGGCTTTAAATTTAGAAGGACAGAAAGAATGAGACACAACTCTTACACTTGTTACTTTACCACCTAATGGCAATAGGGTTTGAAGTAGTTCAAAGAGAATGAGACTGTTAGGGTCGAACGGTACGCCACTCCCTCCCCCAGCCAAAATAATGTGTCTCAGTCCTAACCTCCAGAATGTGACGTTATTTGGAAATGGGGTCTTTACAAAGTTATTAAGTTAAACAGAGATCATTAGAGTGTACACTAATCTAAGATGACCTGTGTCTTTATAAGAAGGGGAAATCTGGACACAGACAGACACAGAGAAAGGCAATGTGAAACCAAAGAGAGAGGGCAGCAAATGCAAGCCTAGGAGGGAGGCCTAGGACAGATCCTTCCTTATGGCCCCCAAGTTTTAAACCTGCCAACACCTGGGTTTTCTATTTCTAGCCTCCAGAACTGTGAGACAATGCATTTCTATTGTTTAAAGTATCTAATTTATGGTTGTTATGGCAACCCTAGCAATCATACAGAGAATAAATATCAGGCCTAAGAATGGCTTGGAAGAGGAGAGAGCAAAACATAGCAGTGGACCAAATCCAAATTGTAGACCCTGTGAGCTAAGAATGTCCTTTACATTTTCACATAGTTGAAAATACTTGTAGATTTTTTTGTTCCTTTTATCATCCAATCAATTTCTTCATTTTGCCTCTCACCCTACAAAGATTTTCTGTCTGACCTTTTCCGGAAAATATTTGCTAATCCTTGGCCTACATAAGAATCAAGTTGAGCTCACTTTCAATCCTGCCTTTAATTACTGGAAGTTCAGTTAACCTCACTGACTCTTCTGAATTTTTATAGAATAAGTCTTTTACACAACTTTCCTCATTTCGCAGAATTAGTATTAAGAAGTAAATAAAAAATAACAATGTGGAATAACGAGATATGTAGAAAGGTCTATATACATATAATTATAGTTTTTCCTAGAAATGTTAATATAAACTATATGTATACCAAATTTCAAAGGTCTATACTTTTATTCTATAATTTTTCTAAACTCAGAGATCAGTTCTTTGTTGTTTTAGATAAAATCAAAATATACTTCAGAATTTTTTTTTTTTTTTAATTTCTAGGAGAGAGAGAGAGAGATAGCATGAGCAGGGGAGGGTCAGAGAGAGAGGGAGATACAGACTCTGAAACAGGCTCCAGGCTCTGAGCTGGCAGTCAGCACAGAGCCCGACGCGGGGCTCGAACCCACAAACCGCGAGATCATGACCTAAGCGAAAGTCGGAGGCTTAACCGACTAAGCCACCCAGGTGCCCCTATACTTCAGAATTTCTAAAGAAAATTGCCATCGGATATTCTAGCATTATACTTTGCTATTTAAATGTCTTGTTTGAGTGTCTTGGTCAAAATATTTTTTAAAATATCACCAGCTCGAATCAAATCAACACGTTGTATACGTTAAACACATACTGTGCTGTATGTCAATTATATCTTAATTTTTTAAAAAAAGAAGCAAATGGCAAGAATCTGGATGATATGGTTTGGGAGACATTCACACATAATAAATTACTCTCCATAATGCCTTCAACTGTTAACACCCTTAACTACATGCTTCTTTTAGACCCAGGCTTTAAAAAAAAAAAAAAAAAAAAAAAAAAAACTCGCCACAAAATAAAGCATCGATGCATTCATCTATCCATTCATTTAAATAAATATTTATTGAGATTTGGCAGGGCATCAGTGCAAACTGCCAAAAATAAAAGCCAGATAAGGTATGGAAAGAATATTTTTGATATGATGTGTAGGGCATTATATAACACAAGGATGCACATGATGCAATGAGGTTTCAAGCCAAGAGATGTATATTTTGTAATAAGAACTGCATTTGAATTTGGGGTTACAGGGATGAATGGGACATAGTCCCTAACCTTGGATACATCACAGGCTTCTGGGGGAGACAGACACATAAACAGTCTTCTAAATAATACAGTAATATAATAAAATTTATATAATATAAATTTTATAGTAATTTTATACAATATAATAAAATTTATATTATATAAATTTTAATATAGTAAAAATAAATAATATAAAATGGAAGTACAGCTACTGCACTAGGATAGTGCACAGAGCCTACCAGGGCTTTGAGGGCAGCTCACAGAGGAGACAACACCTGAAGTGAATCTTGCAGAAAAAGTAAGAATTATGAAGGAAAACAGAATGAGTATTCCAGGTTGAATATGGGATTCCAGGTCTAAGCAAAGGCATCAAACAGCAGACTGGGTGTGGGGAGACAATAACAGTTTGATATTTTCTTTTTTATTTTTTTTAATGTTTACTTATTTTTGAGAGACAGAGTGTGAGCAGGGGAGGGGCAGAGAAAGGGGGAGACATAGAATCCAAAGCTGGCTCCAGGCTCCGAGCTGTCAGTACAGAGCTCAGCACAGAGCTCGAACCCATGAACTGTGAGATCATGATTTGAACCAAAGTTGGATGCTTAACAAAATGAACCACCCAGGCCCCCCAAGAGTTTGATATTTTCAAATTGTAACCTGTAAGGCCAGGAAAGGCATGAGGCCAAGTAAAGCTATGAACAGAAGCCAGGATGCCCAGGTTTGAAACAGAAGGGAGAGAGAAAAAGGGTACACTGGTAATTGTATAGAGTAAGCATGTTAAGATGTAAGTGAAGACTTAGGCAATTACTGTGCTTCTTTGACTGTGTTGATTCACTCAAGAATGTACATATGATAACCTATCTAATCCTTGTAACTCCCACGAATCTGGCAAAAGCATGCTTTCCTCCCCATTGGATTTGAACCTTGAATTATGTAGGGACTGAGAATAAGCTGCCTTTATGAGAGGGGCATTAGTCCTACCCATGCAAAATACCACATGGCAATAAATAAAACTGGATCCTATATTCAGCTACATCTAAATTCAGAACGACTTATAAAAATTTTAGTTATGGGAACAATGATTTTTTTTCTTAAACCAGTTTTGGTAGGATTTAAATTTTTTTTTAAGTTTATTTTTGAGAGAGACAGAGAGAGAGAGAGAGAGAGAATGAGTGAGAGAGAAAGCGAGAGAGAGAGAGAGGGGCAGAGAGAGAGGGAGAGGGAGACACAGAATCCAAAGCAGGCTTCAGGCTCCCAGCTGTCAGCACAGAAACGGACATGAGGCTCAAACTCATGAACCTTGAGATAATGGCCTGAGCCTTGATCAGTCACTTAACAGACCAGGAGCCCCTCAGTTATGCTAATTTCTGTCTCACAATACTATATTTTCTCAAAATGTATACACTTATTTAAAGACTTATGGTAAGTACATGGTAGATAATGGCAAAAGCAGAGGGTACATGATGGTCCTGATCGAATGGACTTACACCTGGTAGCCGTGATTATAGGGCTAAGTAAGGGGGAAAGATGGAAAATCTCTATGTTTATCATACAAACTTTATTTAATTACATTGTGGTCAGCCCTCACTAGTACCCTGTATCCCATCAAGATTCCATATTTTCCTCTCCAGAGAATAATCTCAACTATTGCTATTTGAAAAGGAGCAGTTACCCAGTTATTCATGAGTTGGGTTGGGAATCTGGGGGTCTGATTATTTCTTAAAAATGTTTTAATACAATTCCTTCCATTTTTACTTCACATGTATTCTTACACCCCAAGGTAACTAATCTTAAAATTCCTAAGCCTTTTGGCATGCCTGCGCTTCTTGACTTTACCCACAGTGTTCCACAGTGTGCTCAGTGCTTTCCTGGGACTGCTAAATCAGTCATCATTCTCCCTCTGTTTTGCCACTTTCAATGCTTTTTTTTTTTTTTTTTTTTTTTTTTTTTTTTTTTTTTTTTTTTTTTTTTTTTTTTTTTTTTTTTTTTTTTTCTATTGTTACCCTCTATTCTGGCCCTTATGGCTTTATACATTTAAGAAAATCTTTTCACTAAAATATTTGGAGAGTCTTTAGTAGCATTNTGCTATTGTTACCCTCTATTCTGGCCCTTATGGCTTTATACATTTAAGAAAATCTTTTCACTAAAATATTTGGAGAGTCTTTAGTAGCATTGGGGTGGGCATGGTATACGAATATGAAAATATTCCTTCTGTAAAATCAACAGCATCAACCTATTCTAAAAGTTTAGTGGTTAACTGGAATCAGAACAGCATTTCTATTGGTTTTCATTACAAACAACCTGTTCTAGCCATCAGTTAATCAAGTTGGCTTAGAAAGGTCAGGGGACAATGAAATGACTGAGTCTAATTGAAGCTGGAAAAGACTTTAAAATAAAACTATATATTAATATCATTTTTAAATCCACTTACTTATTTTATTTCACTTGACCCAAATTATTTTTAATTTTATCTAGTACATGCCTGGGTTATCAGGTAGAGATGGCTGGTACAAACTATCTGGGATCACAGTAGAATTTACTGTTAGAGAAACAAATAATAAGGTTTTCTGTAACAAATAAAGTACCTCCCAATACTTAATTAAGTTGCGACTCTTAAATACAAAGAACAAACTGAGGGTTGATAAGGGCGGAGGAGAGGGGAAAATGAGTGATGCGCACTGAGGAGGGTGCTTGTTGGGATGAGCACTGGGTGTTATAAGTAAGCCATGAATCATGGGAATCTATCCCCATAACCAGTGTATACCCCCCTCCCCGTATACACTGTATGGTAGGCAACTTGACAATAAATTATATTTTAAAATAAATAAATAAGATATTTAATTAAATTTGGAGAAGCAGCACAGTTTCAGTCAACAGTGTTTACCTTCTATTTTGTCAGCAGCAAAATCTGGCTGACAAAATATTTTTTAAAATATTTCTCATTTTTATTTATTTATTTTTTAATTTTTTCAATGTGTAGAGAGAGACAGCATGAGTGGGGGAGGGGCAGAGAGAGAGGGAGACACAGAATTAGAAGCAGGCACCAGTCTCCTGGTTTTCAGTGCAGAGCCCGATGTAGAACTCAAGCCCACGAGACCTGAGATCATGACCTGAGCTAAAGTTGGACGCTTAACCAACTGAGCCACACAGGCTCCCCTGCTGACAAAATATTTTAAATTTAAAACAAACTCATGAATCCTAAGAGTGTATAAAACCTTAAACATATACATTAAATTTAAAAATATTTAAAATGAAAATAATGTATATACTCTTAAGGAATGAGATATAGACAGAAAAAGAAAATAAAATTCCAAATGTACATATGTGTGTGAACACACACACACATACACACACATTCACACATGTACATATACACAAACAGACACATGTATACATCCTAGGGATCTTCTATAAATTCAAAATTCAATCTTTTTAGAAAAACATACACAGATATAAACATACAACCAGATAGCTAAGATTCTGCTCATGACTTTGCAAATTAAACCAGAAATTCGATATATGTCTTAAATCTAAGGAGTTCACACATACTCCTTAGATAGAATTCATTCCATATGATAGCAGAACATACAATCACTACAAGTCATAGTTTAAAATAATATTTAATACTCTATGTATTGTTTACTATGTAAGTTAAGCAAGCAGGATAATATATCGTATAGACGGTAAAACCCAAACTACGTAAATGGAGACGGTGAACATGCCTGGGAAGAAATATGTCAAGGCAATATTCTTAGTTGTTTGTGGATGGGAGGGTAATGGATTATTTTTAGATTCTTCTTTAGGCTTATATGTATTCTGTGCTTTTCCTCAATAATCACAGAAATGCCTTATAATAACAAAATAACTATTTAATTCAGAAAATAAGCACTAATTTGTAATGAAAACACTTTCATTTGCAACTTATCTGAAAAAAACATATGGAAGCTCTGTTAATGCTTAAAAAACCACAGCTCACTGCAAATAACTTTAACCATTTCAAACACAAATTAAGGCAAGCAAGGAAAAAGAATAAAAGGGGAGCACATATGACTACTAAACAAGTCCATGCCGCCCACTCTATACAGCTGGAGTGAGGAAGATGCAGAATTTATCAGCTGCCAGCCGGGAGCCCTCAATGTAATGATCCCAACTTGAATTTCTCACTCCATTAGTTGGCCTATTAAAAAAAGAATTCATTCCTAGCTCTTGCAGGGGAGAAAAAAATAAAAACCCACAAATGATTCATGTATAGATGCAACTTCTTAAATCAAATTAAACAATGAAATTAGCCGATATAGTCTCTCCTATTTTATTGCTTTTTGTGAAAAAGAAATCATGTCCTATAAAAGGCCCGCCTTGCTGTTCCCTTCATATAACTACTCTTTTTAATATTTTTCTATATATAAGCTGAACATAATTCTCCCTTTTCTATTTTTCTAATGTTTCCTTGAGCCTGTTAGAAATAGATATTTCAATTGTTCTTTTCAATATACATATATATAAAAAAAACAAAACTGCTAAATTGCTTTATTCATATTTACAGACTGGCCAGCATTCTAGAAGCTCTAACACTAGTGAAAATATTGTTCTGTCAGTTTTGTTTTTAGGTTTATCAAAAATCTGCAGTAAAACAGAATAGGATTATATACTGAAGGAACGTACCAACACTTGTGAAATGGAAAAGAAAATAAACCTGTTAATATTTTACAGATATGTTTAGACCAAAGGGAAAAATAAAATAATTTACAAAATCAGACAATGTATATGCAGGCATAGTAAACAAACTTTTTATCTAGCTGCACCTGGGTGTCTCAGTCGGTTCAGTGTGCGGCTTCAGCTCAGGTCATGGTCTAGAGATTCGTGAGTTCAGCCTGGGATCAGGCTCATGTGCTGATGCTCAGAGTCTGGAGCCTGCTTCAGATTCTATGTCTCCCTCACCAGATTATTCTTTCCCACTCTCAAAAATAAATAAACATTAAAATATTTTTAAAAACCTTTTATCTAAATTAATGATGTTACAAATAATAGTAAGAGCACAGGAACTGGATTCAAATCTTACCATTACAGTTAATTAACAAAGTGTCTGCAGGCAAGTTTATTAACCTAAGAACTCTTTGCCTCATAAAGTGGCAGAAAACACACACACACACACACACACACACACACACACACACCCCACTTCATAGGGCTGTTGTAAAAATAAAATGTAACAATGTATTTAAGTAATATGGTCTGATGGCTGCACATAACTAGCCCCCAATGCTGAAAGCTACTACAACTAATTTTTATTATAATAACCTTGACTCTCCTTTTTTTTTTTTTCATTACCATCTTCATAAGATTATTAATAAATTGTTTTGGAAGGAGATAAGGTAAAACTACTGCATATATAAGACTACTGAGGACCACCTCTTCTATAATAGTAAAGTTTAGCTTAGGCCAAGTTTAATAATGTCAGGAGGTGGTAGAGCTTTCAAAGAGGTGGTAGAGCTTAAAGCCACCTGTATGCATCTTTTGGAAAACATTAAACAGTATCCCAAACAAAAATATTTACAGCTTGGGCTAGTTAGATTGTCCAAGTATCCTTTTGATCTCAATGGCTTTTTAAACTTGAATAATTTGAATTCTAATTCCCTTGAATACAGGGTTCCCTGGGATTGAACGCAGTGCTTGGTAGAAGGTAGGTTCTCAATAGTGTTTCTGGTGTGAATTAATTCTATGAGGGGTATTACTTAAACGTACTGGAAGTCTATAAGATTATTCACAATGAGGTCAGTTAACTCTGAGAATTGGAACCCAGAAAAGATGTTCAGCAGCAGTTCTTAAGTATGCAAAGCTGAGAAGGGTGTCAAAGGGAAGTTGAAAAGGCACATCAGTCTTTTTCTGCTTCTCTAATATTTTGCACTGGTCTCTTTCTACTTAAGAGTAAAGAAACAAGAGCAAAAAAAGGCAGACCATTTGATTATGAAGTGAAATAATTATATTTACTTTATCTATTTCCATCTCAGCCTATTAATCTTTTTTGTGTTTGCTTTTAATTACAACACAAAGCCAGTAAGCTAATGAAGGAAATACTTAAGATATGGGACTGTACTGATTCTGTGATTATGCTAGGGCAAATCAACACAGAATAGAATGAATTATTAGAATGTACACACACTAGCGACAAGCATCATGAATCTGACCCCTAGAGATATTTGCTTGATGGCTTAGGAGAAATCTCTGTTGCCTTCACTTCTCCTATTTGAAGAAGGTGCGGAAATATCAAATACCTCCCACCCATAGAAATGACTCCTTACATGATTTTGTGAGAATTTGCATGGCTCTCTTTGTAAAGGCAGTGCAGTATTCTGCACATTGATAACAACTGTAGATTTAGGGCAAAGGGATCCAGAATATACCACTGTGAAGAGGTTTTTTTTTTTTTTTTTCTTCTGAACTTTCCTTATTGCCTAAAAGTATAGCCTCTGCAAAATAATTCAACTGGCGTTAAGTCCCCTCCCTGGGAGTTCTGTAACCAGAGAAGACTGAATCCTATCATAAGGACAATATGAGAAGATGGATATTAGTTGACCCTACTGTGGTTAACACTTTACAATGCATGCAAACCAAACTGTCAGGCTGGATGCCTTAATCATACACAACAATGTATGTCAATTATTTTTCAATAAACTGGAGGGAAAATAGATGGTACTTAGTTCCAAATTCTAATTTTCTCTGCGAGTCACATTTTCTCAATTCTCACATACATAGGTGAATAAAAGTTTGTCTTTTTTCTTGACAGTCTCCTTTTGTCACTGTAATTTCACAGTCCCCAAACTCTAAACCTAAGTGGATAGAGGGAAAAGTCCCTGACTGCCCACAACAAGCGATTTAGTATGACTAGATGTTTCGTCCTAGGCTTCCCTTAACATATTGAGTTATAATGACAGATAAACTGAGAGCCATGTAAAATCATGACAGTCCCTTAATGCCTTTGGTAAACTCTTTCATCACCATGATTTCAGTGTACGACTGTAGGGTAACAAATCAAACCAATCTGTCAGTGAGTATATTACATGTGATGTATTATGCTTTTAATTTTCAAAAGCTCATGATTCAACAATCAAAAATCAGTAAAAATGTGAATAGATAAATTGGTTACTTTACAAATGAAAATAGCAATCACTGTATTTAAGAAGATACTTTAGGTAATAATGTCATAGATGATCCAAAACGGACACGGAGAATGAGATCTTTGTCATTATAATACGTGGAATTTTGTTCATTTTCCAAAAAGAGTTTGTTACCTGGAGATTTATCTTTCTCTCTTTTGAGACTCATTCTGTCATTATATTGACTTGATGGTCACATGGATAATCCATCTTAATAACCAAATTTTGACTTCTATGACCATCCTACTAGAGTGACTCAGTCTATTGTCTATACCTTGTTCAATCATCCAGGAAAGTTGTACCTCTCAATTGTTAAGCTTCATGCTATTTTATTTTATTCTTTTGCATAAACCCTTCTCTAATTAACTTCACTTGTCCTAGAATTTGACATTGTTGCTCATTTCCTCTACCATTTCAAAAATATCAGATAGCCTTATTTGTTTTTCAACTTTGTGTTGGAGCTATTTTCTCTCCCTCTTCAATGGTTACTCTCCCTTTATTCACTCTTTAAATGTCAAGGGCTCATTCTCACGGTTTGTTTTCCCACTCCACATCGCAGATACAAATGTGCTCTTAGCCTGCACAGTGCTAATTCACATAATGGTTTAAACAAAATTAATTAGTTATCACCATAATAAGCCTCAGACCAGCTCCACGGAGGGATGCTACGGCTGGGAAACTGACCTGAGGTTGTCCTGTCTTGCATTATAAACTTGGAAATGTACTCAAATAGGTTTGCTTCCATTACTTGCATCTGGTAGGCTGGCTTCTAATGACTGGTGAATATCATCAAAAGTGTATCTCTGTGGGAAACTTAAGGCACTAGGAGTTTACATGACTATACATGAGAATGTTCACTGTCTCTTGCTTACATAAGCTTCTCTGCAGTTTCCTACATTACCTGCCATCGAAGAAAATGTTTACCTTTATCTATTTATCTTACAGACCTATTAAGACCGTTACAAATATTTAAATATTGGGAGGCTTCTGACTAAGGTCCAGAGTCTGACTTTACTTGAAAAATCAAATGGCTTGGCAGTATTTAGCCCCCCTTTTCCACATTTCTGCATTTCCACAGGCAGCAACCTCTAGAGCTAAGGGTGCCTATTTGCTTCAGATTGATCACACTGAACATATCCCTTCTGCCTCATTCATTTCATGTGATCATCCCGATCCCTGAGGGATCTGAGGTTAGTAACAGACATACTATATAGAGTCGGTATTTTAATCCAGCATTTATAGAGACTAACCTATATCTCCAAGGGTATAACCACCCAGGAGTTATACAGTGTTATAAATTTAATTGTGCCCCATTCCCGCCAAATTCCAATGTTGAAGCTAATCATCAATGTGACTATATTTGAGATAGGGCCTTCACAGAGCTAATTAAGGTTAAATGAGGTCATAATGGTAGGGCCCTACTCTGATAGAATTGGTGTCCTTGTAGAACAAGAAAGACATGAGCGATCTTCCTCTTTCTCCCTGAGGGAGCACAGGGGAAAGGCGGTATTAGGACAGAGTGAGAAGGTGGTCAAACCAGGAAGAAAGCTCTCAACAGATAATGACTTTTGCAGCACTGTAACCACGGATGTGTAACCTTCAGAACTGTGTAATATCATGTATCTGTTGTTTAAGGCACCCATTTGGTATATTTTGTACACGAGCAGAGAAATATCTACAGACCAAACGCATGTTCCTTTAGAAATAGTGCCCCTGGGCACCTGGGTGGCTCAGTTGGTTTAATGTCTGAGTTTGGCTCAGGTCATGATCTCAGGTTCCTGAGTTCGAGCCCCACATCAGGCTCTGTACTGTCAGTGCAGAGGCTGCTTGGGATTCTGTCTTTCTCTCTCTCTGCCCCTCCTCCACTCACACTTTCTCTTTAAATATAAATAAATAATATAAAACAAAAAGAAATGGTGCCCCCATTCTGGCTTTCCAGCTGGGAGCTCATCTTCTTTCACTGGACTCTTGCAGTCACTTCCTGAGCAGTCTGTCTCTGTACCTTCTCTATTCACTAATTGCTGTGGGGAGTTCTTTTTAAAATACAATAAGGATAACACATGCTCTTGATTTGAAATTTAAGAAGAAAATGAATTAAAATAGTAAAATAGCCCCTTATCACTTATAGTTCCTCCAGGTCCTTTGCCAAGTGCACATCATTAAATGGGTCTGACAAAGACTCTTTTTGACTAAACTTTAGTCAATCTCCTGTGAGGTCTCTTCTTGGGACTAGGCCTTGACTTTGACCCACTGTTGGGCCTCCATATCCCAGTTTTGGCAAGAATACTGCCTGCTAGGGCATTTTGGAGAGAATCCTCTGCCCTTGGTATTTGAGCAACAGTCCTCACCTGTGATATCTGGCTGTAGTCTTCACCCCCCACAATCAGGATCTGATCACCTTGGCCTCTCTTCAGCAGGGATCCTCAGTGGGCTTAATAAACATTCCCCTACCCTTGATGTCTCCTCTTAGTAATTTTCCATTCACTGACCCCCCACCCCCATTCTGCTTGTTGGCTATGAATCCCCACTTGTTCCTATTGTATTCAGAACTGAGCTCAATTGTATACTAAGGTCTCTTTCCCCTATTACCTGAGTTCCTTACAATTGCTTTAACAATGGCCCACTTCTGCTTTTCTGCAACATGCCCTTAAACTAAACTTTTCTATGCTTCTATGCTCTCCCACCCCACATTCCTTTAGCTTTCTCCTAGGCCATATGCCAAAAAGTCATTTGTCCCATTTAAATCATACTACTTTTTGAAGTTTTTCCTTATTCTCCCAGGTAGGAATAACTACTTCCCTTTGGGGTGCTTCTAAGTACTTTGTATATACATCTATTACAACTTAATAACTTTATTATCATTTTATTTTTTGCTTACATTACATTGAGCATTAAGCTCAGGGTCTTTCAACTTTATTATCTTGTTTTGTTTTTACCCAAGGTGCCATTGTGCCGTCATGCATTTAGGAGGGAATTATACATTTACTAATCAAATATTTGTTAATGCTAGCAGAGGAGGTAGTGTCAGGACAGTAAAAGAAGTTGATAAAAACCAAAACAACAACCATCCCCCACCTTTCCCCTCAAATTGCCTTTTAAATATAGTACAATCCAATTGTATAAGTGTACATGAATGAGGATTGACTTCATTATAACCAGAGTCAAATGGATAAAGCCCACACATTTTAATTGTCCATTGTGAGTTTATTCATGAAGTTCCCAGAGCATCTTCAACATTTCTACAAAGATTAGTCCCATTCTGTAATCTTTTTTTCGTCATCATAGTAAATAAATGGGGTTGGTTTTGGATCGATATGGAAAATGAAGGGACTGCAATATCTCTGAGTAATAAAATACTTAAAATACACCACAGTTGTCTGTTCAAAGCCCTCCTCTTCACTTTGGGGCCATTTCAATTGTCGAGAAGAAGAGTTGAGCTGTTGTCTATGGTCCAACAGATTTTAACCGATGTTGATCAAAGGGAAACCTTATAACCTTCACTTAAAAAACACAAGCAATTCAAATCCATTGCTATCCTAGGCAGTTGGCTACTATGCTCTTATGTAATTGCATTTTCATTGATATAAAAATTAAGAAACATGAAATATAAATATAAATCTAAGAAATATGAAAAATTGACTTCTAGGTTTATTTTTGCTCTTAAGCATTTTTATCAGTGAGTTATTGCAAGCCTTACATTTACCAACTTACTAAAATGAACCAAACACTAATATTTTCCATATTATTTAAAAGAACCTTGACGAAGATAGCTGGGAAACTATAAATACAGGAGGTAAAAGATCCAAGCCCTTATACTATTCTGCCCACTAAATGAAGGCATTAATCAAAATTATATTTCTTAAAACATCACATAAATAAACTGTTATAGAGGAAAAAGTGGGGGAATCAGTGACTAATAGGAAATGCTTTTGGGGAGCACTGAGTTAAAAAAAGCTAATAAGCAGTTTTTATTTTGAAGTACAGGATTTCTCACTATCTTTTTTGAGTAAAACTGAGCAAAGAGGTATCACCTTATAGCTATTCTTGCCTATCCTATTTGAAATGGATATAATAATTAAGAAAGCTTTATGAAACAACATCCTGTACAAGAAGATTTTTAAATTAACAGTAAGACTTACACAACTATAATATTATTTGTTTGTTCGTTTAGTGCCACAGAGGGACTTACACAAGTATAATACTCATTTATTTATTTAGTGCAAGCAAGGAAGAGGGTCAGAGGGAGTGGGTGAGGGAGAGAGAGAAAGAGAGAATCCTGAGCAGGTTCCATGTTGACCATGGAGCCCAACATGGGGCTCCATCCCACAACCTGGGACCATAACCTGAGCCAAAACCAAGAGCTGGACACTCAACCTACTGAACCACCCAGGTGCCCTTGCATTTTTACAGTTATATACTTCCTGACTCACTTCCAGAAGATAGGATTTTAAAGGAGCTTCAGACTTGTCTATAATAAAAGACAAATTTCTATCTCTGCTGACAGCAGGATTTTGCTTATGACTTCATTGGTATTTAATGTATACAAGTGATTAAAGTGGGTTTTGTATTCCTTAAATTACACAATTCTTTCAGAAACCTCTTATACAATTCTCAGAAGCCAAATCTAACCAATGGGGACAATTTATTTTAGGGGCAACATGTCATTATTTGATCTAATTTAAAGATTAGTGCCATTGTTATTTTTATGTTGTCTTTCCCTTGACAGAGCACAGCTAATAAAGTGAACAAACACTTCAATATGCCATTTTTTTATGCTTAAATGTTTATGTTAAGGGTTTGTGTTTTCCTAAACCTCTGTCTGCTTGTTCACGTTAGGATACTGATTGGCTAACCTGAGCACACATAAGAATCTCCCAGAGGGCCTGCTGCAGCTCACATTGCTGGCCTACCCCACAGCTTCTCACTCAGGAAATCTAGGATAGAGCTGATCTGCATTTCTATCAAGTTCCCAAGTGCTGCTGATGCAGTTACCACACTTTAAGAACCACTGCTTTCACGCAGGCCCACATTCATGAGACACACACCTGGGTTCCTGTTGCTCTGTGGCTCCTCAGAAAGGCTCCAATCAGATTCTTAAAGGAGTAAGAGAGTTATCTCAACTGTCTCCAAAATAAGGCACCTTTGTGATGATTCCTAAATTCTGCTGCGACATCTCATTTCCTTTTTTTTTTTTTTTTTTAATGCTTATTTATTTTTCAGAGAGACTCACAGAGCACCAGGCAGGGGAAGGGCAGAGAGAGAGAGAGAGATGCAGAATCTGAAAAGGGTCCAGGCTCTGAGCTGTCAGCTCGAACTCGTGAATGGTGAGATCAGGACCTGAGCCGAAGTTGGACACTTAACTGACTGAGCCACCCAGGTGCCCCATCATTTCCTAAAGACCAACAGACTTTTCCCCTCCTTTGATATTCTCCACTGTCTGCTAAGAATGTATAGGTCATTAGTCTCCACATGTAGTCCACACTATGCATTTTTCCCCCTTAAATCACTGCTTCCTATTTTCCACATAACCCATTCCCTGTCTTACATGATATCTTTGCAGTATGTTGGCTCTTTCCTGGCCTCATTTGCCTCTCTTCCTAGCTGGACTCTATTGCTAGCCTATATGAATATATAGCTTACATTCATTCTTTTGTTCATTCACTCTATAGCATTTGTTAAAGGTTCAAAATGCAATGGATATGACAACATTTCTGCATTCATGCACCTACACTGTAATGGGGAAGATATAAGACAAACACACAAGCAACAAAGTATGATATAAAGAAGGGATGTGTACACTGAAGACAATAATATAAGGTAATGGGTAAGAAAGTGACTGGAAATCAAATGTATCTTAGCCTCTGTGGAATCATCTTTCTGAGAAGAAACATAAAGCTGAATTGAAATGTTATGATGGAGAAAACAATGCAGAGAATGTAGAAAAGGGCATTCCAGGCAGAGGAAGCATCAATTCAAGGGCAGAAAGAAGTCCAGGGTGGTTGAAGGAGTCCGCAAGGGGGAATGGTTGAGGAGTTCAAGTTGGGGGTGGGGAAATAGCATTGTTCATACTCCTTTTGTAACCATGTGCTTCTCTCACACACAGCTGGTATGCAGACTAGGAGACTAGGATATACACATCCTAGTGGAAACTGTGCTTTAGCCCACAGGAGTTAAAATATCAATAGCATTATTTCAAGCGTATTCAGAGCCTCACATCTTCTCCTTGCCTCAGCTGGGTAAATGGCTGCCATGTCTATTCTCACCCCAGCAGAAGTCTGGGGTTTTATCTTCTGGAGAGGTCTTTGATCTACGGATGCCAGGCACATATCCGAACACCTAACTCTTAACCTCCAGCCTAACACTAGCTGTAAGCCCTGGACAGGTCCCTGAACTCCAGGATACCAGGCACATACCCTCACCCTCACCTAGATATGAGAAAGCAGCTTTCCGAACACATGGTAAGTAGGCTGAGAAGAAGCCTACTTAAGCTGGAGAAAACCCCAAATATTTAAAAATTGGTGGTATTTCTGAAAATGAGTGTGAAGGTAGGATTAAAAACAGAAGGAGCAAGTGAATATCTATTTAAAGAGTATTTAGAGACCTCAACCTCCCTCCCCCCCCAATCCCATATATCAACACCATTTGAGTGAGGAAAAACTGACGACTAATATCAGAATCTAATCCTTGGAGTTGGCTATGTTGAAATGCATAATGAATTGTACACAGTTCTTATTTCAGAATGCAGATACATTAAGTCACAACCCTTTGTCTTCTTCATAAATGCCGACTTTAGTAAAGAACCACTCTAGGCATGGATATATCGTAGTTTTGGAAAGGGCAATCCCTTCTGGATGAGTAAAGTCAAAATTCTGAATGAAGAGAGGGCAAAATCAGGTCAGAAGTATGGGTTACAATATTATTTTACAAGAACAATATTCTCTAACAGCAGTGATTCTGATCATATTGACAAAACAACTTCCAGCAAAATAATAACTAACATATGCATCAAGCACACATGTATGTACACACACACATCTTTAAACAATCTGAAACAATTACAAAACAGAAATTAGCCTAAAGCAAGACCTGTGTGCTTTCAACAATCTCCTCAAGAAAAGCATCACGTTTATTGTACCTGATAATTTGAATTACATTTTAATCTTTACACCATTAGCCTCCAGGTAAATCTGAGAACATCAAAACTGAAAGGAACTTATTAGTCAGGGTTCTTTTCAACTAGAAAACATAAATCTATGTTTACAATTTTGCCTTTACAGACATTAAAATTTGCCACCATGTAAACTGAAATTTGTTAAATAGTCTTACCAGTGCAATTGTTTTCAGTAGACAGGGCCAAACAAGTCTTGTAAGAAATGCCACTGTAGTTTTAAAAATATTCCAAAATGACTATTGTATAAATATAAGAAGTCCCTTCATTTATACTGTAAAACTTCTAGGATTTCACTTAGGAAATTGCTTTATGCACTTCTCACCATCACATATACTGATAGCATTACCTGTCTGCATCCACCGTCACATCGTGAACCCCTCTTTGGCTGACATCCCTGGAAGTTGTGGTGTCTGGTATTCGGTTCAGACTTCTGGTATATAGGTTGAGCCCTCCATCTGTCATGTACCTGAAAATAAATGTGTAATTAATCAACAGAAAATTAAATGATCTCATCTGTATAATTTAGCTGAATAAAAAGCATTCACAATTTTCAATAATTATGCAAATGTATCCTTATCACAGTTTTTTCTATATTAACATTTTACTCACCAGGGAAAGTTAGAGCATCTTTTCAAGTTTATTAGGAAATCAATCTTACTACAACATATAACTAGCCTATGTAAAACCTTCATTTTTTTACCCTTGGTTATCAAAAATTTAAACAAGCTTGTAGATAAAATAACTCTTAGCAAAATAAGAACAAGACCATTTCATTTTGAAATTTTTTTAATGTTTTTTATTTATTTCTAGGAGAGAAAGAGAGAGAGAGACAGCGCGAGCAGGGGAGGGTCAGAGAGAGAGGGAGTCACAGACTGAAACAAGCTCCAGGCTCTGAGCTGGCAGTTAGCACAGAGCCCAACGTGGGGCCCGAACCCACGAACCGCAAGATTATGACCTAAGCGAAAGTCGGACGCTTAACCAACTAAGCCACCCAGGCGCCCCAGCCAATCATTTTGTACACCTCATTTTTGAAGCATTGAAGGTCATAGGAGTAAAGTAATATTACTAAACTTAAAATCAGATTATTTCTATGTAAAATGTATACTACCAATTGGCCACTATGATAAAATAATAGCCAAGATGCACTAAATGCTTAAAATGCTGTCATTAACTGTTCTGAACAGTTTACATGTAATAACATTATTATCACCACATTAGAGATAAAGAAAATGACTAAGCATGAAAAGACAAATCACACCATGTTACTCAACCAGTCATATCAGAATTAATAAATAAATCTAGGAGTGATCTTAACCATCATGTATTACTATCTGAAGGGGCACACTGCCCCACTTCAGATCTTTGAGAAATACTTCGTTGTCATCATGGGACCATCACCATTGCACAGAGAAGGTAGACTCAAATGCTCACATTACTAATGGTCATCTTGCTTCCTTGGCTATGGAGGATTAGAATGCATTGTTTAATCTCCTACCTCATGCTGGGCTATATCAAATTTTTCTTTTTTGAGAACTATGACTGAAAGACAGCTCATCAGTCTTTCTATGTGAACACAGGTGACGATCATGAAAACTCAGGAGATGTATTTATTGCCACAAGATGTAAGGTGCCACAGAGAAAGCTGGTCAGCAAAGTAAAAACAGCAGCACAGATGCACCAAACGAAGCAGATACTAGGCCAGGTGGTTTCAACTTGTCCTTGGGATCTCAGACATATCCTTCTTTATAATTGTGTTCCCAATTTTCTTAAAAAAATTCAAGTTGATTTCACTTTTTAGAATAAACCATACTTAATCACAGCCATATTGAAGACTGACCAAATAGGTAAAGCTAGGATTATGAGACTGGCTAATTACTTCCATGATTAGTGAATTCTGCCCTTACTAGCTGAAGGGCCTTGAACAAGTTTCTTAACCTGTGCCTCAATTTCTTCCTCTGAATTTGGGAAGAATAAAATCTGCAGACAGACTTTAAGAAAATTAAAGAAAGAATACCCCAAGCTCTTAATATAAGAACCCTATAACTAGTAGCAACTTGTAATTCACAAAGTCTCTCCCACATATTTTGAAAAGGAAATATATGCATTTTATTCACAAAACAACACTAAGCCATTCTGTATTATCCTTATTAGGTAATATAGATAATAAGGTAAAAGTGTTTGGTGGCAAATATTTTTCTCAGTTACTCTCCTTTTGAAATTGTGTTTTAAAAGCTCGAGGGAAGGGGCACCTGGGTGGCTCAGTTGGTTAAACAGCCAACTCTTGATTTTGGCTCAGGTCATGATCTCACCATCATGAAATTGAGCCAGCGTCAAGCCCACATTAGGCTCCTCATCGGGCTCTGCATTGAGTGTGGAGCCTGTTTAAGATTTTAAGATTCTCTCCACCCCCTCCCCCATTCTTGTGTGCATGCATGTGTGTACACTGTCTCCCTCTCAAAAATAAAAAATAACAAATAAAAAGTTGAGGGTAGTAGAAATCTTCTCTTCAGATAAGGGAGACACTCTTTCTTCTCTGTTTTACCAACAGGCCTAATCGTAAACATAGTTTCTGGAGGAAGTTATAACAATGCATACAAGTTATGTTTCATGTATGTCTCATTGGTCTGCTGCTTCATCTCTGATCTCCAAGAGTGTTTCGCAAAAATTTTTGTATACCATTTGGGATCAACAAATATATTTAACATTTGTTCAGCTGAATTCAAAACGCTTCCATATTGTAAAAAGAAAGCATCAAAGCAGATCTCTGTAACATTACCTGTGATGGTGATACATAGAAACAAGAAATAAGATGACAAATCACTTCTATTAGAAACATAACCTTTCAATTATTCAATACTTACAGAAAAGTAAGTTCTATAGACAAAAGTCAACTGCTTTGAAAACTAATTTTCAAGAGGAAAAAAAGAAGCATGTTTAAAACTTCAATAAATTAAGGAAAATCTTTTTTCAGGAAGTATTTTAAAGGATATCCCTTTTTCTTGGGTCCTTCGATTTTCCAGATAATATCAAATAGGTTTCCAACAGGTATTAATTGAAACAAAAATTAATCAGTTCTAATTCCTCTGTCTACAGACACTCTATCATTTGAATGTTGGTAGGGCATTTTCATAATAGAACCATGGGTTTGTTATTTAAAAAACAACATACAGGCATCATATAAATAAGACAAATTCCTGATACAAATTTTTTTTTGGTAATTCTTCTGTCTTTTTGGAGGATTTAAAAATGTAAAAGAATATGAATTTTATAGTTCCTCTAGAAGAATTATGCTATAATCTGGGGAGCTATAAATATTAGGGAATCATTTAGAAAGAATAATGTGAAATTTTGAAAATGATTTCTGAATAATATTATATCTAAACTTCAAAACTGACAGCGAAAATGAGTTTAAGAAGAGATAATAGTCACAGGGAAGATTAGCAGAAAAAACTGCAAAAGAAACATGAAGGTTACTGACAAAAAATAAATTATCTCAAAATATGAAACTATTAGAATAATTTTAGCCACATTCAAATTTTACAAGCTATGAATGGCACCTAGGTGGCTCAGTCAGTTAAGTGTCTGATTTCAGCTCAGGTCATGATCTCACAGTTCATGGGTCTGAGCCCCGCATCAGACCTTATGCTGACAACTCAGAGCCTGGAGCCTGAGCTTCAGATTCTGTGTCTCCTTCTGCCCCATCCCCCGATTGCACTCATCTCTCTCTCTCTCTCTCAAAAATAAATGCACATTAACATTTTTTAAAATAAAAACAAATATTCACATGAATAAAAATTAGTCTCACAAAGCATTTCGTAATTCTTCTTCACATCCACTGCCACCCTGCTTCTTTCTGCATAGGCAAATTTGCATATTTACGGCATATTTACTTTAGCGGTCTATTATCTCAATTAGTATTGCTAGGTCATATCATTCCACCTTGTTCTAAAATAAGGTATTAAACTGCTTCCAAGGCATGGACAGTTGGATGTCTCAGAAGTGCCTCAAATCCACTATAAACTGACCGTGCATTATCTTCACCACTAAACTTCATGTTCCTTTTGTGTGTGTAGTATAAAGGCAAAGACACCATCTACCCAATCAACAATATAGATATATGACTCTCATCACTCAGCACCCCCAGCTATTATAAGATGGAGTCTGTTCAAATATGTGAATCTGTATCATTATACTCTTATTATGTCTGTAATTCACTGAAATAGAGAAAATTTGTAAAAATCTTATCTTTCTAAATTTATTTATTTTGAGAAATAGTGAGAGAGCAGAGAAGGGGCAGAGAGAGGGAGAGAGGGAGAGAGGGAGAGAGGGAGAGAGGGAGAGAGAGAGAGAGAGAGAGAGAGAGAGAATCCCAAGTGGGTTCTGCATGGATTTCACAAAACATGAGATCATGACCTGAGCCAAAACTGTCAGATGCTTTACTGACTGAACCACCCAGGTGTCCCTAAAAATCTCATATTTTAATATTGTTCAATTATACTTCTCAATGAATAGAAAGATATGCAATTCATCATAGCAATTTCATACTTTTTGGAAAAAAAAACTTTGAGGGAAATATATATTTTTGCAGGTATATAAGGTATAAAACTACTTATCAAATAATAATAAAAATAATATTAACTTTCATGCACTTACTACCTAGGTTCAGAAATAGGACATTTCTAGTTTCTTCAATGGCCATACAAGCTCCTATCACTGACATCCCCTAATCTCCCTTCCAGAGACATCTACTGTTGTGGATGTTGTAAGCATTGCTTTACTTTTACTTTTGTCACATAGGCATGTATCCCTAAAACTAAATTGTTTAGCATCTCCTGGATTTGAACTTCCTAGAAATTGAGTTACACTACATGTACTCTTTTACAACTTCTTTTCTTCACTCAAAATTACCTTTCTGCAATCATCTATCTTCATGTGTGCCATTGTGTCATTGATTTTGGTTTTTTAATTTAAAAAAAAATTTAAATTTGTTTTTGAAAGACAGAGAGAGAGAGAGAGAGAGAGAGAGAATGTGTATGGGAGGGGCAGAGAGAGAGGGAGACAGAATCTGAAGCAGACTCCAGGCTCTGAGCTGTCAGCACAGACCTTGATGTGGGGCTGGAACTCACAGCATGGTGAGATTATGACCTGAGCTGAAACTGAGAGTCGGCCGCTTAACCTACTGAGATACCCAGGCGCCCCGTCATCATCTTGTATGTATAAACAATAATTGTGAATTTTTGGCTTTGCTGTCTAGTTGCTTTGTCTGTTTTTGTGGGGATTTGGCAAGATTCAAAACAGTAACTTGTACCACAAGTTACTAAAATTCTGTGTTTTTTACATTCCAATCAGTGACTGTTAAAATGAACCATTTTTTAATGACATGAACACACAAGGCATCTAAAGTTTTGGGACTCTTTTTTAAACCTCAGAGGCACTCCAGATCAGCATCTTCCTTTAGATGAGCACAGATATTATGTTAACTATTGTCCCCTAGATCAAATACGCTAGCTTAAAAAAAACAAAAAAAACTACACTAATAATGAATGATTGCTGTGAAGCTCTATTATAAAAAATCAATGTCTAGGAGAAAAATGTGCACATGCAGACATGTAGACCATCTTACAGGGTCAGTATGTCATGATGGTTGAGTACAGCCTGGAGCCACACTGCTTGGGTTCAAGTCCAGCATTGCATGCTTTAAGAAATTTTGAATTCCCAGAAGCTCATTAATAAACTTTCTGAGTTTTATCTAAAGCCGTTTAAACTATCCAGGCCTCAGTTGTTTCATCTGTAAAATGGAGATAGGAATGATAAGCTTCCTTCTTAGAGTTATGGAGAGACATAAGTGAGTTAACATACACAAAATGCATAGAACATTGTCTAGCACTTAATAAGTGCTATGTAAGTGTCAGCTAATACTAATCAGCTATTTTCCATTAGAATTTCCACATTCACTAAACATAACTCTCATATCTTGAATATGAAATTAATAGAAGCATTAGGATTAGGAATTTGTGGTTTGCCATATAAACCCTTTCAACTCATTGCTTTTAATCCTGCCCTTTCCAATGTTAGGCATGCTTCATATCACCAAGTTTACTAAGTGTGAATTGAAGGAAGATCCAGAGAAAAGAAGGATCAAAGTATTCACCTCCCTTTTTACAAAGTTAATTGCCCAGAATTAAATTACTTTGTGCTTGGGCATGTGACTTAAAGTAGAATTTTAGGTTATATTCTGGCCCAACTATTTATACTGTGACATCTGCAGATAACTTCAATTTCTACACAATTAAAATAATGTAACTTTCTCCCCAATTTTCCATATGTTCCTTTTTTTGCTTCATAAATGGAGACTTTTTCAGGGACTCATTATAAGCAAGAGGGCTTTCTCTGACTAATTCCTAATTACTGGCAGATTCACATTCCCCAAGTGTTTAAAGTAATTTTAAAAAGAGAAGAAAGAGATAAGTCTTTGCATGCTTCAGAAAATTCTGAATTCTCAGAATGCCGATTAACTAGTTTTCAGAGTTCTACTTAAGGTACATGAAAAAATGAAACTCCATTCCCACTCACTTCATGACATTCCTTGTGATTACAGGAGGAAAAAAGTCCTAAATTAAACACCTTCATTCTTTACTATGTCTTTTGAGCTCTTTGTCCCTTGAATCAGTGAAACATACTTTTAAAACAGAACAGAAAATTAACCTTGTGACTCAACTGTTTTCATGAATTGTAGCACAATTTCTATGCCCTTATTTCTTACTTAAAACATCATCAAATTAAAATTCTCCTGGGATGTCTCTACTCCTCTCATCTTCCCACCTTTTAATTCTAGGCTGAGGTATCAGGCTGCATCCTAGAGATGTCAGAAATTGTTCTGTGTGACCTGGTGAGTAATTAAGTGCAGCACCCCATGAAGTGTCCTCCATACAAGGCCCCTCAATCATGCTTGAGCTGAAACCAGCCATGTCACCTGCTGATCATGTCTAGTCACCTTCCACCCAGGGGACAGACGCCTGAGTCATTCCTTACATTTCTGTGTTCTGTACTCTGCCATGGGAAAGACAAAATGTATAATGCCACACAAGGCAACATCACCAGGGAAAGTTTTCATCCAGGATCTGTGTTATTGTTAGTCTTTTTTTATTTTTAATATACTGAATACTGATGACAAAAATAAAACAGGTGGACCAGTGATGCATATTTAAACGGGCCCATTTGTACAACTATCCAAGACTCATTTGAAAGACTGACAGGGAACAGAAATGAACAGAAGCCTGAAGTGTTTCCACTGAAGTATGAAACAAGGAGGAAGGACAATGGATATAACTTTTTTTTCTCATGAGTGAATGAAGCAGAATCTTGCTAGCTCTCCTCAACCAAGTTCCTCTCCTTCCCGGGCAAGGGCTGACCCATATTTCCCGGCCTCCCTTACAACTGGATGTGGTGACACAGCCGTTTTGGATAATGGAATGTGGGTAGAAGTCATATACGCCACTTTCAGACCTCGTACAAAGGAAATATTCTCACATCATAGTTCTTCCTCTCTTTTTCCATCTGCCTGTTGAATATCAATGCTCAGGGGGACACTGGAAACCTGGTGGGCCAGGAGCAGAATTACTTCCATTCATCTTATTCTCTGAGAGACCATAGGGTATACATTCCTAACTAAAGGTCAGAAACATCAGGGAGGGTTTTATATGAAGGAGAAATGAGCTCTGAATTAACTTACAAGATTCTGAGATTTCTTGCTTACAGAAGTTACTGTTAACTAATACAGGTAGAGTCCTGGAAAATAGAAAATGCTTTGGAGTATAAGTATGCCTGTAATATGTGTTATTATATACAGAACTCGGTTGTTTAAAAAAAAAAAATACCTCAGGGCGCCTGTGTGGCTCAGTCGGTTGAGCGTTCAACTTCAGCTCAGGTCATGATCTCACGGTTCGTGGGTTCAAGCCCTGCGTTGGGCTCTGTGCTGACAGCTAGCTCAGAGCCTGGAGCCTGTTTCAGATTCTGTGTCTCCCTCTCTCTCTGACCCTCCCCTGCTCATGCTGTCTCTCTCTCTCAGAAATAAATAAAAACATTTAAAAAATTAAAAAACATTACCTGAAGGAAAAACTACTAATCTAAGAATGTATACATACACACTCGCATACATGTGTGTATATAGTACACATTCATTCACTGAATAAATGAGCATCTACAAAAATATTTTAAAAACGAAAATGTGGTTCGTACATACAATGGAATACTACTTGACAATGAGAACGAATGAAATCCTGCCATTTGCAACAACATGGATGGAACTGGAGGGTATTATGCTACGCGAAATACGTCAGAGAAAGACAGGTATCATATGTTTTCACTCATATGTAGAACTTGAGAAACTTAACAGAAGATCATGGGAGAAGCATAGGGGAAAAAATAGTTACAAACAGAGAGGGAGGGAGGCAAACCCTTAAGAGACTCTTAAATACAGAGAACAAACAGGATTGATGCCGGTGGGGGACAGGAGAGGGGAAAACGGGTGACGGGCACTGAGGAGGGGGCACTTGTTGGGATAAGCGATGGATGTTGTATGTAAGCAATGAATTATAAGAATCTACCCCTGAAACCAAGAGGACACTGTATACGTTGTATGTTAGCTAACCTGACAACAGTTATAACAAAACAAAACAAAAACAAAAACGAAAACAAAAAAAACAAAACAGTGCACTACCCTGTAAGTCACATGGCATTGGGACTCTATTGCTCACCACTGCACACACAGTCCCAACATGCTGCCTGGCACATAGGATGGACTCAGAGATCGTTTTCGGATACGTACACACATGCATACTGCAGCTAAAGATCCCTCTTCTGTGTCTCCATTCTCTCCCCAGGAGTCCTCACGTCTCCCACAGGTTCTGCTCTCTTCTCTCTGAGACCACACCCCCCATCTTATCTCTACCCAGAATACTACCTCTGCATTTTCAACAACACACTTTTATACCACACTGTCTCCAACTCTGTACTGGAAACTCTACACTCAGCAGCTCCTCTGCTTTCTCAAAAATAAAAAGTGTTTGTCTGCCTATTTTCTTTAATGGTATAATTTCCTACCTTCTGTGCTTACAAAATGGGCAATGTATCTGAATTCTCTGCCTCTCTGAAGCCCTCAGGAGAAGCCTATCATTAATTCTGTACGTTTCTCCTCTCTGGTACCTCCCATATCCTTTCACTGCTGACATGGCTACTCTCATGTTTCTGGACTAGAGAACTCGGACGTGGACTTTTGCAGTAGTGTTCGAAGCCTACCATCAGAGCTGCTCCCCTCAATCCATTTTGCAGATTTCCCCTAAAGGGGACTTTCAGAAATCATTATCAGGCCCTATTCTGTGACTATTATAATCTGCTTTCTATTGCTTAAAGTACACTGTGTAAACTTCTTAGTATAATGTTATTGAGGTCTGGTCACAATAGTCCTTATCTCTCAAAATTAAGTATTCAGATTCCATGAATTTAAGGGTCAGTGAATATCATTCAATCCAAGTATCCCTCTGATTTTGAAAATAATTTTTTAGTCAAGCTTACTGAATGACATTCTTTCTGCAATATTTATACTTTTCTTACAAATATTGTCTTATTACAGTTCCCTCCTCTTTATATAGATATTTGTTTTTATTTTTTAGAAAGATAAAGAGTGCACAAGAGAGTAGGAAGGGGCAGAGGGAGACAGAGAGAGAATCTCAAGCAGGGCGTGACCCCATGGCTCTGGGATCATGACCTGAGCCAAAATCAAGAGTTGGGTGCTCAACCGACTGAGCCACTTAGGCACCCCTATAGCTGTTTCAATGAGAGAATGTAGGGGCACCTGCATGCCTCAGTGGTTTGAGCATCAGACTTTTGATTTTGGCTTGAGTCATTATCTCAGGATCATGGGATCGAGTCCTGCCTTGGGCTCCTGCTGAGCTTGGAGCATGCTTAAGATATTCTCTCACTGATATATTCATTCTCTCTCTGTCTCTCTCTCTCTGTCTTCCTCTCTCCCTCTTTCTCTCTCTCCCTCTGCTCCTCCTTTGCTCTCTCTCTCTCTCTTTCTAAAACAAAAATAAAAAATAAAAAGAATAAATCAGAGACTATAACTAAACTATTTCCTTTTCTTATTCCCTCCTTTCTATTACATGCCTGTATTTAGCACATTCTCCTTATTCTGAACTCTTAGCCTCAGTTTTTATCTGTATGAAACTTTTGAAATGACTTACACGTTACATTGTCAATGTTCACTGATTTCTGGTTTAAACTGCTCCCAAGATATGCTTTCTCTATCAGGATAAGCATTTTACTTGTTTATAAATAAAAGAGTCAATCTTCATTATTCACAAATTCCGTATTTGCAAACTTGCTTACTGGCTAAAATTTGTAGCCCCAAATCAATAATTGCAACATATTCATAGTCATTCATAGACAGGCACAGAACAGAGAAAAAGTTGAGTTGCCCACGAGGACATTCCAGGCTGAGGTCAAATAAGGTGACATTCTGCCTTCTTGATTCAGCTCTCCTACTGCCAGTGTGTCCTTTTTACGATCTATTAGAGCCACGTTTTCCACATTTTTGTGCTTCCTGTTTGAGATTCTGGTGTTTAAAAGCCCCCCCAAGTGCAGTGAAGTGCCCTTGTGTTCCTAAGTGTAGGAAGGCTGTGATGTGTCTTATGGAAAAATATGTGTTAGATAAGCTTCATGCAGGCATGGATTATAGTGCTGTGAGGAATGAGCTCAATGTTAATGAATCCACAATATGTATTAACTAATAAATAAGCTGGCTTTAAATTGAAATACACAAACAGCAAGACTATATTCTGATGAGTTGATGAAACTATCATGACCAAAAGATCCCAGGAACTACACCTGTATTTCCTCTAGGAGCAATGGTTCAGTGTTCACTAACTCAGTGCATGTGGTGATTTTATAGAATGTAAGTATTGCAACTAATGAGACTGAATGCTTGTGTGTGTATGCATCTGTATATTACAAATACACACATACGTGTATATGTGTGTATATATAAACATGCATATACGTGTGTGTGTAAATTTGTTATATTTATGTATATGATTAAATCTTTATTCTGTAGTGAATATAAAATATGAATACACACATATGCTCTCATTTAAAGAGACAAAGAGAAAAAAGGGGAAGAAGTAGGAGGGAGGGTGGAAAGAACGGGCGAGAAAGGGGAGAGATGGGAGAAAAAGTTCATGCCTTTGACATTCCTGCGTTGCCATCATGTTCCCTGAACTGGGTACTCCCTCCTAGGTGGTATTCAACACGTACAAAAATGATAACAATAGCATCCATAAATTCGTACGAGTGTGAATGATAATAAATGGAAAGATGACAGTGACATTTATACAACACTCATATTGGGACAGGCTTTGTGGAAGTACAATTTTGTAGATTACTTCCTCAATTCCTAATGGTTGGGGGGAGATTCCGCAATTTTATCCTTATTATAGATAGCAAACAAAAAGTTTGGATAACTTAAGGCCCCAAGCAGTTCACAGATACCTATGGTTGAAAGAAACTTAAAGTGCACTCTGACTCCAGTGTCAACTCAACTATTTCCTACCACAACCGACCACCATCTATCTCCCTAATTCTAAATTGTTGGAATTTAGCCACCAGGTAAAGTATCCACCAAGAAAGCCCTGGATACCACAACAGAGTTCATCTGTATTATTATTATTTTTTTTAGGTCTGGTCATCTGTCAAATAAGATTTTCTCTTTTCTTTTCTTTTCTTTTCTTTTCTTTTCTTTCTTTCATCTTTCATGAACAAAGTCAGGGTTACTCATAGAGAAGAATGATTTCTGTTACTGGTCCTCTCAGATGTCTAAGGACAAAGAATAGGTCAAAACCCAGACTCCCATGAAGATGATAAAACTGATTGGGAAGCTTTTTCTTACACTACAGGGCCCAGGTTTTGAATTCAGATATATCTGAGTTCTAATAGAAGTCCAGCCTTTCTTCAGCATTACACAATTGTGGCCAGTTAAGATCAGTTTTCTTGTCTGTAGGGAATTACAATTATTAATAGAAGCAGATCTATTAGACTTTCCAATTGCCTCCATTCATCTTCAGATTGAACTAAACATTCTAAATTGCCAAAATCTTTAAAAGTGTTATAACCACAACAAGGTTTTTGTTTAGAATATGATAGAAAACAGAAGAAAAACAAAGGCTAAGATTTGAAAAAAAAATCTCCATCAAAGGAGACCGAAACTTTCAATTCTAAAATTCTTTTCCTTCACGTTAGATCGGAGGTGCATAACTGAAGAATGCTAGAAAATATTCGTCCCTCCAAGCAGTTACAGGAAGCTTTGACAAACCAAAGAAAAACAAAAATTCCAGCAGCTCAGCAAAACTCCTCCTGTCCCCTTCCCATGTCTTTCACTACAAAATCTATTACTTAAGGAGCATGTGAAAATCATTCTGAAAAGCCCAGGGCACATTTATTTCTCTAAACTAACAATAGAAAAATTTAATGGCTTACAATGAAAAGATTTTATAGAGATTTTAGATATTTTACTTTTCCTGAATGAGCTGAAGAGAGGGCCTGATATACCCCCAAATAATCTTTGATTTATCATGTTTTCTAATGACTTTGTGAGCTCACCTAAATATCCTTTCTAGAGCTGATGCATCGTAGTAGATCACTCTCCCCGTTCACATGATGCTGTAGAGCCCATGGCCACTTACCCACTGTTGATGTCATCAGCCCTGAGACTTTTTCCAAGAATATCACCGTCACTCATGTATCCACCAACGTCAACTTCAGAAGACATGTCCAGGTCACTGCTTGCTTTCTCACTCATGTCAATCTGTGATATGTTACCCAGGCGAGAGACAGCTGCTCGACGGAGAGGCGTTGTGTACATGAACCTCGAGGGGTCTGTGTGGATGAATCGGCTGGTACCACTGCGAGGGTAGCCAGCCCCCAGGGAGGGGGCATCTCCAGCCTGAAGTCGAGGACACGCCTGACCCAACCTCCAGGTCATGGGAGTGGGGCGGCTTGTCAAGTTGGGTATGGTTCTTCCGTTCACTTCTGTGGTCACAGTGCTGTCAAATGTTGTCTCCAGGGTGCTGTCAACAAAGTGAAGCAATCACTATACTCTGATTCACTTGGGATCATAGACCAAGAATACAATACGTGAAGACCGGAGAGGCTAGAGCTTCTTAGAAGTATGTCACTTTCATGCAAGCTAAATCATACATTCATTGTGAGATGCTATTGGCATTCGTTATGAGATGCAAAACACCTCTGCAGAGGTCAAAATGTGGGAGGGGCATTCATTTGAAGTTTGTTTGGTGGTTTTACTTTTTTGCTTTCAAAAGAAAGGCCAACATCACATTTTACACAAAGCAAATTTTTGTTTCACACTTTCAACAAACCCTGAACCTAACCCCTTAAAGATTTCCTAGAACTTTTCTGGAAGTTGACCAAAATTATGTTTGACCATCTCTCTACCTTCATCTTCCCCCTGCCAGATGCATTTCAACTGCAACTTCCGCTACTGTTCTGTGGTGCAGGCATGGGAATTTACTCAGGAGTGACGGTGGCAATTTCAGTGGCTAATTCAGTTTGAATGGGACATTCTATCAAAGAAGAGATGGCTAGGAGAAAAAAGTCCCTGGGTGTGTGCCAAGAAGTTACCAGTTGAATGTCATGTAAAATTTAAGTGAGAAAATAGTAAGGGAAAATTAAATTCCTTATCATTATAAGAGGTTAAGTGCTTGGTTTGTCTTTATTGGCCCAAAGATAGGTAGAACTGAGAAAAAAAAAAAAAAACCACAAACCTGTGGCTTATCTGGGTCCCACGAAGACTGGACATAGTCTCCTCTAAATTTTGTCTCAAGTCTGCTATGTTTTTAACTGTTCTCATTCTTCTTGTTTCAGGGTCTTCACCTAAAAAAGTAACATAATAATGAATTATTATTCAATTAGTCAAGTCATTTCCTGGTCTCAGAAGAACTGTATACATAATTAAGTAATACAAATACCTCTCCTTAAAAATAAAATAATAGGTTAGGAAATTACAAATGCCTATTATCTGAAAATTATAATTCTCCTTTCTACAAATGTGAATAGAAACAAATGTAACATTACAGGTAATAAATTGATAAGAAGTGATGATAATCCAATAATATTTTATAGATTCGTGACCTTAATCATTGCAAAGTGACAGTGATTAATTCAGAAATGCACTGTACAGTACTCCATGTTACTGAGCTTAATTTAAAAATCTGAAATTATTAGGATTCTAATTATCCACATAATTACTTATTTCTAGTTATATACAGAATGGTAAGATACATGTACCTGGTGGCAATTATACAACGGGACTCTGGGGAATAAGATAGAGGCCTTTTCTTATAGAAGCAATACTTTTGTAAGTCTTTTATTTTATTAGACTCATGGATCAAAATTCACAAAATTGGATGGCTTTATTTTTAATTCCTTCTCCATTTTCTACAGGGACTCACAGCATCCACATGGGACATTACAGTTCCAGGCGAGTCCTTGGCATCTAAAGCCAGCATATGTTTAATAGGCAGGAGACAAGCAGTTTTGCCAGTGTGATAAATGCTGGCTGTACACAACCACTACCTATCATTTGGAGGCAGAGGTGCCAGTAACCCAGTTTGATCAGACCATGTAATACCTTCCAGGCCAGTGGCCGTCTGAAATGTGTCTAACTAACCCAAGGGCTGGATGGGCTGTCTGAGCACTGTGCCCAGTACAAGAAACGTGTCTAACTGGACAGTGAGAACATGGGGAGACGGTAAGAAAGTATAGTTTCTCTCCTGTTCAACTTGGGCTCAGAAAGATGTTCCATGATGGGAAATTTTAACCAGAAGGAAAGATGAAGGAGGGCAGGAAGGGAGGGAGGGGCATTGGTGGAATAAGGGGAGGGTACTGATGAGAAGGAGGGGGAAGAAAGAAAGGCAAAGGAAGGGGATGGTGTGAAAGAGAAGGGAATGGAAGCAGAGGGAAAAGAGAAGGGAAAGTGAAGGTAGAAAATAGCATATATTAAACTCCAGTATGAAGACTGTCACAGACAAGGCAAGAAGCATATCTACAATCTGTTTTAAGAATAGGAGGAGATATTCAACGTGTTCATTGTCTTCCAAAGATTTCATGCCAGATTATTTACAATATAATCATAGAGCTGGTAGGAGTTCCAGAGAACGTGTCCCCTTACCTTAGCCAGTGAGGGAACTCATCTATGCCTCACATGGTCTATGCCTCACATGCGTGATGGCCATTGCCTCTGCCCTCTGCCTATAACCTCTAATATTGGAAAGGCCTCCTCTTCAGGAAGAGATGGCTCCTTCTATTAGAGACTTCTAATCGTGAAAACATTTCTGAGGATGAATAATTCGCCTCTCTTTCATTTCCATCCAGATGTCTTAGTAGCTCTGAAACTGACAGAACAACTGTACACTACCTTTCCCATGGCAGTTAAATACCACAAGACACAACTGCTGATTCCTCTATTTTCTTCTTCAGCCAAACATTACTACGTTGTTCATCATTGCTCAACTTGGATGGTTGCCGAAATGACCATCATTCTGCTTCCAGTCTATAAGTCTCTACTTTTAAATTTACAAATTATTGGAATGATTAAAATATGCTTCATAGTAGCATTATGATTTCAAACCTGAAAGTGTAAAAAAGGCTTTTATTTTTTCTTTTTTATTTCTTTTTTATTTTTTTAATAATAGTTTATTGTCAAGTTGGTTTCCATATACCACTCAGTGCTCATCCCCACAAGTGCCCTCCTCCATGCCCGTCACCCCCCTTCCTATCCCCCCCACCCCCATCAGCCCTCAGTGTGTTCTCAGCATTCAAGAGTCTCTCATGGTTTGCCTCCCTCCCTCTCCCCAACTATTTTTCCCCTTCTTCTCCCCCATGGTCCTCTGTAAGTTCCTCCTATGTTTGCACATATAGGATGACTAGGACAAAAGGCCTTTAAATATATTTTCAAGAGACAGAAAAATATATGTCATACCCTCATGCACATGGCATGAACTTTTTCTACACTAACTGAAGTCACATAATCTTTTACCTTATAAATTAATATCTCTTTGCAACTCAGAACTGTTGATAACCCTTAAGATTCTAATCATGATACTTCTGGAACTTCTTCCCATCTTTCTCATAAGTATAACAGTATATTTTAGAAATGGCTCCCTTTTACTTCCAAATAATCTGGCAAAGCCCTGAAGATAAAGAAAGATTTTGTAAGGAAAATCTTAAAGGGCAGAATATAACTACAGCCAAAGGAAAGTCAGAGGTCAAGAAGAGACTTTGCTCAAAGTGGGCAAAAGAAATAGTGAAGAATGGGACAAAATTGGAGAATCACTAAAGCCAATATCAGAATATAAGATTTCACACAGTAATAAACCTAAGTTTCTAAGTGAGGGTAAGAAATGACACATCTTTCTTAAGTTTATTTATTTATTTTGAGAGACAGAGAGCATGCACAAGTGGGGGAGGAGCAGAAAGAGAGAGGGAGAGAGAGAGAATCTCAAGCGGGCTCCACACTTCACGAACTGCGACATCATGACTTGAGCCCAAGTCAGAAGCTTAACCAACTGACCCACCCAGGATCCTCAAGAAATGACAAGTGTTTTTGTTTTTTTTTTTTAATTTTTTAAATGTTTATTTATATTTGAGAGACAGAGAAAGACAGAGCTCAAGCCAGGGAGGGGCAGAGAGAGAGAGGGAGACACAGAATCCTAATCAGGCTCCAGGCTCTGAGCTGTCAGCACAGAGGCCAATGTGGGGCTCGAATTCACGAAGCACAAGATCATGACCTGACTCAAAATTGGATGCTTAACCAACTGACTCACTCAGGTGCCCAAAGAAATGAAAAGTCTTAAAGGAGGGAAGTGTTAAGATGACCTTTACTGGAAGGAGGTGGGGATGTCACTGACCTTACATGAGGTGGTAGAATGTACAATTACATGTCCCCTGTCACTGGCACCCTTCCCTCTGTGAGAACTTCTACACTGTAATCAAGCTGCCTCTCAGCCACTTGTCAACTCACATAAAATTAATAACGTTGATATCTTAATTATTTTCAATATCTTTCTAATATAAATTATAGAGACACTATATTTACAGACATTCCTGAAATGAAATTTATTGAAATATAAATTTTTTCTCACATCTTCTTCAGCTCCTTTTACTTATTTTATTTACATATTTTTTTAACTTTTTTAAGTTGATTTTGAGAGACACAGAGACAGTGCAAGTTGGGGAGGGTTACAGAGAGAGGGAAACAGAGAATCCCAAGCAGACTCGACTCTGCCAGCTCAGAGCCCCATGTGGGGCTCAAACCTACAACACCATGAGGTCATGACCTGAGCTGAAAATAAGAGGTGGACACTTAGCCAACTGAGCCACCCAGGTACCCCAACTCCTTTTATTCTTAGTTTTTTTTTACTTTTTAAAAAGTTTATTTATTTTAGGGGGGAGGGGCAGAGAGAGAGGAAGAGAGAATACCAATCAAGCTCTGTGCTGTCCGAGCAGAGCTCTCCTATGAATCGAGAGATCTCGACCCGAACCAAAATCAAGAGTCAGACATTTAACTGACTGAGGAGCCCAGGCATCCCTCAGCTCATTTTAAATGTCCTTCTGTCAATCCAACAGGCATCTTAGATCCTAAGTTTTTCCAATCCATTTTTGTTTATAAAGCTTCTCTCATATTATAAAACCACACATTCTTTTCTCATTTGGTTTTATTCATTCATGATATTCACTCATATGGCACTGCAGTATTCATGGCAATCAAACAAATGGATCTTTTCTCCTGGCCCTTAATGAGCAAAACATAATTACTGCCTCATTCATGCTATGAGAGATAACAAGCAAATGAAAATTTATCACAGTAAATGTTCTCAATGACCCACAAAAGGCAAAATATAATTAAATACACTTACAAACCCCTTAAGGATTGAGCAAATCTTAAAACATCCTATAAATCTGTATCCAGATGATGTCTAGAAGATTGGAGGAGGGAAAGGAAGTTCAACAGAAAAGGCCAAAGGTAAAAGTACTAACAAAGTGAATTATTTAGTAGCAATAAAAGTTAGCAGAAAAAATACACATGATCAGCTAATTTAGTCCCAAAAGTGTATCACCTGTCTTTTTCATAATCTCTCTCCCACTAAGGCTCAGTATAGCCCTATTCTTAGCTCCACTTCTGGAAGACACTTTATAAGCAATGGGAAAGCAGTTTACAACAATGTTAAAAACTCAAAAGTAATCACAGAATATACCATTCTGGAAAATGTGTGTAAGCTCTTCCTATACTGGCTGACACTCAGGAGGCTTCCTTCAGGAAAAACAGTGGCTTCTGCATTTTTGCTTAATATGCAGTCCTGCTCTTACATTTGAGGCTTTAATTATATACATTGTAATTAGCACTGTCAGCACTGTCATCTTTTAATAGGATATCAAATTATAAATGAATGAACCTGGTTCACAAAGAATTATATCCTCTACACCACCCACTTTGCAAATGTTATTATTTAGAATACAGCTGCGTGAGAACCCTAATTCTGTAGATGACCCCAACAATGACTTGGATGGAAAATTTTGAACTCATCTTAAGCTAGATACTTTGGGCAGAAAACAGCAAAAACATGGTTAATGATCTTTTAAATATTCCCCTATATGGTTATAGCACAGGCCTTGGTCTAATCTATTAGGAAACACCAGATTAAAGAGGGAATTCAAGGAACTCTGCCTAAAAATTAACTTGGAAGAAGCCATTTTGAGTTAGAAGCAGAACCCAGTCAAGCACGTGGCAGAAATCTTGAAATTCCCATGTGCTCTGGGCTTCACTATATTTACCAACTTAGCATCCATCATTATCTAGGAAACTGCATTGGAGTGCTTCATTATCCTGATATGATTATTCATGTCACAACCATTTGAATAAACTCTTCCTTACTTTCTCACTTGGCATTTTTGAAAACTGGCATAAGCTGGGGTGGGGGGAGCCTTAAAAAGAATAACCCCATAAATATAATAAGCAGATGCTTGGTTTAAAAACTGTGGCACATACAGACTTCTACTGAGAGATTGCCCTCTAACAGTAATGCTCCAAGTCATTTATGCACAAAAAGGCATATGTCATCTATACACCTACGCACAGCATGCTATAATTTACCAGAGCAAGCAACGAATCCTGCCAGGGGACTGCTCTCTGTTCATATCTTTGAAAATACTTACATAAGAGGTACTTACAACAAGATAAATGCTACTACTTTAAAGGCAAAAGATGAATATTATTTGATTCTACAGTTTCAGAAGATCAAAAAAATTTAAAAGGTCTTTAAGGAGTAAGACTCCCTCTCTTGCCTTTGTACTGCATAGAGGTCTTTTATGAGAAACAGTTCAGCACAGAAATCACACAATGGTGAAGAACTAAATCTTCCATGCCTAAGCACCTGGTGTATTCAGATTCAGATTCAGATATCACTATTCCCACAACTGTGGAAGCACTACTCCTTTAAAGCCAACCTGACATGAAAAATTGAGCAAGATTTGCCTCTGCCATCTCCCCAAGCGTTCTTCTTCTAAGCTGGTTCACTAAGATTCCAGAGAGCCTCATAAAACATCTTGTAACAGGAGGGTCTACATGGAGAATAAAAACACATCTACATTTAGCATCAGTTGTATGAATCAGAAACAAAGAGATCACTAGCCAGGTTTCATTCTTTTAAATGTGAGGAGTCCTATAGGGAATTTTTTTTGGGTAAACATGCACAGTGACAAAATATGACATAATCAATGGTTTAAAACTTAGGGATTTCTGAAGAAGGAGCTGTGTGATGTAAATGTCCTTTGGGAGAGCACTGAATTTACACATAATAACTAAAATGTATGCAGTCTGGCTAGTTAGGGAGGCAGCCAAGTTTAAATGGAAACAAAATCAAAGAATTACTTGAGACATCTCCATATCTAGTTAATTAAAGATTATGTCAGAAGTTATTACTGAGATCTATGTCATCAAAAACCTCACTTAGTAAAATACAAAGTGTGGTCATGGACATAGCAGTTTCAATAGTTACAACATACATGCTCAGGAGAATGATTTTGCCAAACACCACCCCCTCCCCCCAAAAATGCGGTGTGTGAGCAAAGCTGTCAAAAAATGCCTCTGCGTTTCTGAAAGTGTTACTAGAATACATGGTGCTTATCACTGAGGCACAAACAGGGACCATCTATGTGGTCACCACTGAGGCAGCAGAAGAAAACCAACTTTACAAAAAATTTACCCAAGAGGCCCTTCATTGTTCATTCCATATTTGTGGCGAGGTCACCTTGAGGGAAGTTAAGTAACTAGGCCCCGTTAATTACTAAGTAAAACACATGTTTGGAATTTTAAAACGTTAACACTCCTTTATAGATGGCTAGAATGTCCTGGATATCAGACCAAGAATGCCCAGGGCAGATTGCTGCTATTTCTTTTCTCCAAATAGACTTTACACCCAGTTCTCAAAGCTTAGCTTTACAAAACCAATACTCGCAACAAGTAATTTAAAAAAAGATGTTTTTGCATAAGGACAGTTTTAAAAATCCAGTCGGAAAGAATGGGAGCTATTTGGCCAATGCAAATGTGCAGCTTTCTCAAATTCCCTCCTCACCTTAGGAACAAACCTGACTTACCTAACAAGTCAGTGTAAAGGGCCTGTTCCAGGTCACCCAGCATCGTAAGGATCACGTCTTCATCCAGATGAGCTGTGCCTTCCCTCAGGCAGCTTTCCCCCTCCTCCTCAGCCCAGCTTCTGCTGATGCTGCTTTGCCTGGAGGATGCGTTTTCATCTTCGGACCTGCTCTCTTCATCACTCTCACCTTCGAAGCCTTTTCTGGAAGACCAGTCTTCGAAGCCTTCACCGCCTGACCGGCTGGCGGGCAGGACGCTCCAGCCGCCGGGGCCGCTGGCCTGGTACAGAGACTGCACCGAGCGCGAGAGAAATCGGGACAGGGAGCGCCGCTCTGCATAGTCGGATTCTCTCTGGCTGGCCTTCGCTGCATTTCCAAACCAGTTGGAAATGCGCACAGTGGGTCTCCTCTCCCCCTCACTGGTGAGGGTCAGATTGGTCAAAGACTTCTGTTTCTGAAGGCAGGCTCCCTTTCTCCTTACTTCTTTGCTCCGAAACACAGAGAGTTCCGCCGGCCGCTGCATGGCTCTTCCAGGGGCTTCTTCTCTTCAACTGGACTTCATATTGTCCTTTTACACGGAGAGAGCAACCGGCGCTTTTGGGTTTTAATTAACACATGCACTTTAGGAAAAGCCCAAGCAGGCTCCAACATTCACATGAGATTCTAGAGCGACAGTACAATCAGTCAGCTGCCCACGATTTAGCTTGCCACATTCTCTCTCTAATCAGCAGTACTTACAAACATTTTGCTGGAGTGTATCTGAAGCAGAAAAGAGTTCACCAAAGACACGGCTCCTGCTGAAAGTAGCACAGGAAGCCGGCTACATTTTCCAGTCTTCATCCAATCACAGGTCTCAGCAGGACGACGGGTCCACATTTCCCTCTACCACTTCTGTGTTCTCAATGCGAGGTAATGAAGCACCAGCGATCTCTCTCACGTTTTTTTTTTGTTTTGTTTTTTTTCTTTCTTTTTCTTTTTCCCCTACCTCTCACCAGCCCTTCAATGATCTCGGTGTGCAGCCCAGGACTCTAGATGAGCTGGCACAGTGGGGCACGGACAGCCTCCACAGCAGAGCCCCCTAAGAGCAGAGATTAAGCGCCGAAGCCCAGTGCTGCACGAGCGTCTGGTGCTTTAGTATTCTACCTGCATTCTCAGATCTATGGCCCTTCCTTGCTGCTGCAGTAGATGCTGCTGGCTGCCATGGCAGCAAACATCCTGCTAAATTAAAACAGAAGCACAGAAGCGGCTGTCCAGCCCAGAATGCCACAGGTTTCAAAGCCAAGCCTGAATGAGATGCTACACTATTAGCCCTACGTACATTTAAATCACTCTTGGCCACCCAGCCTCAGCCACGGACACATACACACGCACTCACGCGCACACACACATGCACACACTCACACATTCTCCGACTCTGGAGAATGACAGACTCATTCTCTGTAGCTGCAGGCAGCTGAAGCAGGCAGATCTGCCTTCTGAATGTTGGGATTTGTGCTGTAAAAGCACAAATCAAATTCAAGAGTGTAAAGGACCTAAAAAAACGTAGCATGACACTCTCCACTGGCTGGCAGATAATGCTTTAAAGGGAAAGACTTCACCTCATCTCTCAAGGGCGTGTTATTCTGAAACTATTTAGGAAAATCCTAACATGACAATAAAAAATCAAGATTTGTTTACAGAAAAAAATAGCCAAGAAGAGAGGTTTTCAAGAGGTTTCCCCCCAATATTTTCACTCATAGTACATAATTAAAAGTTGTTGGCCAAGTATGTAGAATATAATGATGTGACAAAAATATAAAATGCATATTATGTTTTTTGATATGGAGGATTTTTTCTGGTCTATTCTATAAACCTATGGCAGCATCATCAGCTCTTTGTTTTTTGATATTTTAATAAAAACAGAAAACCTATAAGATAAACTTATTATATTTATCTCTACTCTTTGTGTATACCATACCAGCATCCTGAAATTTGATTTTAGGAAAACTTTTTTTTTAAGTTTACTTATTTATTTTGAGAGAGAGAGAGAGTGAGGACAAGCAAGTAGGGTAGGGGAAGAGAGAGAAGGAGAGAGGGCAGGCTCAGCACTGTCAGCACAGAGCCTGATGTAGGACTCCAACTCACAAACCATGAGCTCATGACCTGAGTTGAAACCAAGTCAGAGACTTTAACCAACTGAGCCACCCAGGTGCCCCAGGAAAACTTTTAAAACACTTATTAGGTATAGTAGGGACCATCTGTACCATTTAGAACTAAGGAGAAAAGTATTAACAATTTTCTTTTGAGGTTTTCTGCCCATAAACATTCCGTATTAAAAGGAGGAAAGTGGAGAAATACATAGAAGTATTTGTGCCATTCCAACTGTTACATAAGTCCTTGTCATTTTCTGAACTAATATGATCTAATTACTTCTGAGTTTACTTCATATTGCTTACCTCAACAATGGGAAATGCCCAATTCCTTAACTATAGAAATTAGCATTATAATGCACACTGCCTATACTTTTACGTAGAATAATAACCTACTTTGCAAAGATAATTTATTCTTCTACCCAGACTCAAAACAGAGCACACCTAGATCCATTTTACACACATATATGAAAGGGAATTTAAAAGGGAATTTAAAGGAAAATCACAAGTATTTGCAAAAAAAAAAAATTGCAATGAAGCAAACCCATAAACTTATGAAAGTGAAAACTGATTCTCAGTTCATCAGTCTTTAAAAATAAATGTTTTGGGGTACCTGGGTGGCTCAGTCAGTTAAGCTTCTGACTTTGGCTCAGGTCATGATCTCATGGCTCAAAGGCTCATGGTTTTGAGCCCTGCATCAGGCTCTGTGCTGACAGCTCAGAGCCTGGACCCTGCTTCAGATTCTGAGTCTCCCTCTTTCTCTGTGCCCCTCCTCTGCTCACACACATGCTCTCTCTCTCTCTCTCAAAAATAAGTAAACATTTAAAAAATTTAATAAATATTTTATATAAAATGTGCTTAAATGAGGGTACAAATGTCAACTCACAGAAACTGATGATTATCCTTATAAAAACAATTATTTTACATATTATTTTTTAAAAGATCAAAATGCTGCTCCCTTTTTGATTCCTAAGCAAAACATTTCTTCTTATTTGGAATTACTGCAATCTAGTGAGTCACCAGGTTATGAGACCACAGTAAATTCACTAAGGTTATAATACTTCACTTTGACGTGTATTACACTAAAGCACACATACAGTATAAGACTTAAGAAAGTCTTATAGATTCACCAAAAAAAAAAAAAAAAAAAGGGAATTCTTATGCTTTAGACATCAAAATAATGGGAAGCAATAATTATGCCCTCTTTCTATACAGAGGAGTTTATGTACCAGTCAGCTTAGACTAGCTCAGGCTTTCATGTTTAGAACTCTTGGAGGGCTCATTAAATTACAGCTTGCAGGGCCCTAGCCCCATTGCTACTCCTTCAGTAGGTCTGAAAGGGGCTTGAGACTCTGTATTTCTAACATATTTCCAGATGACGCAGATACTGCTGGCTCTGGGACCTCACTCTGATAACTCTCAGGCTGCTACTAGTGGTTTTCAACTGGATCCTCCCCTAGGGGACATTCAGCAACCTCAGGAGACATTTTCTGTTGTTACAACTGGGGACTGTGGTACTTCTGACACCTAGTAGGTAGAGGCCAATGAGGTTGTTATACCACCTACAATGACAGGACAGCCCCCCCACAACAAAGAATTATGCAGACTACAATGTCAGGAATGCCAGGGCTTAGATTAAGTTATGTTGAATTTACTAGTACTTTAGAAATTCCAGCGGCTTACAAAAACAAAGGTGCATTTTTTGCTCACATTAATGTCCACTTTGTTGGCTCCAGCTCTGATTCAGGGACCCTATATACTAAGACCCATGCTAAAGGAGCAATACCAGTCCTCAGACATGTTGATCTTATGACAGAGGGACAAGAGATGAGAGATCTTAGCACTGGTTCTTAAAGCTTCTGCTCAGGAATGGCCCATGTCATTCTCCACTCACATTTCATTGGTCAAATCAAGTCACGTAGTCCCTCCTGATTCAGTGGGTCAGGAAATACAATCCTCCAGCAGGGGTGAACCCAGGAAGGGGCTGATAAGGAGGAGCTAGTTATTTTGAAGAAATAACCCTAACAGAAAGCATTAAAAGGATATTTGTGTTTGTTTGTCTAAAAATATTGTTGTCAATTTACAGCTATAGAAGTTTTCCCCCTGGAACTACATCAGCTTATCATTTACCCTGAACCATGGGACACCCACTCATTGCTTCTCTAGAAGCAGCTATACCTGCTTGCTTTGGATGTGCATTTACATATGGATATAATTATACTTATTTGTATTCACCCAGATGAATGTATGTTATATGAGGCAGAAGAAGAAGCTTCAGGGCATAGGAAATGAATATCCACAATCAATACTAAATATGTGAATCGTTCTAATTTTGCCAAGGCTTAACATGAAGCATAGCTGCTCTAATGTTCTAAAAAGGAATGTTTCTCAGCTTTTTAGTAAACATAATTGTAAAGTTGCTATTTAGGTAAAAGATCTAAACTGATTTAAATAACCTGAGCTTGATTTCTTAATTTTTACAAACATTAAAAAAAAATGCGACTTAAATGACCATTTACAAAGATCTTAAATACCGGATATTGACCATTATTCAAGACAGAATCTGATATGTCAGAAAACACATGTAACCTTTAACTTATCCTTCTGCTTAATCTGAAAACTCACTTCTAAAATGATTTCCTAAATTTGTCACATTATTTTATTACTTTTTTACAAACAATATACCAGCTTTGCTAATACTAACTCAGCCTGGCATCCTTCAATATTTTTCATTTGAGTATAAATTCTAGATAAAGGTTAAAAAGTGCATTAAACAAATGTTACACATGTTGGTAAAAAGCCTTATGTGTGCACGCACGCCCACCCTCCCCCACACACACAAAAGAGCAAGTGTGAACCTATGTAAAACAACAACAAAACAACTAAACTAAAATCTTTCCTGAATGATTCCCATGGACTAAAACATGAGGTTCCATTTACATTTTGGCAGGATCTCTTGGCATTCGATGAATGAACGGTCTCTGAGGCCAAGCTCTTTTTGTCAATTAACGTAGGAATGAAACTCAAGCCAAAGCAGTAATATCTGAACCATCATTTTGGCTGGACTTACAGCATCAAGGTTGTGGCGTGAATCTTAAAGGACAGGCTGGAAACAAGAAGCTTGTTCACCATTTGCCGTAAGTTACTTAATACATTACACTTGACTGTAATAATTAATGGGACCACCATTATTAGATTGGGTAAATATCATTTTTTTCCTTAAGAAAATGACAAATAGGAAACTTGAATGATACATGTAGAGACTTCAAAGGACATAATGTCACCCAACTGTAAAAATCTTGAGTTTTCTTCAGTATGCCATTTTATTGTTATTCATTTCAGATACATTTCTTCGCACCATAATTTAACTACATTTTAACTTCCACTACCATTTAATCGCAAAGACAGTGTTTTGTAGAACTTCATGTGAATGACTGCACATCAAAGTGTGAACAGCTAAGCTTCCCGGCTAACTTAGTGAATCTCTCTAACAAACCTGCATTTCAGTGTGAACCATTCAAGTTTGCTCCTTAACAGTACCCCCCAACTGTATCTGTCCTGCATCTTGTAGGTCATGCTATAGGGATGCTTTTCACATTGTTTAAGCACAAAAAGGGATGTTTCTTTCCCCTGCAAAGAGTGGAGGGGTGGAGGGAAGGACAGTTTCAACTATGGCTTGTTTCACAGAGGCTCAGACATCCCCTACAATGACCTTGAGTTCATTCTCTTCTTCTTTTTTTTTTTTTTTAAATGTTTTTATTTATTTCTAGGAGAGAGAGAGAGAGAGAGAGAGAGAGAGAGACAAGCATGAGCAGGGGAGGGTCAGAGAGAGAGAGGGAGTCACAGACTGAAACAGGCTCCAGGCTCTGAGCTGGCAGTCAGCACAGAGCCCGACGCGGGGCTCGAACCCACAAACCGCGAGATCATGACCTAAGCGAAAGTCGGATGCTTAACCGACTAAGCCACCCAGGCGCCCCGAGTTCATTCTCTTCTGCTCCAGGTTGTTTTCTCAATGTTTGTTTCACCTGAGGGTGAAGGTAACTGCCAGCAGCTCCAGGCTTCTTTTGATTAGCTTCACATCTCGTGTATAAACACTGTCTCTTTTCTAACAGTTTTAGGGAAAGTTCTGAGATTTATTCTCATTAGTTTTGACTAAACTGCATTGGGTCACATATCTATTCCTGAAAGGGTTACTGTGGTCAGGGAAAGACTGTTTTGATTTGATCCACTTGGGTCGATTTCACTTGAGCCACTTAAGACAGTGATTGATGATAGGGCGATGGTTTCCCCCACCAAAAAAAGGAAAAAAAAAAAAACAAAACAAAACTAAGATGCTATTATTAGCGGATGGGGTAAGGGATACGGGTCAGGCAAAATATACCAGAACATCAAGGTATATTTACTATGAAGCCAATGGTTCTTAAGACTCAGAGCTCTAACTAGCTTAAACTCCTTCCTAAAATACTACACGTAATTTTATATTTCTATTTTTGCATTGTTTTCAGGCTCTCTCAAATTGCATAGGCTTCAAAAATTCACAAAACCTGGATCTTTTCCTGCCAAGACTAAATCCATCACAGTTCTATACCATTAAGTCTACCTCACTTACAGAACAGAACATAATTATTCCCCAGTGAGGATGCCACACCAACCATTAACAGTACAAGTTCAACAATAGCAATGGTGTTGAAAATTTTTATTATAGAAAACCAGTGAGCTACCAAGATTTTAGTGAATTGAGTGGCTAGTTTTACAATAAGAAACTAATGAAAATAATAAGGTAAGTAGAAATTCATTTTTCAAATTGTTTTCACTGAAGTTGTTTCTTCCTGGAATATTATTTTAAGCCCTATATAACTCTTTATAGCTAATTTATTTGTTCCTAGGCATCTAGTAATTTAATTTTTTGTGGTGGTAAAGTTTGTCTCTTATTCTTCCATAGGAGGATTCATGTCTAAGTCGTGTTTGTCTTCCCAACTCTTGGAATTCCTGGCATGTATAAGGAACCAGGTGAAGATTACTGAAAATATGGATGGATGAATGAAACTGTATCTCTCAACAATCTTGTGAGTTTATTAAGCATTACAGACATGTAATGCTTAATAACAAAAAACAAAAACACCCCCCCAAAAAAAAAAAAAAACAAAACAAAACCAGGAAACCAATGAACAATTCAGCTAAATAATGGCAGCACAGAGGCCAGAATTACTTTTTCTACTTCCTCGAACATTTCATTCCCCCTATTTCTTTTTTTTTAATTTTTTAATGTTTATTTATTCTTGAGAGAGAGACAGGGCACAAGCAGTGGAGGAGCAAATTGAGAGGGGGACACAGAAGCTGAAGCAAGCTCCAGGCTCTGAGCTGTCAGCACAGAGCCCCACGCGGGGCTTGAACCTATGAACCATGAGATCATGACATACGCCGAAGTCAGACGCTTAACTGAGCCATCTAGGCGCCCCTCATTTCCCCTATTTCCTTTTGTCTTCAAAGAAATATTTTGTGGGCTTGGCAATAATTTCAAGTGCTTTTGTGGTGTACAGTTCTCTAGTGGTCAGAATACAGAAGCAACAACAGAAATCATGAAGGTAAGAAAGAAGGAAAGGAGGGGTCAGAAGTCGGTTTCAGTTTTTCAAAAATTAAAACTGGAGTGAGGTAGTATCCTGAGGACTAAAGAGAAAGATTTGGTGTAGAGAGAGCTATTAAGGAGGTAGAAGAAAAAGTAATCCAAGGAAAGGTGGAAAGAATGGGTATAAATATACGGGGAGATGTGATGGTAGGGTTGTATGAAATGCGTTTCTCTCTGCTTTTACTTTTTCCAGGGAAATCGACATCAAGGTCATCAGTAAAAAGAGAGGATGGGAGAGCTGGTATGGTAAATTTGTGAAGAAAAGATATGAAATCATCATCTAAAAACTTGAGAGGATTCTTAGATGAAAAAAAAGTAAAGTGAATGGACTGGAGAAATACAGAATGATCACTTGGCAGCACCAAATACTCATTTGAGGTTGAGGTTGGTGATCATAAATGTAAAGTGGATCACATTAAACAGGATGTGTTTTTCTCCAGGTTCATTCATTGCTAGTATGGAACAGGTGGAGAGTTGAATGTAACCAGGTCTGTGATTTTATCAAATGAAGTGAGAGGGGAGCAATTGTAAAGAATATATGCAAGAGTCAAATTGCATTCAGTTACCACAGGGATTCAGCTGATTATGGGTGGGGGAGGGAGGGTAAGAAAGAAAATGAAGACTTTGGTGAAGGTCAGTAAAAAGCTGTGGGATCAGTGAATTTAGAAATCCTAGCAGAAGTCCGGGGCAAGATGGCGGAGAAGTAAGGAGCTCCGTACTTGCACTCACGCCCATACATCACACAGAAAAGATCTGAAGCCATTGGAAACCTTACAAAACCTGAGAGATTGGGAGAAAAAAAGACGCAGAATCCACTGAGAGAGACTTCTAACGTGAGTGCGAACCGGGGAAGATAAAATCGGGCCGGGATCGGAGACTCCAGGGTGGGAGGCGATCCCCCTCTACCCTCTACGGGGAGTGAGAGGGGAAAAGGAGAGTCCGAAACAGAAAAACCTCCTCATGGGGGAGAAAAACCTCCGTTAGAAAGACCGTACTTGCCAAATACCTGCACACCAGGTCCCCTCGCGCCAACTGGTCCTGGAGGGGGCTGAGCACACAAACTGCTTCTTTGTGCTGCTCCTGGAGGTTGGACTTCAGAGTGGTGGCGCGCCTGCCGCCACTGTAGCTCCCGGGCGGCTGGGGCGTCCGCGCCCCTGGCTGGCTGGAACTCGAGAGGGAAGGCAAGGAACTAAAAACTGGGAAATTAGCCTGTGAGTTCGTGTTTCGGGTGACGAGCCATAGAGGGACCCGGTTTTCCTCACTCCAGCGGGCTCGGGCTCAGAACACCCTGCGGGCAAGCCCCCGCCCCTGCGCGCCAGCCT
>NW_024080731.1:767212-842397 GCF_003009895.1 Hyaena hyaena | reverse complement strand
GGAATACTACATGGCAATGAGAAAGAATGAAATCTGGCCATGTGTAGCGACATGGATGGACCTTGAGGGTGTTATGCTGAGCGAAATAAGTCAGGCAGAGAAGGACAAATATCATATGTTTGCATGTATAGGAGGTTTAGGAGGAACTTGACGGAGGAACAAGGGGGAGAAGAAGGGCGGAAATGGTGGGGGAAAAGGAGAGAGGCAAACCATGAGAGACTCCTGAATGCTGACAAAAACTGAGGACTGATGGATGTGGGGGGGAGGGGGGATGGGCATGGAGGAGGGCACTTTGGGGATGAGCACTGAGTGTTATGTGGAAACTAATTTGACAATAAACTATTTGTAAATAAATAAATAAATAAATGAGACTTAGAATTTAAAAAAAAAAAAAAAAGAAAGAAATCCTAGCAGAACTGTTGGTAAAGTCAGGGAACAAAAGGAAGATCATTGAGAGGCTAGCGTTTAATCAGAAAGAATGGTGTGCACAGAAGTGAATTGATAGAGAAGCTGCAGATTCTGATGATGCCCAACTTGAGTCTGTGACAATAAAAATACGTAACTCAGGAGGAATTAGAAGACAAGATCAATGGTAGAAAGGCCAGAGAATGCTAATCATTCTCTCATCACTGGTCTACCTGTACACTCTCATCTGTGTTCTTCCAATTTATACCCTACTAATCATAAATGAATATCATCTTTCTTATGAGAATTACCAAGCTTGCACTGAGATAAATTTTATTATTTTACTATCATTTTAAACAAATGTTGGGGCACCTGGGTGGCTCAGTAGGTTGGGCATCTGACTTGAGCTCAGGTCATGAACTCACAGTCTATGGGTTCAAGTCCCAGGTTGGCCTCTGTGCTGACAGCTCAGAGCATGGAGCCTGTTCAGATTCTGTGTCTCCCTCTCTCTGTCTGCCCCTCCTCCATTCACACTCTGTCTCTGTCTCTCAATAATAAATAAACATTACTTTTTTTTAAATGTTAATAGAAATGACACAATCCAGAAAGACTCATTTCACCATTTATTTGCTGTTATCTTTTATTCCCATCTCAATCACGGACTCAAATCTATTATTTTATATAAATAATTAATAAAAGTGCAAAATAATATTATACCCTGTAATAATCTATTAAATTATATTATGGTAAAGTCAAGTTTATATTTCACTTTCAAATGTTATGTATATTTTTAATATGTTTATTTATTTTGAGAGAGTGAGTGGGGCAGGGGCACAGAGAAATGGAGATGGAAAATCCAAAACAGGCTCCATGCTCACTGCAGAGCCCTACATGAGGCTTGACGCAGCAGTCGATCTCATGACCTTGAGATCATAACCTGAGCCTAAATCAAGAGTTGGACGCTCAACCGACTGACCCACCCAGATGCTCCCCCATTTTCAAGTGTTATATTTAAAAACATGAGAACATTAAATGGAAATATGAACTGAAAATATGAAAACTGATCAAATGGTGGAAATAATAAGAAACTGGAGGAAAAAAATCATATATGGATTATTTACTTAATCAGATATTCAGTGCTATATTAATTTCAAAGAAACAACGTTCCTTTGTAAAAATTCCCTTAACAATTGGAATTGAAACTGTATAAAAGCATTTTGTCCTACATATTTAGCTCTAGTATTTCATAGGCATATTGATACATAATTGAAGACATTCATGAATAAAGAAATGTGTGAAGTATATGCATCTCCATACCACACCAGGTTTTAAAAATATCTAGTCACAATACGGATATGCACCATCATTCTCATTATGAGACTATCTGGAGCTACAGGAAAGCCAAAACTTCCCCCAAGTACTTGAAAAATCTGTAAATACCATCCTGATAGCTATGTCTTAGCATTACCATATCTACCTCTACCTAGAACTGGCCCATTACAATCTTCACACAAAACCTCTGATGTCTGATGATACCACTGATAATTCGAAAAGGAATCCCCGTGATGTGCTGTCAATGTGGTCAGTATGTACTATGGATTCTGCAGTAATGGATAGTGCCTGCCACAGTGTTCAAATCTGCCAAAGTGGAGAAGCTCTTTAACCCCCAAATTTGTGATATGTTTATTTACATGACCTTTCAGGCAATATTTTGAATCTTTAGAGTACTACAACCATTTTTTTAATTAAACAGTTCTTTCATTTTTTTTTCTTCAGAATAAGAAAATTCTGAAGGGGTGGCCAGAAATTTACTGGAATAGTAGATACACTTCTGCTTCTATGAATTCTTACTCTTAGAAATAGATAAAATGTCCTCAAACCCTTTTTCCCCTTAGAAGCAGTATATTTGCTAAGAGTTTCTTTAGTTGCTCATGAATACAGACATATATATAACAGAATTACACCAAAGGCCTTCCATATATGCCTACACTCATCTGGGTCCTATAAAAACATACTAGACTAAAGCAGGGAAGTTTGTTTTATATACTTAAAAACCTAACGAATTGTATCTGGGGTATATACGTATATTTTTTTACATTATTTATATGTAATGAAATATTTCCAAAATTAGAATTTTTCCTAAATACATATTTGGAGCCACTGTGTAGTAATGTTCCAAATAGTACAGAACTGAAGACAGAACACGGTTGGATTGGCCACAGAACATTTATACTGACATCTGATCCTTAACATTTTAAAAAATCTCCAAATATATTCAAGGGCTGTTTTATTAACAGTGAAGATTCTACAGGTTTTCTCTGACTATACTGAACTTGACTAAGGGCAATAATGACCTAAAGACCTCATCCTCTGAAAGCACTACCATGCTTCACAAAATTCTTCACAGAACAGAGATCACCCTGAGCAAAGTAGCCAAATATCCAAGAATCTCTGATGCATAAGATGCACACAGTCCATTATGCTTAAGAAAAAACAGTACAGCACAAATATGACTTTTATTAAAAAGACTTATGAAAAGACTACAAAAATTCTGAGGTTTGACCTACCCATCAGTCAGGTCACTTACCAGATATCTCCTCTAGGCACTGCTTAGCAGTTTTATTATACGGTACATCCATCTTACTAGGACTGGTGCAGGAGTCAGCAGAGGGTAAAGAGGTGCCTTCATTTTCTGAATGTGATCTGAAATTAACCAAAAAGACAGAAACAAATAGCAATTGCTGTCACCAGTGACTCAAAATTCCCTCGTTCAAGCAGAAATCAACACGTTAAAAGTTTTCTATAAGGTAAGTAATCACTTGCTTATGACAATGACATTCCTAAACAATCTGTAAGAAAAAGTCCCTATTTTCATATACAACCCAAGTAGGAGAGAGATATTAAATCAGATTTCTTAGGTTTATCTACATTTGAAAGCCTATTATTACCAATAGTTACATTCTGGGGGAAGCACAAAATGAAAAGATCCAAAATTTTCTGCAGTTTTAGATAAAAGCCTTTTAAATTGCATTCTTGTGAGAGTAACTAATAAAAGTACTGGAAGTATCCTTAAAACTATTTTTTCCATGAGAATTCTAGAAAATATATCCTAAAACAGAAAGTATAAAAATTAACGTTGAATTTGTTCTGAGCCACAAACATCACTATAATGTCTTAATTTTAGAAAAGCCAAAGTCAATCCAAACCAAATTCTCATTATTAAAATTTCATCTACTTTATGTTTTATATTTGTATGTATGTGCCTGGGTATGTATTTGTGTGTGTGATTAACATGTAGAGAGCAGGTCTCATCAAATAAAAGCACACAACAGATGCACTGTGTATATTTTGATATTCTAATCTTTATGCATTGCTTCCTTTATGCACAAGAAAATGTTTTAAGAGGCATGATCTTTCCAGATGCATCCTCAAAATCCACACATATTTGATCAGAATCACCACATCTTAAAAAAAAAAAAAAAAAAAAAGACAGCATGAACTATTAAGACAGAGGAGAAGGCAACCTTGAAGTCCCATTTGTATTACTGGGTTTGGACCATGACAAGTGAACACTAAATATTTCTTACTTTTAAAAACTATAGAAAATATTTAAAATATGTGAAAGAAAAATTCAGTATTTTTTTCTGAATCAATTTCTTTAATATCTATCTATCTGTCTATCTATCTATCTATCTATCTATCTATGAGAGAGAGAGAGAGAGAGAGAGAGAGAGAATGCATGTGCATGCAAGCAGGGGGGAGGGGCACAAATAGTAGGAGACAGAGAATCCCAAACAGACTGCACTGTCAACACAGCCTGCTTCAGGGCTCTAACTCATAAACATTGAGATCGTGATCTGAGCCAAAATTAAAAAAAAAAAAAAAAAAAAGACACTTCACTAACTGAGCTACCCAGGTTCCCCTGAATAATTTTTTTAATTAATATGTTACTTTTATTTCAAATCCTGATGTTGTTTGAGAGAAAATAAAGTGTAATCACTGATATCAAAAATATTTTATAATGATCTGACATATCCAGAAACTCTGAAAAGCTCATTAGGATTTTAAGAAACCATGGAAGACTTTATGCTGTATATATGGATGAATGTGTATATATAAGAAGTGATATATAAAAGAAAGGGCTATGTAAGAATTCATATAAATGGCCTCTGTTGATTTCTAGCAGACTGCCCTTATTTCACTCTAACTTAACACTGAATATAAAAAGCATGGCAAAAATAAGAAAGAGGATATACTGCTCAAGTGACAGGGCATAACATAAAGGCCAGTAAAGACCTCAATGTTGCTAAAATCCACACCTTTTAGTCTTCACTTTCCTTGATGTCTTGGCAGCATTTAGAACAGCAGACCATTATTCCTTTCATGAAATCATCCTACCCTGGCTTCTATGACAAAAACTTTCCAGTTTGTTCCCCACTCTCTCTGGATGCTACTTTCCCCCTCTTTTGCTCTCTTTTACCCAATCATTAAATGTTGTGGTTCTGGGTAGTGAAAAGAAGGGGATACAGAGGGCAAAATTTGTGGGTTCCTCAAAGCAGTGTCCTAAGCTTCTTCAAGTGTTCATTGTAGTCTCTTTAGATGATCTCAAGCATATTCATTGTATTCATGATTACCTAGCCACACACAAATTCCATATTCCAGCTCTAACCCAGCACTTTCCACTGAATCCCAGATGTGTAACACAGCTTTTTAATTGACATTACTTATTAGTTGTCACAAAGATATCTCAAACCAATCATGCACAGAATTAAACTTGTAATCTTTTCTTAATAAACATGTTTCTTATTCATGGTGTCTTGGGTGAAACCTTTAAGGAAACTATAAGGCAGCTTTGTGTGGTCTGATCTCTGTCCAGCTCTCCAGTGCCATCTTGTAGGTGACTCTTCTTATCTCTCTTCTCTGTGGTCACAAGACTTCTCTACCCACTTCTCATAGCCCTCTGCCTCAGCAGGACTTTTACACTCCATTATTTTCCTTCTCTTTTCATCCAATCAAGTTTCTCCCTTCAGTTCAACCAACTCTTAAAAAGCCATCCCTAATTTTCAGGCAACGTTCCAAATTATAAGTACTTATTTACTCTCGGTATCTATCCTGACAGTACTTCATATTCTTCCAATGTGAAAGCTAATTATTTGATCAATGTTTCTCTCCTCAACTAGACTCCATTACCCACATATAAACTCAGCATTGTACCCCAACACCTAGATGTGGTCTCACAATATATTGCACTGAGGAAATATTTGATAAATAAATGAATACATTTTATTAGTCATGAGCATAAAATAGTATACTTGGATAGCATGCGGAGGGAAGCATGGTGTAATGGTGCATACACTGAGTTTCAACGTAAAACTTGGCTAACTAACTACTTATTAACTCATATGGCCTTGCTAAGTTACTTAGCCTCCCTAAACCTCAATTTGCTCATGTATGAAAGCAAAGAAAGATATGTGCCTTGAAAAGTAATTGTAAACTCAAGGGTTATTATTACTAAAGGTCTGGAAAGACATTCTCTTGAATCATGTGGAATTCTGGTCAACATTACAATGTAGGGAATATACCTGGCTCTCTGTGTAGTCCATTTCCTTTCTTCTCTGGCCCCCAGGTTCTCTTTTATCCCCTGTCTATTGATAGCCCCTCCTTCCTCAATACTAAAGTTCACCATAGTCAGTTCTTCTACTTGGGCTTATTTCTTGTGGGCCACTGTACCTCCCTGACCTGTTCCTTAGCCTGCTGTCTCTGAATGAAGGGATAAAATTCACTCAAGTTTTCTAAGGATTGTTATTACTTGCTGAAGAAGTTTAAATGGAGAGTATGTAGTGAGATTGGAGACCCCAGGGAAAGCTTACTGGCTGCCTGCCAAGAAGCCTCAGAAAGGCAGGGTGCCTTGGTGAACTGGCTGTGAGCCAGGATTGGCAGACTCAGTATTCATGGACTGATCTCTCAGAAGCTGAGTCACATTAAGTAGTTCACTGTGAGGCCTGTCTATAACCCAATGGCCAACTGGTTCTTACTAGAACAAGATCAGCAGCTGTTATAGGAGTGTGAATGCATGTGGTCATGCTAGTTACAAAGACTTAGAGAATCTCTCTCTAGAAAAATCTGTATCAAGCAAAAAATGTATTCTGAATGTGTTTTGAGAGTAGAAATTTTGCTTTCCTCTGAATAAACAGATCTTTAAAAGTTGCTCAGGAGCTGACTGTGGCTATTTGCCTCAGCATATGAGAACTTGGTACTCAATTCCATCAACTGTCTTCAGGCCCTGTTATTTGAGACTCTCATATTGGGGCGCCTGGGTGGCTCAGTTGGTTGAGCAATCGACTTCAGCTCAAGTCATGATCTCATGGTTCATGAGTTCGAGCCCCACGTCAGGCTCTGTGCTGACAGCTCAGAGCCTGGAGCCTGCTTTGCATTCTGTGTCTTCCTCTCTCTGCCCCTCCCCTGATCAAACTTTGTCTCTCTCTCTCTCTCAAAAATAAATAAGCATTTAAAAAAAAAAAAGCATGCTCACTAGTAGGGGCACCTGGGTGGCTTCCTCAGTTGAGAGTCTGACTCTTGATCTTTAGCTCAGGTCATGGTCTCACAGTTCATGGAATTAAGCTCCATCTCAGGCTCTGTGCTGACAGTGAAGACCCTGCTGGGATTTTCTCTCTCCCTCCTTCTATGCCGTCCCTATTCACATGTGCTTGCTTTCTCTCAAAAATAAATAAATAAATGTTTTTAAAGTATGCATACTTCTAACAGCTCAGTGTTCTATCAGAACCCTTCATTTTATCTTTTTTTTTTTTTTTTAAATCTGTCAGTGTGTATTTCTGGCTGATTCCCTCTTTATTATCTTTTTATTTTAATTTACAGGAGACAAACTGTTTATTTAAAATTTTTATTATTTTTAAGAGAGAGTGAGAGATGTGGTGTGAGCGGGGCGGGGGGCAGAAAGAGGGGGAGACACAGAATCTGAAGCAGGCTCCAGGCTCTGAGTTGTCAGCACAGAGCCCAACACAAGGCTCAAATTCACGAACCATGCAATTATGACCTGAGCCAAAGTTAGACGCTTAACTGACTGAGCCACTTGGGTACTCCTACAAGAGATAATCTGATTTACCTTATTTTCAAGTTCTTTGGTATATTTTCCATGGTAGTCCCTATATTATCAACAATAGGGATGCAGGTTGATCAAGGAAAGGAACATGGGAAGGGTTAAATTTTAAATAATCATAAAAAGGACTTACGAGTCATCTCAGTTTGCATGTACATGTAAATGGGTCCAGGTCTCTGGTCTACATATATTACAAAGCATCCATATCCCAAGATTTCCACTCACTATACTGTAAAGTGGTTTCAAATTTTAACCCCAGTCTCCAGTGGGGCAATCACTGCAAACTGGTAAAGACTTAACTTTTATACAAATGATCAAAGAAGTTCAGTTAAATCTCTGAAGTCTTCCAACATGTCCTCTCTTTTTGTGCATGTTTCACTCTGATAAAAATAAAAGGGTCTGGGGTTGATTCATGAAACAATTTATGAAGACTTCAGAATCAATAGTGTTCTCCAATCAAAGGGTTCATTTCGACAGACAGAGTAGATAATGCAGTGGCAACATTCACTGTACCTACATAAGCTGATACTACAATTTCCTCATTCTGATTGGAAAAAGAAAAAATTAAGTGTCATGATATTCCTTTAAAATATTTAAAAGACAGGAACCATGTAGACTAATTGCTGTGCATTTACAACATGGTCAATAGGTTACAAGTACCTATTGAAACTGTCAAATATAGCAATGCAAAACACCATATGTAGAGTGTTAACAAGCTAGGCTCTCAGTGTTAGTATCTCTTACTAATAGTGGTAGTGGTGAGAAGTGTAAACTTCAGTGACGATTAACACAAAAGTGATTTTCTGTTTATGTGCACTTACCATGTGCCAAAGACTATGCCTGGTCTTTTTTTTTTTTTTTTTTTTTTACCATTTTACCATTGGCATATCACTTAAATGTTCCAATAATCCTGTTATGGAATGAATGTCTGTTTCCTCCCCAAAATTCTTATGCTGAAAACTAATCTCCAATAAGATGGAGGTGGAGGTTTTGTGGGCTGGTTAGGTCTTGAGGATGGAACATTCATGCCTGCGATTAGTGTTGTTATAAAAGAGACCTCAGAGAACCCTTTTACCCCTTCTACTGTGTGAGGCCAGCAGAGTGAGAAAATGGTCATGTATGAGCCAGGAAGCAGGTGCTCACCAGACATGGAAAGTGCCAGCACTTTGATCCTAGACTTCCTGACATCCAGAACCATGAGAAATAAATGTTTGCTGTTTAAGCCACCCAGTCTCTGGTATTTTTGTGATAGCAGCCTAAAAAGATTAAGACACCTATAATTAAGACACCTATAATGTAGGTGCTGTACATAAATTTAGGCTTCTAGAGGTTTAATTTGCCTTATATAACAAGTTGGTAGAGATAGTTATTCCATATGTGACCCTAGTTGCCTCTAAATACTGTTCTATTAACCACTACCCTCCAGTTTAACACCATTTGAATGCCTCTGGAGACTGTTTTAGTACATGTGAGGTCTCATTAGCTGACAGATACTTCAGTCACTAAGTTAATAATACACAATATTTGAAACTGACAATATCTACTAGTCTACCTTAAATATTATTTTTACTCTTTACAACCTCAAATTTGTACTCTTAAGAAAAAGAAGCTATTATATATACCATGCAAAGGAAGTCAGCAATAAGTCCTAGATACTATCAACCGCAAATTTCAAATTTTATAATATGAATTTTATAAATATGAGTATTTGCTCATTAATTTACATTAAAAATATATCCTCCCCTGGATTCATCTTAATATGGATATAGTCACATATGTAAACACAAATAGAGCTGGTTTGAGACAGCAACATTCACTAATGGTCTAATAGTTTGATTTATAAACCAAAAAAAGGCAAAGAACAGTAAATATCTTTCTAAAACCAGTCATGTTTTTGCTTTCCTCTTTCCTTCCTGTTGGGAAGGCAGACAGGTCACAGCCAGGGCAGAGGACAGAAATGAGTCAGGATGAAGAGTACTTGAATGTGGAAGCGACATTTGGTACTTCAGGGTGGGGTAAGCAAATAAGAAGATATACTGAGAATAATGGGATCTACATTTCTCAGTTACCAAAAGGAAAAACAAGTATGGATATATATAATATTTAATATTTATGTATGTATGTATTGTCCTTCATTTATGAAGGGGTTACATTCCTATAAACCTGTCATCAGTTGAAAATATCGTTAACTGACTTAACATCATAGCTTAGCCTAATCTACTTTAAATATGCTTGGAACACGTGTATTAACCTCTGGTTGGGCAAAACCATCTCATATAAAGCCTATTTTACAAGCAAGTGTTGGATATCTCATGTAATTTATTGCATTCTGTATTTAATGTGAAAAACAGAAGGGTCGTATGGAGACGGAATGGTTGTAATGCATGGGTTGCTGACTCTCGTGACTGCCTGCTGAGTGAGTTGAGGCTCCACCTGCTGCTGGGCATCAGGAGAGAGGACAGGACTGCATATCACTAGCCCCAGACGATACCAATTCAAAAGTATGGTTTCTGTTTAATGTGTATTTACTTTCACTCCCTTGTAAGTGGAGGACTATCTGTCTGTGTGTATGTATATCATAGACAGCTCCCAGATACTGAGATAAATAATAATATAGGGGTGTGTGTGTGTGTGTGTGTGTGTGTGTACGCGTGTGCATGCCTACATGTATTTTACTACTTAGGAAACCTGGGTTTCTAAATATCATTTCCTACAAAAAGAAATCAGGACTCCTCAGTGAAAGCTGCAGACAACATAAGCCTGGAGCACCCTTAGCCAAAAAGAAATGAAGTTCTCAAAGAATAATGTGGCACAAACCAGCTTGAAGGGGATCCCAGTAGGAAAACCTGAGAAATTTTAAGCATTAGACTAATCGTATCAATGGATTAGAATCCACTGAATACAATGGGAAACCATTAGTCCATACAGTTTGAAGAGAGTAGGAGAGGGGGAGGGAGAAAGAAAGAGAAGGAGCATCTCTTTCTTAGTAAAGAAACCCAAGGCAGAAATGTGGGAGGGATGACAGGATTAGAAATACTTTGGCCTCTGCTAAACTATTAATTTATGAAAATAACCTCAATGGATGCTGAATCTTAGAGGTAAAAGAAAACCAAGGAACAGAATTCTTACAACGAGTCTCAAAATACCTTTCCTCAAAAATACTCATTGAATACAAACGGGGCAAAGTAACTCTAGAGTGAAAAAACATGGCAACATGATCTTAATCGAGGGATCAAATTTCACATCGCCCAAATGGGAAGTATCAGTATTGTTGCTATCTGGTAGGATGCGATGGAAAGAACACAGCATCACTTCTGTGGCATTCAAGGTAAAAATATATAATATGCATCTAATGATGAAGAAATATCAGACAAGCTCAAATTAAGAAACATTCTACAAATGCTTGTCTCCACCGCATCAGTGTCATGCAACTCAAGGAAAGACCAAAGAGCTGCTCCAGATTCATGGACATTAGGCAGAAATGCCAACCTGGTACAACAGTCATCCTGAATCAGCCAAAGGGATATCTCTGGAACAATTGGTGAAACTTGAAGAAGTCTCTGTATGCCCTGAGTGAAGTACATATCAGAGTTCTTTGTACTCTTCTTGCAAATTTTCTGTAAGCTTAACATTTTTCTGAGAGCAAATAAAATATAGAAAGAAGAAACAGCAGTGGTTTGATTGGGAAATCTGGCAGTAAACCCCGTAAGCCAACTACAGAAGGTATTTGATAAAGCTTCTCTGCTGAGAGAATGCCAGCTCCTAGCACTATCCCACACAACAGGCCCTCTGCTAGTGGGGTCTCTATATTCCATCTTAAAAATACTGCTGTGTGAAGGAGTTTAAACTGCTACCCGATGCACATATATATCTCAAACCTAGCAAAAGACAAGCTCTCAAGGCAGGCATTCAATAAGCTGTACTTTGTACTGATGACCAATTATGCCCAGTTCACATAAAATCACAATTGCAGCATAATCTATAATAGTAGCTGGAGGGCTTACAAAAGCTTTTTCTGCATGATGGTGACCTGATCTCCATTTCAATCTTGATAAAAACTTACAGCTTCTCCTACTCAATTTAGTGATTCAACAAATTAGCCAAACTTAAAAACCATGTGCGTAAGCATTTTCAAAATTAATGTTTTGCCTTCTTTACCTTTTAGAATATAGTATATTCAAGTGTCAATTTTTCATGTCACTTCCTAGGCAAATCTGAACTCTCACAAAAAGTGGTTACAACAAAAATTTCTCCTGAGAACCCATGATTCTATTGTATAAGATACATGATGTGAAAAAAAAAAAAAAAAGAAAACCTCTAAATTCAGACTTTACTGACCTAATTTTACAAATCAAGTGTGTATAGAGGGCTCCTCTTATATATAATTCATGGGTTTAAGATGCATGATGGTTTTCTTCTCTGTAAAAGTGTCTTGCCTTATCTATGTGTTGGGTTCTTTCTGTATGTGTGTGTATGTGTGTGTGTGCATGTGTGCACACATGTGCATGCATGTGCAAATTACCTTCACTCCTGATTTTGCTCCCTTTGCCTTAAGATGTTTGCTTTATGTTCTGGGGTGCATGGGTGGCCCAGTCGGTTGGGCATCCGACTTCTGCTCAGGTCATGATCTCACGGTTCATGGGTTTGAGCCCTGAGTCGGGCTCTGTGTTGACAGCTAGCTCAGAGTCTGGAGCCTGTCTTCAGATTCTGTGTCTCCCTCTCTCTCTGACCTTCCCCTGTTCACGCTGTCTCTCTCTCTCAAAAATAAATAAAACATTAAAAAAGAAGATGTTTGCTTTATGATCAATGCATTGTTTTCCTGGCATTTACTACAAGCAGTCATAAAATAAGGAAAAGAAGGTGGACCTCAAAGTAGCAAGTTAAGAATCTGGTTAATAGCTCTTTTGAAAATTATTGGGGCTACTGAAAAGACTGAGGTTTAGGAAAAATTACAGGTCTTTCTTTTCTCTTTAAATGACTATCAACCTCACTATTTGACTTCATATGTCTTTGTAATCATGAGCTCTAAAGTGATTAATAAAATAGCTATGTAAAAAAAATGACACGTGGGTAGACAGGAGGCATTTTTTTTTTTTAAATATTTTTATTTATTTCTAGGAGAGAGAGAGAGAGAGAGACAGCGTGAGCAGGGGAGGGTCAGAGAGAGAGGGAGTCACAGACTGAAACAGACTCCAGGCTCCGAGCTGGCAGTCAGCACAGAGCCCGATGCGGGGCTCGAACCCACGAACCGCGAGATCATGACCTGAGCAAAAGTCAGACGCTTAACCGACTAAGCCACCCAGGCGCCCCAGCATTTTTTTTTTTTAATGGAGTGAAGGTAGCAACTTTTGAACTTCAGGTAAGGAAAACAAGTCTGAAGAAGACAGAATAAAGGTTAAACAAGAATGAACACCAAGAAAGAACAAGGCAATGAAAAGCTTCTTTTCTTAACTATGTTCTTCTCCTTTCTCCTTCCTTTCTTCCTGTCATTGAATTCCTCTAATTAAAGTCTTAACAAAGCTACCTCTGAAAGTCAGGAAATTTCTCCCTCATGTAGCCATTAAACATATTAACCTACGCTGTCGTCTTCCATTTACAATCCAACTTACACACTGAAAACACAGCAATTTTCCTGATCATGCTTCACACACTTGTGTGCTCTCTCTCTTTCTCAAACACACACACACACACACACACACACACACACACGTAGCCAAGGGCCTGATATTCAAGAATTTCTATTACAATTAGGCTCCAATCAACCTTCATTTTCCAGGAAATCTGTTCTACTTGCTGGCTGCCCTACGAATCTGGTATTCATCCTGTTTATATGATTCTTTCAGTCTCACAATTCCTTCCTTGCCCCCCTCATTTCTGCATGCCTAAATCCCACTTATATTTCAGAACCCAGCTCAAGTGCCACCTTCTCTGATTCCAACAGCTAGCAGTAATTTTCCATGTTTTGAAGTCTCAGTGTACCAAATCTGGTTCACTGCTGGAGAGCTTTAGACAGCTCGCTTCATTTTGTAGTGATCTTTGAGTCAGCCTCTTGCCTAAGATACGGTGGACAACAGAAGGAAAATGACATACGGGATGTGTGATGTTTCATTCTATCCTTATTATGCCTTATACATAAGAGATATTTAGTAGGTAGTCACTGGAAGAAGAAAAAAATAAGTGAATGAATGTCCTGAAGAGAATATATTTCATCCTTTAAATATTTTAAAGCTTTTTATATTTCAATTAAACCATCTAGCTCATTTATAGGAAGAGATTTCAGAAGCTTCCTGTTCCATTATACATTGTTGCTGATTTTTCTATTCTTCTATAGCATGTGAGTCTAACCCATGTTGATGGTGTTTCTTTTAAGAATTTTATTTGGTGCCCACGGTAGGTAGGTTCTGTTCCGGGCCACCCAAGTGTCATGAAATCATACTTATTAATGAGTTATCAAAATAGTAGCAGGGGTGCCTGGGTGGCTCAGTTGGTTAAGCATTCAACTCTTGTTATGAATCAGGTCATGATCTCACAGTTCATGAGATCGAGCCCTGGAACAGGCTCTGTGCTGACAATGTGAAACCTGCTTGGGACTGTCTTTCTCCCTCTCTCTGCCCCTCCCCTGCTTGCTCGCTCGCTCTCTCTCTCTCTCTCTCTCTCTCTCAAAATAAACATTTAAAAACTAATAGCAGAGGGGCGCCCGCGTGGCTTAGTGGGTTAAGTGTCCGACTTTCGCTCAGGTCATGATCTCGCGGTTCGTTGGTTCGAGCCCCGCGTCGGGCTCTGTGCTGACTGCCAGCTCAGAGCCTGGAGCCTGTTTCAGAGTCTGTGACTCTCTCTCTCTCTGACCCTCCCCTGCTCACGATGTCTCTCTCTCTCTCTCTCCTAGAAATAAATAAAACATTAAAAAAATTTAAAAAAAACTAATAGCAGATAATGATGAACTTTGTGAATAAAATACAAAAAAACCCTGAATGTTTCTTTGGACTAGAGGTTTGGAGATAGCTTCTGTGAAGAGGTAGCATGTAAGCAGAGGTGTGAAAAGAAGTAGCCTGCTTTGCTCTGGAAGAGTAGTTACAGGTAGAGAGATCATCTATGACAAACACCCCAAAGCAGGACAGGTTAGCTTGTTGAGAAACAGAATGAAGGAAGAGATTCAGTGTCCTCCAGGAAAATGGTATGAGTGTTGCCTGTGGGTTATATAGGGGGCCAGATTTCTTGGCAAGGTGTTTGAGTTTCATTTCTTTCCAAGTATAATGGAAACCCAATGGATTGTCTTGTAATTTGGAATGACATATGTAATGTACACTTTCAGAATGTTAGAGTCTCTGATATATGAAGGATGTTATTGGAAAGGTCCCAAAGTGGAAGCTGGAAGACTTACTTACTGGAAACTAGGTAAGTACTAGTGGTGACATGACTTGGACCAGGAGAGGTTGGGTGGAAATGGAAAGAAATACCTGAATGAAGGTGTTCAGGGGGAAGAGCCAATAGGATTAACTGAAAATAGGATGTGCAGGGAGAGAGTGATTGAAAATGAAGAGTAAAACATGGATTCTTTCCAAATTTTCTCCTAGTTTTCCATTCGAATAATCCTGCATCCTGAGCCTTTACTCTCTGTAGTAGTTTTGGTTACTGGCATTTGCCTAGCACTTGGTAATTTGCCTACTATTTGTTCCATAAGGCTTGGATTATAAAAATAAAGATATCAAATCTGGATGATGCCACATCATTCTCCCATCCACCTGACAAATTCTGACTCATGCTTTAAATCTTGTCTCTTGTCTTACCTCCTCTGTGATGCATGCACTGATTCCACCCTCATATAAGGCTTAGGAAAACTCTTCTACATTATTTCTTATATATACTTCCATAACAACAATGATTTTTTATTTTTATTATATTTTATCATTATCTCCAATAGACTCAGTTCCCCAAGGACAAAGTCTTTAAAAAAAAAAACAACTTTATAATTCTTTTAAAAAATTTTTAATATTTTTATTTATTTGTGTGTTTGTGTGAGAGAGAGAGAGACAGTGTGACCTGTGAGCAGGTCAGAGTGAGAGGGAGACACAGAATCCGAAGCGGGCTCCAGGCTCTGAGCTAGTTGTCAGCACAGAGCCCAACGTGGGGCTTGAACCCACAAACCGTGAGATCATGACCTGAGCTGAAGTCGGACACATAACTGACTGAGCCACCCAAAAAAACCTTTGTAATTCTTAACATACAGTATTTGCAGAATGAGTGATAAGTGCATAGATGAAAAAGTATTTGATGTTTTCCCTTTACCTAAACAATGGTAACTTGTCATTCTATCACTTATTATTTTTATTTATGTTTATTTATTTTTGAGAGAGAGAGAGAGAGAGCGAGCAGGGGGAGGGGCAGAGAGAGAGGGGGACAGAAGATCTGAAGTGGGCTCTGTGATGACAGCAGAGAGCTTGATGCAGGGCTCAAACTCATGCACTGCAAGATCATGTCCTGAGCCAAAGACAGAGGTTTAACCAACTGAGCCACCCAGGCACCCCTATTTCTCTCCTTTCCTTTTTTCATCTTTTTTTTTAGAGACAGAGAGAGAGAGGAGAGAGAGAGAAAGAGAGAAAATGAGCAGTAGAGGGAGAGCAAGAGTGTCTTAAGCAGAGTCCATGCCCAGCATGGAGCCTGATGTGGGGCTCGATGTCACAACCCTGAGATCATGACCTGAGTCAAAATAAGAATTGGATGCTTAACCTACTGAACCACTGAGGTACCTGATCATTCTATCGCTTCTTAAATATCTCTGGTAGTCACTTTAATACTTACAAAGGCAGCCCATTCCATTCAAATAGGATTAAATATTGGGAATTTTTTTACTTAAAATTAAAAGATTCTTTCTTAAAATTTTGACCTTCAATTTCAGTTATATCCACTCATTAAGTGGATAAAGATATACTAAGTTCAAAATCACTTTTATCACACTATAGTGATAAATGAGTTACAAAACTTAATTTAGAACATCCTTGCACTGTATAGGAAGTAAGACTAATATGAAATCCATTAACTTCCAGAACTCAACATTATATTTTTAGAACTCTGACATTCAATTTGTAAGATAGAATATTAGGAAGCATATATTAGAGTCCCAGAAGGAATAATTAATAACCTAGCATGACTTAGAAGTGGGCTGAAGAAAGGGGAAAATATCACCATCAGGCATCAATCTTCCCATTATATAGAAGTTATTTAATTATCTTTAAATATCAAAAACATATATGTTTAAATTTATATATATATATATAATTTATATAACTTAAAAGCAATTTGGCATTTCCTATCTTAAATGAATTCTGATGGAGAATTCTGCAATCTATGATAGACATTTTTCTGGCCAGAATCTTTCTAATAACAATACTTGTATGACAAACTATAGAACAAAGAAGGGCACACTATAGGTCCAGACATATTTGAGTTCAAAGACAAACCCCTACTAGCCCTGTGACTTTAAACGGTAATTACTACTCTGATTTGAAATCTCTGATTCTTCATCTTTGTGAAATGGAGATAGCACTTTTCCTCATTAGTTGATGATAAAGTTTAAATGAGAAAATGAACATAAATCTTATAAAATATAGACCTGCACTAAGTATGCAACAACATTATAAAATAGTTAATTGTGACTTTTATCAAATAATTGGCACTCCAGAAAAGCCTGCCAGGTATTTTGTAGGAAGAATTCTTTTTTTTTTTTTTTCCTATGTTTATGTATTTATTTTTGAGAGAGAGAGGGAGATACAGAATCTGAAACAGGCTCCAGGCTCTGAGCTAGCTGTCAGCACAGAGCCCGACGCGGGGCTCGAACCCACGAACCATGAGATCATGACCTGAGATGAAGTCGGACGCTTAACTGACTGAGCCACCCAGGTGCCCCAGTAGGAAGAATTCTTAAATGAGGTTGGAATAAGCAGAGTCAAAAGTAAATCAAGGGTCACCTAATCCAAACATCATGACTCTGTGATATAAATATCTTTCACTGACAGTTAAAAAGCTTAAATATTGACTACTCTGCTTTGAGGAGATTTACCTTATTATCTACAAAATTATTTTGCATTTTTAAGAGACTTCTGGCCACTATTGCCTCATATGCAGACTATGATGTGAAATTTTCTTTTTTTTAAACAATTTTATTAAAAAGAATTTTAAATATTTTTTAAAATTTATTTCTGAGAGACAGACAGAGAGACGGTGTGAGCAGGGGAGGGTCAGAGAGAGAGAGGGAGATACAGAATCTGAAATGGGCTCCAGGCTCTGAGCTGTCAGCACAGAGCCCGGCACAGGGATCGAACCCACAAACTATGAGATCATGACCTGAGCCAAAGTCGGCCGCCCAACCGACTGAGCCACCCAGGCACCCCTGATGTGAAATTTTCTAATTAGACGCTTTTATTTTCAACTACCTTATATTATTCATAATAATACCCATAATTGGTGACATTTATAAGTCATTTACTCTGTATCTGGTTCTGTACTAAAATCTTTACTTCAGATTGCCTTATACAATCTTTAAAACACCCCAAGTGGATATTCTTACCCACCACACTCCACAGGGTTATACACTGAAATTTGGGGAAGACTGTTCATTATGTGGCAGGTACTGTTCTAAGCCTTCTATAAATATCAACTTATTTCATCTTCAAAATAGCCTTAGGAGGCAGCTTCTGTTACTGTCAGCCCTATCTTAAAGATTAGGAAATCAAGGCTCAGAGTCTTTAAATACATTACCCAATGTCATTTGGGTAACAAAGGACATTATCAAGATTCCAACCCAGGCAAATTGGCTCCTGGGGTCCTCTACTCAACAACACAAGATGTTGTTTCTGAACAATGGTAAAACACACGGACTTTACAGCCCATATTCTTAGCTACTTGGCTATATTACCTCTGTTTTATCATTTCCATTTTAAGAAAGGCAAACAGAAAGTCAGAGGTAGGAGAATGTAGCAAGGCCACACAACTGATCCATACTTAAACCCATAGGCTGTGTTGCTTCCTTTTTTTAATAGTGAGAGTTACATTTTCAAATGGAAACCACCAAATTTGTGCCCAGTGGATACTTTTATGACAAACAAAAAAATCACAAAAGTCTATTGCTACTTCTAAAAACATGCTTGCTAACCCAGCAGGCACAATCTTTCTGCTTAGATTTACACTTTCCCATGAAATCCATTTGTGGTGATTTGAAATGACTGATGCTTCTACAGAATATATTGGAGATGCACATGTGTGCTGAGTATGACATACTTTTAGCACTTTATGATTTTTCTCACATATTTGAAATGTGGATCATGATTTTGACATCCTAAATTTCCATGTGTCACACAGGGACTCTGGAGTTAAGAGCTGAATCCCATCTGATCCAAATACAAAGGTTTTTAAATGAATTACTGCTACCAAAGGCAGAAAAGCAGGCTTGAAAAAGAACTGAGAGATAGTAATTTTAAACTTGCTTCACTGAGTATGTAAAGCACCAGAAAAGCACTTAGATTTTTCACTGAAGGAAAATAAACTTATATTCCTTACATAAAAAACCTGCACATTTAATAAACTTAATATGTTTTTAAGGTACATAAATATTGACCCTTACTTAATTATAGTAGGTACTACTTCCGATTCAGAAAATGTCTTTCCTGTTATTGAACTGCCTATCTAAAGGGCACACATTATTCCTCCCTAAGCATCTCCTCACAGAAAAGACCATGAATAAAAATAGAGGCAAAGCAGTGACTGACATATTTCTAATTGATTAAAACAAACCACACAATAGGCAAAAATGCGCTATTTTTATAACTGTATAGGAGAATAAATATGTTAAGATATAGCATATATTGGCATATTTTAATACATATAAAATAAGTATAACACAAAAACTAATAAATAAAGCATACATATAATAATTATATAGATCACTATGTTTGCTTACAAACTTAAGCTTATCCATAGAAAAGTAATATAAATTGTATGCTGGGAAACCAATGCCTTGTAAACAACATTTAGCAAAACAGTTACAACGTGCCAGAATATACAGCAAACATACACATTATCCCTATTATTTTTCTCAACTCTTTAACGTAGGTACTATTATTCCTATTGGACAGCTGAAGAAAATGAGACTATGAGATGCTAAGAAACTCGCCCAAAGTCACACAACTGGTAAGCGTCAGAGCACGGCATTAAACCCACGTGTGTGTGATTCTAGAGTCTGCTCCTTTAGCCATCTGGATGTACTTTCTCCCAAGGGTGAGAAGAAAACTATCTGTAAACATTACAAAACTGAGAATTATTTTAAAAGACTAATAATAAAAATGGTAATAGTAGTAGTAGTAGTAGTAGTACTAGTACTAGACACAGGACAAAGTCATGGCATTGGGGCTTTATTTTGCCTTTGAGAACAAGTAAGCGAACTTTCTAAGGCCTCAAGTTCTTGAAAAGAGACAAGAGGGCAGAAGAGGGGAAGAGGAAGCAGGATAAGAATAGATGATATGGGTTTTTATTCTTAAAAAATGAAATTTTAGGCCTTTATCTTCAGAATGAAACATTATTCCCAAACGACCATGTAAAACACAACTCTAGTAGCCTAACTGCTCACACTGAGCATGAAGACCCGCAGAGGCTCACAGCTGTGGACGGGAAAGGCCACCTTACCTGTAAATGAAGGGCGCCACCGTGGCGGTGTTAGGGTGGCTGTGTTGCTGCTGCTGCGGCAAGTGGACGGCGCCATTCCCCGTGGTCTGCCCGCTGCCCTGTGCCCCTGGCACAGCACAGGGCCCAGCGGGAGACGCTTGGCTGGCTTCCCTTCCTTCCAAAGGGGCAGGGCAACTGGATGTGCTCGCTTTGTCAGTGGTAACGGGCTTAGGTAAGGACTGGGAAGGGCTTCCCTTGGTAGTCCTGAATTTTTCTGACTCTTTGCTCACTGCACTGCCAGGTGAAATGGTTTGCTTTGCTGTTGGCACCTTCGAGCCTGGTTTTGGAATGCCGCTGGAAGAGGGGATTAAGCTTTCTTTCTTGGCTGCTGTCGTCTTGCTACCCTTTGGGATCAAGCTTGCGATTTTAGAGGTCTTTTTTGGAGCCGTCTCTGTCACCTGATCCTTCTCGTCCTTGACTGGTTTTTCAGTGCAAACTTTATTTTTGTCCCTGTTCTTTTCCTCTTTTTCCTTTGGCTGTAGCAAAGACTTTTTATTGCTGAGGTTTTTGCTTCCAGCTTTTGGAGGAGCTAATTTAGGTGACACTTTGGGGCTGCTACTGGTTGAGCCACCGCTATTCAGGCCACTGCTAAAACCTTCCATTTCACCAGATTCAGAAAAGGCATCGTCATCCTTCCCACCATCACTGGGCCCTGAACTGGGAGACTGTGGGGCGCGTAAAGCAGTCCGGGCATTGACTAGCTTGAATTTTTCAAGCATGGATTTCTGTCCCGAGGGAGCTGCTTTGACCCCTTCTGGGGGCTTTAGTCTGTCTGCAGATGGTGTGGGAGAGGTGGCTGGGCTTGGCTGCTTCACGGTCAACATGGTGGAGGTGGCGCTGTGCTTGACATTCATGGACTTGCTGCGCCAGGGTTTGCTGGCGCTTGGAGAAGGGATGGCAGATGCAGGGGGCTGCCCAGAAATGCCAGGGGGCTGTGTGTTACCATTTACACCTGAAGATGGTTGAGGTCCTTTGGAGGAATCTGGACATGAAGAAAAAAATAATGAAGAAAAGGATGATTACTTTTGATCATTTTATATCACACCACTGTGTACTTCTAACTACAGACACAGGAAAGTATCTCTCCTGTAAGCTAAAAATAGACATGGTATGTGGCATCAATCACTCTTGTGATATGACTGTTTTTATACCATATATCAAAAATTCAGAATCTGAGAGCCAGTGTTTTTAGAAAACATTTTTTCCCTTCTAAAATTATTCTAACCCAAATGAAGTAGCAAAGTTCATTTGGGTTAGAAACCCTATCCTTTCCTTAAGTAGTTCTCTGTATTTTTTCCAATTACTGCTGCAGTTCAAAGCACTAAACTGATATTCCACAGAGCCTTATAAAATATGTTGTATGATAAATGTTGAGAAATTCTTTTAACCTGCAGGAGAATAGCTTATTGTTATCTGCTCAAATGTGCTTATGAATCATGACTTAGGTCTCAGTTAACATTGTTTCCTTTAATCTGTATTAAAAAAATCCCATTGAAACCTATGCTTATATGGGTCAGATAACATACCAAGATACACACACACACATTATACAGATGAGATATGTAAATATACATTATATATAACATAAAATATATAATGTATAATACAATATATATTACATATAATTTAATATATACATATATTAACATATATTACAAAAATATATATTATATATGCAATATAAACTACATATAATTATATAATTCTTATAACAGCCCCATAAGGTATGCCTGATATTATTGATATCAATATTATTATATTGATATTATTCCTCTTTCACATATAAAAACTGCATAACTTGTTCAAGGTCACTCATTCTGGATGTGAACACAATTCAGAACTGGTGCTCTTAACTAGCATACCTCCTGAAGTGATCTGAACAAACTTTAAATATTAATTTAAAAATACTACTTTTGAGGGGCTAGGAAAAAAGGCCTTGTTCTATAAATACTTTATAATGCATGCATTTACTTACTTTACTTATTTCCACTAAGAAATCTCATTATGGTATGAACTGTTATATTACTGTTCTAAGAGCGAATAATGCCTGATTAAAAGTCTCATTTTTAAGAATGAAAAATTAAATCAAGAAAGAGATTTTATTTTTTTTATTTAAAAAATATGTTTTATTTATTTCTGAGAGAGAGAGAGAGACAGTCAGAGAGAGAAAGAGAGACAGTCAGAGAGAGAAAGAGAGATAGTCAGAGAGAGAGAGAGAGAGAGAGAGAGAGAGAGAGAGAGCATGAACAGGGGAGGGTCAGAGAGGGAGATACAAAATCTGAAGGCAGGCTCCAGGCTCTGAGCTATCAGCACAGAGCCCGTTGCAGGGCTGGAACTCACAAGCTGTGAGATCATGACCTGAGCCGAAGTCAGATGCTTAACCAGCTGAACCACCCAGGTGCCCCAAGAAAGAGATTTTAAAACAGGGCATAGAATAGAAAGAACTGAGCTTGGAGTTTAAAGGCCTCAGTATAAATGGTAATTAACATTGAGGAACACTATAATTCTGGTCATCTACTTTAAGTTTCATCTACCATAAATGCCTCCTGCTTTCATCTTTTTTTTTTAATGTGTTTTTTTTTTTTTAATTTTTATTTATTTTTAGGAGAGAGAGAGAGAGCGTGATCAGGGGAGGGTCAGAGAGAGAGGGAGTCACAGACTGAAACAGGCTCCAGGCTCTGAGCTGGCAGTCAGCACAGAGCCCGACGCGGGGCTCGAACCCACAAACCGCGAGATCATGACCTAAGCGAAAGTCGGACGCTTAACCGACTAAGCCACCCAGGCGCCCCTCATCTTTTTTTTTTGAGACATGAAATGATCAGTGATCAAATTAGATATTTATATAACAGAGGCATCACTGAGGAGTGGTAACACACTAGACATTGACAAATAAATGCAGAGGTGTTTTTGATAAAATGTCCAATGGAAGTATTTTATAAATAATATCCTTTTCATAATATTTGGGAATTGGAGTCCATTCAATTTCATCAAATATTCACAGCTATAAAACTACAATTATTTTATTTTTAAATGTTTTCTTCAAAATGCAAGAAAAATGATATATAATCAAGCCAATCTGTAGCAAATACTACTTTTATCCATTTTTCAGAAAAGGAAACTAATTCACCAAAAGAGAAAATAAAGAAATTAGAGACACAAAAAGAAGTTAAATTATTAGTTGAGTATTTGTGTGAGTTAGCTTTTTAAAATAAGGGTCTCTAAAATGATATAATAGATTTGTGAAAATTATATTAACAAGAATAGACAGATGTATTTTATAGGCAATATTTACTGTTTCTTCCAAATTTTTATTTAAACTTAGTTAACATACAGTGTAATATTAGTTTCAGATCTAAGATTTTGTGATTTATCACTTACAATAAACAGTGCTCATCACAAGTACCCTCCTTAATATTTCTTTTAAAAATTGGTATACCAACATTAATTCTAATTCTCATTACCTTTCTACATTTCCATATTTCAAGTGCAGAAGTTAATGTAAGACTGTACATATGTACTTTATATTAAAACATAATAGTTTACTGAAAAGTCAAAATGCTTGCATGGCATATTTAAATTGTAGAGCCTATGATGATAAATTGGTGCTTTTCAATATTCAGGTAATACCTATAATTATGTCATTTCTAGAATATTTGTAGAAATCCTTTAGGTTCGTATATAAACACTAAGGTGTTCTGAAAAACAGTAGGCGTATCAACAAATTCAGGACAAACAAATCCAACAAGTTTCAAAATAACCAAGGACTCAAATACATTCACTCTGTGTTAATGGATTTCAGTCTTTTACTTCAATCTCTTCTAAGTACAGGTAGTCCAAATTTATTTCGCTTACACATTAAGATCCCTTTTAGAGACTGATAATATTTCACCAAAATTTTATTCATTCTCAGTAGCAGAATGAGCACAATGACTACCTAGAGGTAGAAATGCCTACCAGATATTTATTCAGAATAATTTCTATTTATTGGTCAGGTGTCAACTTTGACCTCACTTCCTCTGTGTGTGTGTGTGTGTGGGGGGAAACAACAAAAAACAAACAAACAAAAAACCAGTAGCTCTCCCCACCCCCATTTCTGATCATCCCAACGTCAAGTCTGGATCAGGTGGCTCTTTTACATTTTTCCAGAGCTTATTATTTTCTGTCTTATAAACATGATTACTCCAGTGTAATTGCCTGTTTCCTAATGTACACTTTACGTTCCATTAAAACAAAGACCAAGTCTGTTATTATGCACAGAATGTCTAACACCCTAAGTGTTTTGCATAGAGGTTCTCAAACTTTAATGTGCACAGAAGTTAGTGGGGGTCCTACTGAGTACACACCACATTGTGATTCTGCAGATAAGCTATGAGCCCTGAGACCCGGCATTTCAAATAGGCTCCAGATGCTGCTGCTGCTGGTCACAAACCATGTTTTGAGTAAAAAAGGTTGAAAAGACTTGGAAATCCTGGCAACTGCTGACATTATGAGTTTTCCAGAATTTTTCCTATGCCAGTACCCAATTTGGCTGACTTTGTTAAATATCCCATAGCTGTGAAGCATTAATATTCTTTGCTCTCTGAACTTTCAGAACCTCGGCCAGTTCTGTATTCATGGGATGCTCAGCAATTTGTGGCTAGGGATACTGCAAACAAAAGAAGCCCTCCAGGTTTTCCTGATGGCCGCATATTTAGTGTGTACCTTCTTGATATCTGCAACTTGGTTAAGAAGTCAGGAGACTCCTATCCTTGCATGCTGGGGAGCTTTGGTGGGAATGAGAAGAAAAGGTAGAAAAGAATCCACCCAGATGCTTCTTAAGTGTTCTGCCATTCGCTAGATAGACTGCCATAGCAGTTCAAGTACTGAAGAGGAATTTCAACATCACTACTCTCAATAATGAGACAGGAGGGATTCCAAATTATGACAGCCACATCCAAACCATAGTCACCATCACAGCAACAGCTGTAAAATTGTTCTCAGATGAGTACACATAAATAAGACACTTCTCTAAGCTCAACTCTAAATCTGTCCCCAGCCTGTCTCTATAGAGCAGCAGGGAGGTGCTCCGGGTCTCATTAAGAGGGCAAATCATAGGCTGCTGTGCATTAGGAAGGCATTGGAATAATAAGTCTCCCCGGACTCTTCCCAACAAAGGTTGCACAACAGCAGCCACTGAAATGGCAGGGTCTGTAGCTCCTACAGTGTGGGGGTTGCCACAAATTCTAGTCTTTATGCAATTTTCATGTTCAATATTAAGTAGCCTGGTCTCACAGATATATTTCTGAATGTTAATAACTCAGCTTCTGACTATGAATGGGTTACCTGGGTAAGAGGAAAGAGATACCTAATGCCATCTTTAAAGGCATTATTGCAATGGGTCTGTCTTGAATTTGCAGGACCTATCTCTGTCTATAGCTCTGGCTTCTTGTCTCTTGCCTCTAAAAAGAAATTTTTGGAAAGCCTGGGTGGCTCATTTGGTTAGGCATCCGACTTTAGCTCAGGTCATGATCTCCCAGTTTGTGAGTCTGTGCCCCATATCAGGCTCTGTGCTGACAGCTCACAGCCTGGTGCCTGCTTTGGAATCCCTGCCCCTCTCCTACTCATCTTCTGTCTCTATCTCTCAAAAACTAAACAAATGTTAAAAAATTAATGACATAATTTCTTCCACTTGCTCTCCTTTCTTTCCTCCCCTTCCTCCACCATCATCAACCCCACTACAACCAAATAATATTATTTATCAACTGCTTACTTTTTCCAAGTCCTGTGATACATGGTATCACCTTTAAAGCTCTTCATATATGGGATTTCACTTACACCCATAATAGTCTGTAATATGCTTGTGATTTCTTTTGTTATAAATGGGAAAGCTGAAACTTAAAAAGAGAAAGTAACTTGTTCCAATTCACACATATAGTAAAACTCAGAAAAGAGAAAAAGCAAAATTAGGCATCAGGTTTTTCTGACTCCAAATTTTGGAGGCTTTTCACTCTCTCTTTCTTCCCCATATGTTCACTGCATGCCCAGAAATTCTGCTGGTATGGCTCTCTAGAAAGCCACGTTTGCCACAACAGTGAAGTTAATTGGGTAACTCCTTGAAGCATGAACTCCGAGAAGCAGAATACAAATGGGGAGAACATTATAGGAGACACCCTCTACTTGGTACATTACATATTAACTCCTTGGGCACCCTACTTGCACTATCCTGCTGAGTTGATCTACGGATAGATTTAATTCATGCTCAGAAGACATGTAAATTGACAGAGTTAATTTTTAGTTATCTCATCTTTAAAATATACCACTGATGACCCGGAAAAAATGCTAATCTAGTTCTAAAATTAATACATGTTGATAACTGTCGCAGTCACACAGCATATGGTTAAGTTTAGATATGACATTTTTCTGTGGAACTTCGGCTGGCTTTAGAGTTTCGCACCACGTTGTCGACAGTGAGAGAGGACACAGGGACAGTCCTTAACCTATTTACCTCTTCTTCCTCCCTGAAGAGTATGCTGCTCAGAGGGAAGCAAACTAGCTTTCAACTTACAAAGTAACACCGAAATAACAAAAAGAATGACAATAGCACCATTCATTTTGAAGTATTCACTGTGTAGCAGACCTTATGCCCCTTGATATACAGGATCTCTGCTAAAACCTGGGCAACTGAAACATCACAGGTCATTGGGAGAGGAAGAAAATGATTTATTGAAGTGACCATGGCAACTAGTTAATTTAGACTCCCATTTCACAATCACATACCAAAATACAGTTGAACATTTTAAAAAGTAAAAAGAAGAAAATGTAGGATTCAAATCCAAATATGTCTTGATACCAACCGGTCCCTTGTTCACCTCACCACACTATCTTCCATGAATGATTGCTTGTGCAATGTCTCCAAGAACTTTCTGATGACTTAACAGAAACATGGAACAGTATTACCGGAACCCTAGAGGTGCTGTCCATCCTGCACGTGCTATATTGTACCACTTGCAATGTTACAGTGCCACTTTGTGGAGCATTGTGAAATTTAGGGAAACTTCTAGTAGTTTTTTTTTTTAAGTATACAAGTTATGTACCGGCATACATAAAATGTGTACACCTCAATATGTGAGCATTTACAAATAAGCAAACAACATATATTCTCAAGTCTATCGATTCACATCACCTAATATATGTACTAAATTATGTTACCTCATGAACATCCCTAAGAGTAACCTTCAATTTTCATGTAACATTATATTTTACACTTCTATAAGTATCAAGGAAATAAAGCAAAAAGTCATGATGGAGCACATAGTTAAATCACTAGTAAAGCAATGTAATAAGTAAAACATAAATGTATTGTCTTGAAAACAGGTTAGTAATGTATAGAGCACATTAAATACTTAAGAACCAAACAGCTATGTTTTTGTAGTCAAAAATTCCAAGACTAATGCAACATTCACATTAAGCTTTACAGTTTTAAAAAGTTCAATTCCAATGCTGCCAAAATCTCAGTATCAGTCCTATTAAATCTATGTAGAGTAAATGAAAGTGAACACGGCCACACCAGAAGGCACTTCATTAGGGTCCAGGAGAACAGAAAAGATATCTCTTTAGTAGATATGCAAGTACAGTGTAAGAATCACTTGGGAGAAACAATAAAAAGATGGCAAAATACCCTCTGGTACTGTGGCATGTTTCTTAGCAACATAGAGAAACAATGCTCTGCTAACGAAACTGTCAAGCAATAATTGTTTACAGATCATATTTCAGAAACTGAATTCCAAATAAACTAGGGATATTTACATTCCTAATAATATTAAGCTGTGTCACCTTTTACGTAATTAATACTCATATTTTATACAAGAATGATTTCTTAAGATAATTTGCTTCAAGCATATAATATCTCAATGAACCAGGGCATCATTTTCATAATGATTTCCACTGAACGGGAATTTAATTTTTCTTTAAAGCATAGAAAAGTCTATAGTGTATGGGCAAAGTGATATATGCTGGGGTCAGAACATAATATTCACTGTCAATATCTGAATGGCAGTTCATCAAGAGAAGAGATTTGGACTCTCAGAAGAAATGCTTCTCTACAAACCGAGCTATCTTCATTTTCCCATTTATTCTGAAACAATTGTTCCCGCTTTCAATTTTAACCAAGGGTGAGATGGCATCGCCCCCAAATGTAACAACGTTTCTTTCCCGCTTTCTCTGCAAGCAAGCATCTATGGCCATGTTCACTGACATTTAACTCATTTGCTAAAATGGTAAAATGATTACTCTCTTTTTAAAATTGTTTTATTATTAAAATTATGTTAGAGGTATCTTTGGAAGTTTGTGACTCTCTACTGATTTCCTTTTATCAGATAAGTCACAGAATTTGCAAGTAAGTTAGTTTTACAATGTCATACATGTGAAAAGCTGTGCTTTCACAGTGTGTCTTTTAATAGAGAACTGAACCTGTTTTAATTGCGAATAAATTTTTATTATCAATGGCAAATTCTAGAGATTCTTCAAGTGTTCAAAATGAAGCTACAGAGTACACCTTCACTTTGAAGCATTTCAGGGAGCACATTGCAGATAATTTGGATAATCCTTCATGTAAAATATCTTGTTATTAAATTCAAATATTATAACTTCTAACAACTAAAGAAAGGAATAGCAATTATTTAGAATATTCAAGTTAGTATTTCCTGAATTATGTCATAATACTATCACCTTTGAAAAATCTTATTCAATGCTCCTCTTACTTGATCATATCTAGGATATGTATGCAAACTAGCCTGTGATAGAGATAAGCTTGTCAGCAGAAAGAATCTTACATTTTAATATAAATTATACTACCACTATAAATATGACAAAAAGGTTAAATATAACATTCTTATCAAAAATATATACCACTAAAAAGTAAAATATAAAGTTTCATTTGTGATGTTTATTATTGTTTTACTTGCTCTTATAATTTAAGATAATATTTTAGAAAATACAATGACAGAATGATTAATTTTGAAACACTGAAGGGCACTTGGCTGGCTCAGTTGGTAGAGTGCATGATTCTTGATCTTGGTGTTGTGAGTTTGAGCCCTACAGTGGGTGTGACTACTTAAAACAAACAAACAAACAAACAAACAATATTTTAAAGAAAAGAAACATTGATATTGAATATATTCATAAAGTTGTAATTCCAAGTTAATAGAAAATACTATGTAGCAATCATATGATGCAATTTATGTTTCAGTAATTATTGACAGTCTTCAGACATTTAATGCCTATATTGAACATATTATAAATATTTGTGAAGGTGTGATCATGCACTTTAAATGGTTTTAGATTTTTAATTAGTTGGAATCAAAAGTAATGAAAACTGGTATTTTGCTGCAGTTATGGACCTGAAGAAATCTGCTTTACATTGTCAAAAACTTCATAATGTATGTCATCTGTCTCCACCTTGTGGTTGTTGTCAATATTGCTACTTGCTCATTTTGAATACTTCATAGACAAACTTAAAGAGAGGTTGAATAGCTATGCAAAAATAGAAATGCTGTTTCCCTTTAGATTTTTACTTTTAGACCCTAGAAATAAAGAAAAGCATTTTACATGACAGAAAAAATCAGATATATCATGATTTCAAAATGTTAGCTCATGTAAAAGCATTTTTTTTTCATTTTTTAATGTTTATTTTTTAGAGAGAGATGGAGAGATAGAGATAGAGAGATAAAGAGAGAGAGAGAGAGAGAGAGAATATCAAAGCAGGCTCCAGGCTCTGAGCTATCAGCACAGAGCCCGATGTGGGGCTTGAACTCACAAACTGTGAAATCATGACCTGAGCCCAGGTTGGACACTCAACCAACTGAGCCACTCAGGTGCCCCACCTAAAAGCATTTCTAAGTCTCTGCCAATGTTATCAGTCATTTCTTGCAAAAATATTAGATAATTGTAGAAGCTCATGGTTAAATTGCATATATGAACAGTTCATTCAACACATCTCTATGTCTAAACAAACTTTCCCTTAGAATTTCATAGCACATATGGGCTCTGTATGACCCTTTCCAGTAAAGTCACAAAACAAAGAAGAAAACTGTTGCCTCCCTTCTCCTCAGGAAAAGTGTAAGTCCTCAGTAATATTTCTCATGTTCCTGAATCAGAAGCTTTATTCTATATTTTAAAGAAATTTCTAACTTACAATTATACATTATTTTCTTCCCTTTTTCCATCCGATTCAAGAATAGGGGATATTACAGGGTCCCAGCACATTGCTTTACCTTCAGGGATTTATGGTCTGTTCCAATTTTGGTTTTTTGTTTGTTTTAAAATGTTTATTTATTTATTGAGAGAGAGATAGAAAGAGAGAATAGAGAGAAGGAAAGAACATGCACAAGCATGGGAGGGACAGAAAGAGGGGGAGAGCGAGAACCCCAAGCAGGCTCCTCGCCTTCAGGGCAGAGCCCCACTTGGGGCTCCATCTCACAAACCACGAGACCATGACCTGAGCCGAAATCAAGAGTCAGACACTTAGCTGACTAAGCCACCCAGACGCTCTTGTTCCAGTTTTATTTTAACGGATGGGATATCTTCACAAAAGTGTCCAATTCACAGACTGTCAGTTCATGTCTAAGTTAGAGAAAGCTGCCTAATCATATAATCTAATGAAACAATTTGAAATGATCTAATCTGAGTGATAAACTTCCTATCCGGCTGAGTTTGCCATTCTATTAATTAAGCATGTTTGCCACTTACAAACTTCATGTTTTGTTGCATGGAAAGTTAACACTGTAAAGAGAAGTTAAAATTGTAATGGTTTGAAGAAACTACCACAAAATCCAACTGAAGGCCTTAGTTCCTCACATAGTCACAATGCCTACAACAGTATAGGTTCCCGATTTCCTCATGGTGTTGATGTGTACTGCACATGCTCTCACTTGTACCCATGCTCCACAGTGCAACGGATCAAGCCAGCATCTAGTTAAGTGTACACTGTGCAATACAGAGGATTGTGTATCATCTCGTTAGAATATAATCCGCCTTCAACACAGACTTCCACTATGCTTCCTTTCTTCCTGATGATTCTGTGATTTGACATTTCTATTCTGCACTCGTCAAGAAAATAAAACAAACATGGATCATTTGTCTCTTTAGGGAAAACTAAGGTCAGATTCTTTCTGTGCCTTGCTGCTATCAAAGTTTAAATATCCATCCTAATAATGTCTCAATTTCTGATGCTCAAGATACTTCTGGCATTTATGTTAACTGAAGCTAAAGATTCAAATAAGTTTAATATAAATTTATCATTTTATAATAATTGTTCATAATACACAAGAAGACAAAAGAAAATGCTATTTATAGGCAACCAGGAGGAAATGTTTTTGGGAAACAGATTTTATACTTTGGGTATATAATTAACCACTTAAAATTTTTTAATGTTTTATTTATTTTTGAGGGAGAGAGACTGAGTATGAGCAGGGGAGGGGCAGAGGGCAGAGAGAGAGAGAGAGAGAGAGAGAGAGAGAGAGAATCTAAAGCAGGCTCCAGGCTCTAAGCTATCAGAACAGAGAACAAGAGACCAGGCTCGAACCCATGAACCATGAAATCATGACTTGAGCCGAAGTCTGATGTTTGACTGACTGTGCTGCCCAGGTGCCTCTATAATTAACCACTTTAGAATGGATGAGTTTACTTCCTTAAAATGCTCTTTAGCCATGAAAAGCCTCGAATAAAGCTAGAATTCAGGAGGGGGTAGTTAGAAAAGATGAAACCGCACTGATAAGAAGTCCATTCCAAAAGCCATTAACACTGCTCAAGTATTGGACTTAGTATGTAATTTACAAGACTAACTCGTTAGCCTTGTGGCATAATGATGTAACAGGCAAACACTTACCTTTTTCATTTCCATTTGCATAATTTGGAGGCTTGTTTTTGTCAATGCTGTTAAAGCTCTGACTTCTCCTATTTAAATTAGAGGCTCCCTGGGCTTTGCTGCTGCTGCCTGCAGCTGGTACCCTAGAGGGACCCGGAAGCCTGAAACAGTATAAGAAGAATTACATCATTATTGTATATTACAAAAAGATACGGGGTAGGAGGTTCTGAGCAGGGAAGCCTTAATAGGAAAAGCACAATACAGGATGTTCTAAAATCTATTTAGCAGAAAAATGGTGGTTTAAGTGATAAATAGCTAAACACAAGGTTTAAGAATCTTCAGAAAAATCTTTCAATAAATCTGCCCTCAAATGATACTAACAATGTAGAACAATCAGAAATAAAGTAGCCTTTACCTAAAAATAGTCATACTTACCATACCCCTGATAAATAAAACATGGACTTGAAAGTACTATAACAATTACATGAAAAGCAAGGGAAATAACACAAATTTATTATGTTCTCAGGGTATTAATCACCTCTTTGCAGTTGTTATTAAGTTGTGCTTTTCAATGTATGGGGGATTTTTTTTTTTTTTTTTTTTTTGGTCTTAGATAGCTGTATCCTAAGTTAACTTGATAATAACAAGAAGAATAAAGGTATGGGAAAAACTGCTAATTGCCAATGCTTATTGCATATCTAAGGTAGTAAGCTACTCTAATTAAAACATGCTGCAGAGACAAGGTCAGGAGTTAATTTATATTTCACTGGCCTGCCTCAATTTTTTTCCTTTAACTGTTTTACCAAAAATAAGCACTGAGACTCTAGCTGTTTATCTTACAAGTGTGGCCAACTGATCACAGAGGTGATAAGAAAGGATGAAGGTCTCTGAAGAAGCAGAATTCCAACAATAAAACACACCTACAGTGACAGTAACTTCAGCTATTCTTTGTGTATGGAAGACAGGCCATATGGAAATGTAGGCAGGCTGTCTTAAGATTAGGGTAAGTTTCACATTAGGTTGTGATTCAGAGTAATTTTACATGGACTAACATTAAATACCAATGTAGATAATTTATTTCACTGTTGAAGCAGTTTCCACAATAAAATTTCAAATATTGATCATTTCATGCATTGTGCCTGAAACGTAAAATCACTATATTTTATTATACACTATTGATATATATAATAAACAATCTGCATCAATTAAAAACAGTAATTAGGAACCAATGTTGGTGTCCTACGTCATATTTAAAAATATGATCTAAAGGATGTCAGCATCTTTGCCAGCATTTGCTGCCATCATGTGAATGTCATGGTGTACTGCTCTGTTTCTATTTTAAAAGAAAAAAATCCAGAATTTATAAATGAAGCACTGAAATTTTTACTGTTCTCTTACACTAAATTTTTAACATGAAATAATATTTATATCTGTTAGACTGCTGCACAATACATCACAATTTCAAGGCCAGTTGTTACTATATTAATATTTTAACTCACCGTTATGAATGAATATAATTATATATTATATTACATATAATATAAATTGCATTAATTGTATTATATTATATTACATATATTATCTTCAAAGATTATTAGGAAATAAAGCTCTTAAATACAGTATCTACTTTTAAAAAATAGTAACAGGAAAATGCAAGTACCAGCTTAAAAACAGAAGTTCTGCTTTCTTGGAATACTTGGTAATCAAAATGTTGACTGTATTTTGGAGTTTAAATACATATGGCTAATAAATAGTTCCTTCAGTTGTTTTGCCAATTAGAAGTTGCATCCTATACACACGAGATTGGAACCTTTTCAATGATTCCAGCATTAACTTTTGCTCAAATGGATCTACAGGGCATGTAAGGACAGCACAATTAACCACAGACACCAAGAACTACCAACGACTGCACTCTGCAGAAAGAACTCAATTAATTCATTTGGCCAAATGTCCCAATCATAATAAATCTGAGGACCATTTCTGCAGACACAGTTACAGACTTAGAAAGTTCATTCCAAACTCCCATGTGTAAACCAATTTTGTCGCAAAACTTGCCCTGCTTGCAATGAAACTTGACCTGTTTCTAGAAAGCAATTAAAATACGTTTTAATCTTTACCGTGACCCATGAAGCCAAATGATCTTCAGTTCTCAGAAGAACAAATTAAAACAAATTAAAAAATCCATTTGCTCTTCTCATTACCCTAATGTGACAGGCAGCCAGAGCTCCAGAATATTCATCAAAGTAATAAAAAGAGAAATAAGAATGAAGCCAAAAAAAAAAAAAAAAAAAAGACAAAAGAGAGATGTTCTATTAAATCAAAGCACTTAAAATATATTTTATATGCATGAGCCTTAGAAGTGGTAATCAAAAATGCTTATGTACATGACAGGTCAGTGTTCTTTGCACATCCGAATTCATAACATTTTTGTTACTTTTAATTAAATACCCTTTACATTTTTCTCTCCAGAATCATTTTAAATACTATGGAAATGAACATAATTTAGAAAACCAGGGCAAGAGGAAAAGAACATACCTCAAGTCAAGGCATCATAAACAGTCCTTGTGGTCAAACAGTGCATAATATGTATGATACACTATCAGAGCAGTGATCAGGAAGCCACCCCTGAGATACTCCTCCAGTGAGAGAGATGGCACATATAATCAAATAATAATCAGGGCTGCAAAACACATTTGCTATGGCTCCACTCAGCTGCACCATTGTGCCTTTGGTAACTTAACAGTTCTAAAAACACAGCACTTTCAGCACACAGTTATAAACCAGTATTTTCCATAATGCAGTCATTTACTATAACAGACGTCTTTAAAACATGTATGTCATAAAGAAGCAACAGTTTAAACTATTACCGATAAAAGAACATTCCAGGTTAGCTGGTGACCTGGTGCTAACCTTCCCACAAATATCTGCCACTATTTCTCAATTCTGCTTCAAAACATGCAGCAATTAATACATGCCCATCTCAAAAAGCAATTACATTCTAGTTGTGTGACTTCCAGATTCTGTAACCTGGAAAGAATGGGGCCTTCAAATTAATGTTTTCCTTGACTCTCTCTAAGCCTAGAAGCTAGACTTCAGCCTAGTTATAACACTATATATAACAAAACTAAAACAGAAGAAGCCAAAACCCATTTAATGATCTAACACAGACATGCTCATTCCTGAGAATGAGTACGCAAATCCACTTGGAGGAATTCAGTCCTCTCAACTTTTCATCCAGAAGTATGTGATTTATGAAAAATATTTAGAATGATAGGACAAAATATCACTGGGCAGTTACTTTATCATCACTAACAAGCAATAAATTAGAGATATTAACTGACCTAGTAGGCTTTTTTTGACTGGTTGCAATTCCACTGTGATTAGATTGAGTTGCATATCTGGCTGCCAGACTGTATGAGGAGAAACAGAGAAATTGAATTAAAGAGATTCTTTGAACATGGAAAGAAAGCACAAAATTACAAGAAAACTATGAGTTAATGAAATGCAATTGGAACATGTATAAGCATGTATAAAGAATAAATTAATTAGAAAATTATGATAATGCAACACATATACCATGACCTTTGATTAATGAACGCACTATGAAATAATGCGCACCCCTCGTAATACTGTCATCAATGACGTTAAAATTATGGCTGTATGACCTCGTTCATGTTATTTTAAGTAGTAGTTCATCTCATAAAAAATCAATCTTTGTAAATAATTATGAAAACTTTAGGAAGGCTAAAGTCTGACTTTACATGAGAAAAAGATTTCTTTCTCAAAAAGGTAAAAATGAACAGAAAAAGTGTGCGGATCATGATTTTTTAATAAGCTCTTCTAACTTGATGCTTTAACCAAAATACTGTCTTGAAAACCAAATGACTAAAATATCTGGTTTCTAACAAATGTAATGTATTGTATCTTGAGTCCTAGAATGTTTTAAGGAAGCGAACAGTACAAGATGTTTTTCTAAAGAAAGATCTATGCAAAAGTTAAATTGATTAAACCGGAGTTAAGTTCTTCGAAAACAAACTCAACAGCTATTAATGACTACCTCTGAAAATTCTTGAATTATAATTCTTAATAATTATTTTAATGTTTTTTTTTTTTTTTAATTTATTTCTGAGAGAGAGAGACAGCGTGAGCAGGGGCAGGTCAGAGAGAGAGGGAGATACAGAATCTGAAACAGGCTCCAGGCTCTGAGCTGGCAGTCAGCACAGAGCCCGATGCGAGGCGCAAACCATGAGATCATGACCTGAGCCAAAGTCAGACACTTAACCGACTGAGCCACTCAGGTGCCCCTAATTCGTAGTAATTATTTTAAATCAAAATCTTTGCTCAAAGACACAAAAGAAAACATTACTTAAACCAAGTTCTAAAGAGCAGTGAATACTTTGCAACCAAAATGAAATTTTGCACTTGAAGTTACACTAACTTTGGAATTACCTGAATGTTGTGAAATTTAGTGTTTTGCAGGCTATGGTCAGGCCCAGTTAGACCTGAAACATGTTCACATACCCTGTGATGGTCATGGATTGATGCCTGAGTGGAGAATCACTTTTCAGGTGAACTGTGAGGACTCTACATGAACCCAGTTGTTGTGCACGCCATTTCCAAGGTCGCCAAGGAAACAGGAACAACATGGGGGTGTTAGAATCAGGGTAAAAGGGTAAATGGAGCCCTGATGCAGTTCATCCAGCTGCTTTGCTGCCAAGTAAAGGGGATTTTAGTCAAGGCAAGGATTTCATACAGTGCTGACATGCTTCCTAAGTTAACTTGCTCCACTAAGTCAGTTTGTGGTAGGGACAAGAAGACCTTTAGACACTGTCTGGGTAGAAAAGGGTTAAATCCGCATAGCTAAGGAGCTTTTCATAGCACTGATTTTTCACATTTGATCATGTGAATTATTATTGTTCGCACATAATAAAGTCTGTATTCTAATGCCGCTGGGCACTGAGACAACTGGTCACAACTGCCGAAACTACCACGAGTGACAATGATATCAGAGAATAATTTAAAAATAAAAACCAAAGTGTGTGAATGAGATATTAATTTAAATCTAAATTTAAAATAAAATACCCAAAGTGAGGGAACATTTTTTTGTGAACTTTTCAGTCTACTTTGTCAATCTAAGAGAAAAGAGACCTACCTCAAGGTTCACTACTATGTCCTATCCTGTACTCTCCAAAATTGAACACACATACGAGCTGGAGAAATGACAATGAAACAATGTATCTTCCTTAAGGGAACTGAAGCCACCTCGTAGGGTTTTCTTCCAGGATTTTAAAGCATTAAAATAATGTCTAGGATGGAAGTGGGTAGGGAGAGAAAATCTAGAGAGGTCAACTGAATTGCTAAAATCAGTGTGGTTTTGTGGTCCACGTGTGTTTTATAATTTATTGTGAGATAATGATATTCTACTTTTGCCTAGATTTTTGTACCAAACCCTCATATTTTAATCCTTTGACACTTGGCTTCTGTTCTGCTTCCCTTGCGCTTCTGAAACTGTCATGTGAGGAACACAGAGTTTTCTTCAATTCTCACCATACTCTAACATCTTGACCAGGTTTCTCACTCTGCCTTTTGGAATCTATCTTTCATAAAGTGTAGCACCAGTGGACTCACTTGATTTGCCCACCATCATTCTTACCCATTTTCTCTTTCCTGCAATGGGTCCTTTTCCTTTATCAAGGTCTTAAAGGCGTGCGTTTTCATATGCCCTTTCTACTCAAACACTGGCATGCATTCTTTCATTTAGCAATTCATTTCTTACCTAAGATTTTAAGTAAAACCTACTATAAAATGGAATTAATGTGTGCATTGCAACCTCAGCCCTCAATACCAACTGAGTAAAAGATGCCCATTTTCATGATCTTCAAAGTCACCACAGTGAACATCATTTTCCTTCTTTTATCCCCCAAGTCTTAATCAGATCCTTCCTCTAACTTCTTGATTTCTATTCACGGGATCATCATTTTCTTTAGTCTGATGGGCTTGAAACCTCAATAGTTGACTCTTTTCTTCTTCCTTTTAATTACTGCAGATATGCATTCAGGAGGCTGTCACACGGATCCAGCCTCTATAAATCCATTTGCATCTATGTTCTCTCAATTTCCTTGTTCACTGCACTAACTCAAGCTCCCAGTACTTCCCACAATGCTTTTGCCTCCTTCTCTTTTTCTTAATCTTCTACCTGGCTCTGGCTCCACACTCAGTAGAAAAACACCTCACTTTTTTCTCTTACAGTGCTTATAGTACCACATCCCAAGTTTCAGATGCACAAACAGTCTACTAATAGAGCAAGTGAGGAGGTACAGGTAATAACAACTTATTGGTGAAACAGACACAAGGGACATGTAGACACAGCTCTGAGGCAAGACACAGTAGATAAATTGAATCAGAACATCATTAAACTAGGAATTTTTAAAACATATAGATTGAAGATTGTGTATTTTTTTTCCAGGGAAGACTGTCCAATGAGACTTCTTCTAGCTAATAGGTGGTAAAAACATCAGAAACAGAAGCACAACAATATTTCGAGACTCATCGTGGGTTCTCCTAAAAGAAGTATCTGCTCATCTATCTGATAAAGTAAAATATCAAGGGAATGCTTTTTATTCCCTAACATGGAAGACAAGAGGAGGAAAGTTGAGGCAATCAATTTAACTTAAAAAAAAAAAAACAAAAAACAAAAAACAAAAAACAGTAAAACTCATCTGGTGTTCAATACACAGAAAGATCCAAACTACCAGACCTTTCTAATCTACCTTCAGTGCAAATCCCCATGTTGAACTATAATATCCACTGTTATGAGGAAAGAAAGCTTCTCAGAGTAAACAGATGCTGATTGTGACTTACTCATTTTTACTAACTGCTCCAACCTTGCCAGTCAAAGTGTTGTCCAAAGACCAACAAAACTGGCATTATCTGGAAGTTTTTAAGAAATATACTGCATCTCAGGTCTCATTTGCATTTTAACAGGATTCTTATGCATAATAAAATTGAAAAAGCTGTGCTCTACACAATACTCACAAATGTTCAGTCTTGGAGGAAAAAACCTGGTTTCTAAAGTCAAACAGCAAAATGTAAACATTTCAAACCATGCCTCATCTTCTATCCTGCAATGGCTTTAGATACTGTTGATACCCTCCTTCCAGAAATCCTCACTCACTTAGGTTCCTAATGCAACAGCTACCTCTCTAGCTACTCTTTCCTTGCCAAATACAGCTTGACTCACTATCTCCCCCCACTAAATTTTGCACTATTATCATGAATATTTTCAAAATTGTAATCTTAGGCAACAGGCAATCTATTCCTCTATTCTTTTTACCTGGGGTCTACATTCTATACTCAAATCTCAGTCCTAAACTCAGAGTCTCTTTTCTTTCCTAAATATCATCTTGACATCCCCTAGATATTATACCTGGATCTATTCACCTAGATTTCTCCCAGTATTCCCAAAATGTTCATAACAACTCATTCTCCTTCTTTCAAACCATCCTCTCTGACTTTGTTATGTAATTTGACTGTCACCATTTTCTCCATTGAACAGTATGGCGTTGTCTTCATCATTACCTACTACTTTCTTTCCCTGAAAATCATCTCTCTCACAGAGCCTAATAATACCTCTTCTTTGTTATCAGTCCATATTTATTTCCAGACAAATCAAATCATTCTTCTCATAATCAACAGAATGAACTTTCCCAAGACAGAATAAATGACAACCCCTTTTTCTGAAATTGCTGTTGACTCCTTATTGTCCACAGGATACAATCCAAGCCCTGTGGCTTGGTTTACAGTGTTTCAGTATGTTTCCTCAGTCTCTTATGGCTTCATCTCCTCTGCACATCTCTGCTCTGTGTTCTCCACTGTCACCACATCTCTGCCCCTTGTCTACGGCCTCTTCTCTCGTGGGCCCATGGCTCTTCATGAGGTTTCCTTCTTCTGAAATACCAGTCCTTCTCTTCACTACATTATAAAATCTTCCTGCTGCTTCAAAGTCCTGCTCAAATGTCACCTTTTGTTGAAGCATCTCTCAGGTTTCCCAGAGTTTTAGTTTTGTCCTTCCTGGTCCACAGGTCTTAATTCTTCTCTAATTATTAGGTTAATACGGGAATTTATCATGGTATTTGTCTGTGTCCTGAGCAGATTGTATTGTTCACTATGACAGAAATTATGCTACATCCACTTTTGTATTCTCAATTCCTCCCATGGGGTTAGTCTGTGTTTAATAACTAAATAATTGACCAATATTAACTGAGTATTATTATCAAACAATGATATGTTACATCCCTGTCTTTTATGCAGGAGGAAACATTTTAAGAATGTATATATCAGATTCTGAAAAAAAAAGAATGGCTATATCATATATAATATACTTATACTATAATATAAGTATATTAAAGGATGGCACAAAAAGACACTCATTTTCATTGTGTCCTTAGTAAGTGACCAGCAGTTTACCTTTATTTTCTCACTTGTTCCTTACGATAGTCCTACAAAGGTGAAACTCTGTTCCTTTTTTTAAAAAATCTTTTTATGTCTATTTATTTTTGAGAGACAGAGATGGACACAGCATGAGTCGGGAAGGGGCAGAAAGAGAGGGAGACACAGAATCTGAAGCAGGCTCCAGGCTCTGAGTTGACTGCACAGAGTCTGATGCGGGGCTCAAAGCCACAAACTGTGAGATCATGACCTGAGCTGAAGTTGGATGCCTAACCGACTGGGCCACCCAGGTGCCCCCGAAACTCTATTCCTGACTGAAAATATGAAACTAAAGATTTTAGACATTCACTTATATGTATACATTATACATCTTAAAAATAACAGTACTAAAATTTGAACTTTGGTCTGTTAGATACTGTACAATCTGTGATGTGCTTTATTATACTATATAGTTTTCTTGCAAAATGATTACTAATGGCAATAAATATTTTAATGCTTCTTTTTCTATTAATTCATTGCCCTATAGATTTATATATCCAAAATGATGATGATAATAATAATAATTATTATTATTATTTCATTACTGCTACAAAATAGCAACTCTTCCAGTATCAAAGACATTGACTTTCAAAAAATATTCTTTTGCATTCAGATAGACAATATTAATGATTTAATTCAATGGGTCACTTTATATAGAAATTTAGAATAATTGGCCAATATTAACAATAATTAACCAATATGAAAGGAAATAATGCAATTTGAGAGAGAAAGATACTTTTAGCACCAAAACAACTCTTCTCAAAATTCTTCCAAGTAAACAAAATCTCTTAAAGTGTTAAGCAACATTTAATCAGGGCTAGGAAATATGGCACAATAATTATAACCTGCCACTCCCATACCCATTGCACAGATGATTAATCAGTCAATCACAGAATTCTTTTCTATTGAGTCCTGTGTTAGTTTCAAAATCCTTGGCCAGGATTCAGGCAATCCTTATTAATCGAGAGTATTAGAATTAGAATAAAAACTTATTTGAATCTCTTTATTGTCTTGTCAAAATATTAAGAAGATTTGAGGGGCTCAGTACAGACTTTTGTAGAAGATTCTATTCCTATTATAGTTACTTGAGCAGTGGAATTCCATGCAAAGGTAAAAGTTACATAATCTTTTAAAAATTATATAATATAATAAAATTTTGGTTTTTATTTTGAAAAACCAAATTGGACCCATAAATAAAGCACATGTGAAACATTAAAAATTACCAGAACATAATATCTGAGTGTCACACAATCTATCATTCTTTATCTCCATCGGTTATTACCAAGTTTTTTCTAAAAAAAACCTCACTTGAAACAACTGGTATTTGAATTGTGTTTAATTATTTTAATTTTTATGATAATTAAAAATATTTATTATGATACTTGCTAATATTTTATACTTATTTATTTGTTCTACAAATATCCTTTAACCCCCATTATTTTCACAGTTAGGAACCTGGAGAACCCACAGCAACTTGTTAAGGAATTGGGTCTTTGTCCTGATGCAGGAGGGAATACCAAAAGGTTTTGACTGAATAAAAGATCAATTATCAGATTAGAGAGATCCTCTCTTAGATGTGTAAAGGAGAAACTGGAGGAGGAAGAAAGTTAGGGTTTTTGTCAAGGCTGGAACTGGGAGACCAAACAGGAAATTGCTGCTATAATTCAGGAAAGATTTGAGGAGGGTCTGAATGAAGACAGAGACATAGGGAACAGAAGTCAATGATTAATGAGAGAAGTTAATTGTAGCTGCTGAATTGAAGGAAAGGAAAGAATTTAAGATGGCTCCTGGTTCTCTGGCTTGAGTTGCACAGGATAGTTCCATAGATGACGAAGTAGGAAAAGCAGATCGAACATCCCTGGTACGGTGTATGATGGGAAAAAATAAAGACTTGACCTCTAAATCATGTCACTAGTCTGGGTGAATGAATTAACAAGATATACTGGGAAGATGGGTACCCAGTGGTGAGTAAACTCACCTTTACAGTGGAGCTAAAGTCAAGATTACTTTGTGATCTGACCATAATTGTTCTCTTATAAGTACATAAACACTTTTGGATGTTGAATGAATGAATAAATAAGAAATTAACTGCACCTCCTTCAGGGTTTTAAAAGTGGCAGGTATATATAGACATTATGAAATTTGATTCAGTTTTATGTTGTATTTATTCTAATAAGCATATATTTATTGATGAGATCAACAAGTTAATTAATCTTTAAAGACTTTTATTGACTGCCTATATGTATTGGCACGGTGCTAGAAAAACTCAACTTGGAAATATAAGATTTATACATTCATGGTTTATGTTTTACTGTAAGAAGTGTAACATTTAAAACCAAGTATAATTCAAACTCCTTTCTAAAATGTATAATTTGATATTTAATGGAAACTGAATTTACTTCAAAGCTTAAAAGGAGCAACATGCAAATATGAGGTGGGTATATAAAAGTGGTCCATTAAAATATGTATTTTCCATGAATTATTAAACTCCAATGTCAGTAGTAAAACCTAGTAGATGGGTTAGTAGCACAGGATTTTGACTCAGGCTGCTCTACCTGAATTCTGGCTTAGCTGTTGCTATTCTCTGTGCCTGTTTCCTCATCTGTTAAATGAGTATAACTTTAACTACCTCAAGTTTTTATGAGCCTTAAACTGTAAATCACTTTGAAGGGTGTCTGGCTTACATAAGTACTATGACAGTTAAAAAGAACATTCAGTGGATTAAGATGCACATTTGAGAATCTCTGAATGAATTGAGTCCTCACAGGAAGCTCTATAAATATTCTGGTGAATTTGGTACAACATAACTCCCTATGTTCCTCAATCCCTAGAATTCCTCTGTTTTCTTGTGCTTAGTCTTCCCAATATCACACTCTTTGGTTCTCACCCATCACTTCTGAGGTTACTCCATTCTTACTCTTAAATCCCACAAGCATGGACCTCTTGGTACAGTAGTTGAGCTTTTGACCTTGGCTCTTGGTCTCCAAATTTATAATAACTTTGGGACCAGGATTTATTGAAAGCAAATTAAGTCTCTTTCTCCCTCCAGCATCCCTGGATACTACTCACTCTTCTTGTTTCCTGAACTCAACAGTATGAATCCCTATGGGTCCCAAAAGGACATCCAAGAAACACCATTCTCAAAGCAACATGCACAGGGGGAGTCTTTCAGAACCCACAATTCTGAACAGTGTACATAATCCAAACAGTGTGTCAATTAAAGAATTTAATAAATGCTAATTTATGTAATATAGTGGTTAGATGAAAATATAGTTTTGATGTGCTTATAAAATATAGTAAATTTACTTTAGTATTTCAACCAGAGTTCTGTTTTAGATTTGTACTCTAGATTTCACAACTAATTTGAAAGAAAAGGTTAAAACATCTCAAAAACTGAGTCATTCCTCAATAACAACAACAAAATCAATTTGCCTTTAAGAAGATACATACCAAATAAGCTACCAGAACTCCAAATATATTTGCAAAACAATCAAAAGGAGCATTGTCTTAAATGTGGTTGCCAGAAGTGTGCTCTGAGACCTCCTTTTTTCCTCCAGCTTTATCCTTTTTCCCTGACTAGTGTCTTCCATTTCTATTGTTTCAATCAATAAACATTGCTAAACAAAGTTCCCATTTCCACATCTCTGGCCCTGACTTCTCTCCTGGGTTCCAGATCCACACACAAGACACCGCCATCTAGAGGTCCCATTGAAATAGCAAATTGAAAGCCAAGCCTGAACTTTTTTCTCTCTACTTCCTTCTTTTCATCTGTTTTGATGACTGTATTATTAAGATATTATTATCAAATATTATTTTTATATTATTATATTATATTATTTTATATTTATATTTTATATATAATATATTTTATATATTAATACATTTTCATATTATTATAATTATATCATATTATTTTTAATTTATTATATTATTAAATACTATTAAAATATATCGCTACCCAATGAGTCAAAAAAAAAAGAAAGAAAAGAAACATGATGATTTTCTTTCACCCTTATCTCCAAACAATCCCCAAGTCCATTTCCTAGTCAGAACCTCATGTCTACTAACATTGCACTGTTCACTTTCCTGCCGCTATAGCTGCAGGGTCCCTCCCACACCCAATCAATGCACATCCTTTTTCTACTCTGTCATCAAGGTCATGTTCCTCAGTCATAAATGGCATCATTTTTTCTCTGCTAAAAAAAATCTCTAAGATAATTATCCTTTACGTTCAAGAAATGTGTCCCCACTCCTAGACATAACATCCAAAGACTCCGTAAATTGACCTCTGCCTGCTTCTCTAGTCTTAGCTCTCATCATACCCTGTGGCTGTTTAAACATAGAACTATTATAAATTCTTTGGTGCTCCTTTCATTAAGAAGTGAAATCTTTGTTCCACTGACACTCTCCTTGAATCTTGGTGGGCTTGTCACTCTATCGACCAATAGGTCACCATGTGAGAAGTGCGATGTCCTTGCGATTGCCGTGCTGGAGAAGCTTTGTGTAAGCACTATTCCAGCCAAGCTGCCAGACACATTGCGTGAAAAAGTCACCTGGGAAGTGGGTTCTCCAGCCACTGATGTTTTGCCTCCCAGCAGTTTGTGACACCCCAGTCACTCTACCCTTCCCTGCAGAGGTCCTGAACAATGTGGAGCAGACACAAATCATCTCCACTGTGCCCTGTCTGACCCCCAGGCTCACAAAATCCATGAGTATAATCAAATGGTTACTGTTTTGCACATATATATTTGGGATATTTTCTGAACAGCAATGGATACTCAGAACACACTTCTACTTACACTTTTTCCTTGTACACATACTTGTGGTTTCCTAAGTATAAATGACATTTAATTCAGCAGTGACTTCATATGGGCTCTTTCCTCTAACTGTGGTCACTGAGTAGCTTTTTTGGATTAGTTAGCATACATGATTGGACTATGTGTTTAAATATCTAGGTCTTCTATTACATTGTCAGCAATTTGAATGGTAAAACCATCACCATATCTCAACCAAACATCTAACATAATTCTTGGCACACAGTGGGGACTGACTCTGTTTGCTAAAAGGTCACAGCTGAAATTTCAAGTCAGCAATGAAAGAGAACACTGGGCTCTAATGTAATATATAAAGGATCATTAGGAACAATATCATCTTTCATTAAAATATTTCATTTCATTTCCATATGGCATTCATTGACTAAGCCCAATTGCACAGTGATGGACTCATTAAAACAAAAATCAAGCACAAAGGAATTAAAGTGTGTGTACTGAATACAAGTATAACTGAATAACTATGTTATTAAGCAAAGTAGACTATAAAGGCAATTTTTCATCTATATACATTCTTATATTAAGAAACTGTAGAGAAAATTATTTTAGAAGCACCCTTTATTCCTCTCTCGTCTATTTACATTAAGTCTTAGAGCCACACAAACATATTATGGGTACAAATCCCTCTACAGAATCCTTATGCAGTCAGAAAATTTGTGCTTTTGATTCTCAAAGAAAGAGAAAAACACCCTTAATCATAACATCACATGTCTTTTTAACAGCACTATTCCCAAGGCACCAAGGAGGACTACAAAGAAATCATAAAATAGGAGGTATGAAATTTCTTGGATATAGGTTTTAGTGGACAATTTATAAATCCCAAATGTACTTGTATTGGTATCAGGTTAAAAAGTTAGAAATTATTCCCTTCCAAATACATTGAAAATAGCTTGAGATTTGGAAGAAGTCACCCAACATATATTATAATTAAGTGCATGGGAAGAAAGTCTTAAGATTTTTAGACAACAATAGATATAACAAAATAACTAGTTTTGAAGATAGTAAAGCACACTTACATTTTAAGACTAAGTTAGATTAAAATATATACAGTTTTTTGGGGCGCCTGGGTGGCTTAGTCGGTTAAGCGTCCGACTTTCGCTTAGGTCATGATCTCACGGATCGTGGGTTTGAGCCCCGCGTCAGGCTCTGTGCTGACTGCCAGCTCAGAGCCTGGAGCCTGTGTCAGTCTGTGACTCCCTCTCTCTCTGACCCTCCCCTGCTCACGCTGTCTCTCTCTCTCTCTCTCCTAAAAATAAATAAAACATTAAAAAAATATATATATACAGTTTTTTCATAAAATGTTTTAATGTTTTATTTATTTTTGAGAGAGAGAGAGAGAAAGAGAGGGAGACAGCGTGAGCAGGGGAGGGTCAGAGAAAGAGGGAGACAGAATCCGAAGACAGGCTCCAGGCTCTGAGCTACCACCACAGAGCCTGACGCGGGGCTCGAACCCACAAATGTGAGATCATGACCTGAGCCAAAGTCAGACGCTCAACCGACTGAGCCACCCAGGTGCCCCTAAAATATATATCCTTGTATATGGTACAATTGCTAAGAGCAGATCTAAAACCATGTATTCAGAGTTAAGATTCAAAGAATTCTCTAAAACAAATTCTTCCTTCAGTATGAAGTTTTTCCCTTTTATAGGATTCTTGTGCAGTGTTATAGAACGGTAACTGACAAGCTAATAGCTCTAAGAAAGAGGGAGGTGTTCAACCACTTCTGTAAAAATATCTTTTGTGCCTCAAAACCAAATATGTTCCTTCAGAAACATTTAAGACATTCTGCAACAACTAGACTCACCATCAGAGCTTGTGATAAAAAATACTCTGTCCCTAAGCTTCAATTCTGCTGAGACATCACTGCAAACAGTTATTGCCTAATCCATAGATGCGTCAGAAACTTAGCTTTCATCCACATGTGTTTCTTTTTAGTAGCTGGGTGGCTGAAATATCATCCTGATTATATGTGAGACAGGTTACTGTGATAACTTATCCCATTAGTGAAATATGGTATGTAAATAGATTATAACCTCTGTGTTATCTTAAATTTCAACTGACAGTTAATAAGGCCACCTGCATGGTCTGTTTTCGTGGGATCTCAAAATGGTAACTAGAGATGGAGATGCCTGTGTAAGATGTTACCGCATCAAAGTCTCATGCTCCTTCAGGAATGCAGAACATCAAGATAAAGGGCAACTCAGGAAACCAGGCTCATATTTCTCTCACAATCTTACCATAAATGAAATTTCCCAACAATCCTTTTACTTACACATAGGTCAAAGCGCTATCCTGCTCCAGGGGTCTTTTCCACTTACAATTTTAAGCATGGAGTAAAATTCTATCACAATAAATTGAGTGCTCCATTCCAAAAGTTCATTTTAATGCAACCACAAAAATTGAATGAATGAATGAACGAATGAATGAAGGGCCTTGAATACCAGTAGACAAAGCTGTTTTGGTAAGCTAAAAATTTAAACAAACTTAGATTAAGACTACCCTGATTGGTGAAAAATCTTAATTATTTAATCCTTCTAAGGCTTAAAAAGTGTTATAGTAAGTACAAAATATGTTAACAACTATTTCTTCATACATGTGTTTCTGAAAATGACTTTAATTATTAAACTTACACAATAATTATGTAAATGAATGTGTATACAGTTTGAAGATCTAAGCAAAAGTCTATTTTATAGAGTTCTTATGATTGGACTATTCTCAATGTATTCTGAAACAAATGTAGTCATCAACACATTCAGTTTCATATCATTAAGGAGTAGCTGGGGTCTCCAAACATCTCTGATGGTGAGCTTTGGCCTAGAGGCTACCTCACTGTTCTTGCAGGGAAAGAGGGCTGATTGTGCTTATACATCTTCTTAGACTAAGAGGTCAGTCAGAAAGGGGGAGGCTGCGGGGATTGTCAGAAGTGGAATCTCAGGAAATGGAATATGAAGAGGCAAATGTTAACAGTGTGCTTTATGATGAGGAAAGATCCTTGACTAATGGTTGAAGTCTCATAGGCAAGACTGTCTCAGCTACAGAAATGCTATAGGTCCCCTAAATCCAATTTGATGTTCACTCTGTCATCCCTGATTATTACTGGGGTTCTTTCTAGCTCTGACTACAGGCAAATGGTTCAGTGGTCATACTGACATGATTATATAGTTATTATGACAGTTGCATTTTCTATTGTTAAGTCAATAAGTTAAATACAGTCTTTAGTGGAAAACAGATTAATATAAAATGACTTCATATGGTATAAAATTGGGGCTATAATAATCAAGTCTACATTATCAGTGCTCTATTTGAGAAGTGCCCCCATACATACTAAAAACTAAATTGATCCAAACAACATCTAGTGCTTGGGAGACTGTTTGTAACATATATAAAAAGGATATAAAAATGTTCTGTGGTAAAATGTGGAAGAAATAAATTACATGTTATCCTGAGTCACAGGATATGATGATACGCAAATCACATTTTTGGTTATTTTAGGAGCAAATTATAAAACACTGGCTAACTATTGTTTTTACTTAGACATTTATGTTAAAAAAAAAAACAAGTCTTAAGTTAAAATGTGTACTAGTAGGCAGTCTAATACTTTATATATTATATTTTCCCAACTCCCTTGAAAAAGTAGAGTATAATTACAATATCTTTATTATCCATCTGGAGAATTAGTCTCAGTTGATTGATTTTTATTTTTTTTATTTTTTTATTTTTATTTTTTTAAAGGAAAAAGAAAGTTATCTGATCCAAAAATGGTTCTGTCCATGCCTTCTGAGACTCAAATTCATGTTTTTTCCTTTTCCCTAATGTGATGCCATTAACATGCTGAAAAGGGAATGATTAGGGTTTAAATTCTCAACATCAAGAATAACGGAATAGGAGACAATAGCCATCAATGGACAAGAGAGTTCAACAGACTTTGAAAAACTGAAAACAAATGGAGTAATATTAATGGAGAACACATAGGAAGAGAAGCCTTATCCCAATGTACAAATGGAGGGAGCATTCATAAAGAAGACTAAGGAAGAAAGCTGGACTAGGAAATAACAGGTAATATGAAGGGGTTATATAAAGGAGATTAATTAAATATCCATGTCAATTATTCTCAATGACCTGGATTGAGATAAACAAGCAATGTGGCTAGATATAAACAAACCAATTAATTAACCTTCCAAACCAACCAGAAGCAATTTTGACTACAATAAGTGAACAATCTGACAAAAAAGATGCTGGCATGAAGAGGTTCCTCAGTACACCTGGACTCACCCTTCGTAAGCATCATTAAATGAACTCTGGCTCATTCTTTTTAATTTCTTTCAAGTTTATTTATTTATTTTGAGAGAGACAAAGACAGGGCAAGTGGGGGAGGGACAGATAGAGAGGGGGACAGAGAATCCCAAGCAGGTTCTGCACTGTCAGCACAGAGCAACCCTAGCTCATTGTTAAAGTATCTATTAGTTTATGATTACATTCAAACAAATATCAACTTTCAACAGAAATGCAAGAAAGGCGTTGAATAGGGAAGAATCACAGTATATGTGTTGATTCTACGGAACAGAATTCTAATAGCCATTATATAAGTACTCCATTGGTTTCAAAAATCTTGGAATCAATCTGTACAAAATAGAATGTAAATCTTATGAGCCTTAACTTGAAGAGTGCAGATAACAGAGGATGGAAATTGTTAATGGAGAGGGAGAACTGAATGAAAATGCTAATAGCCATGTTTTATAATATGGAATGCCAAAAGATATTCTGCAGTTGATTGAGAGAGAAGCAAAGATGTTCCTTCATTACATAAACTTACAAAGTTAACCAATAAAAGAGCTAAAAAGAGTGCAATTTCACTATATTAGTAGCACTCCTAGGAAGACCTGTCCACATGCTAGTGACCACCTCTAATTCCTCTTTCTCCTTTTTCACTGAACCGATTCTCATCAAGTCGCCACAGCGACCACTCCCCTGGAACAGCTCTCAGCAGAGTCTCCACTGAAAAACCCAGGAATTCTGATTCCTCAGAATCATCCTCAGTGATTCATCCTGCTTTTGTGCCATTTTGATGCAGTTGACATCCTTCAGGTAGGTAGGCAATGGTTACAATTGTAATCTCTAGTCAGATCACCTGGATTAAATTTACAGCTTTGTAACCATGAAACTTTGTGCAATCTGAGATTTTCATTTCCTTTTTTTTTTTAATCTGAAAACTAGGATTACTCACAATACCTATATCATAGGGTTGCTGTAAGGAATGGAAGAATGAATATGTATGTAAAGTACTTAGAATGGTGACTGGGGCAACATATAAATTATTATTATTAATCTCCCCCTTTTTTTTAGTTTCCTCTAGCAGGTCTTGCTGTCACCCATTGTTTAAATACGGGTGGGATCCTGACCCCAGTCCTCATTTTCTTCTCTTCATCTGTACACGGATTTTTGGTGACTTTATCATATCTATACTCATGGTTCTTATAATCTCTATATATCTGTATCTCCAGAGTATTTGTCTATGGCCTACACCTGTCCCTTAAACTAAAGTCTTGCAATTCTAATTGCCTTCTTCGTATTTCCACTTGAATATACCTAGTAGACATCATAAAATTGACACGTCAATAAGTAAATATCTGACCTTCTCCATACCAAACCTGCTCTTCCCACATTCTTTCCCTTTGCAGGAAATGGAATTATTGTCTTTCCAATGAGAGTCTCGTGATTACCAATCTCACTGCAAACCTGTCAGCTAATTCTATGACACTACCTTCAACATATATTTCAAACTGAACTGCCTCTCCACTTTCAATATGGTACTCCACGCTCTTCTCTATGACTCTTTGTTTTTGCCTTCTCCCCATTACAAACTATCCCCAACAGAGCAGCCAGAGTGACCCTTTGATGTCTATACCTGTTTATACCTATTTATGGAATACGGTGGCTTCTCATCCCTCCTGGAGTAAAATCCAATGTCCTTGCAGTGGCAAAAGGGTCACATCACGCTAGTGTCTCCCTGCTCTTGGTCTGAATTAATCCTACTCTTCTCCTGCCTCCTTCCCTCTGATCCAGGTCAACTGGGGTATATCCTCTTCTTAAAATAAACCAGACAGGCTCTAACTCAAGGTCTCAGCTCTTGTCTTCTGTCAGCTTGAAATTCTCTCTCCCAAGTTGGCCACACTGTTGGTTCTCTTACCTCATTTGCTCAATACCATTTGAGTGAGAACTCCATGTTTAAACTTGCAGCAATACGGCTTCTACACACCATTTTTCTTTTTTTCTGGTTTATTTTTCTCCGTCATAAGCTGTCTAGTTAGTGGCACATATTTTAATATTTTATTGTCTCCCATCACTAGGATGGATGTAAGTTTCAAGAGGGCAAGGATTCTTTAATCTCTTTTGTCTTCTGCTGTATCTCGCATGCTTAGAAGAGTGTCTGGAACATGCTAGGTGCTTAATAAATATTTATTGAGTATGGGAGACATGGGGATTATGTCAATCTAAAGAGAATGACCAAATTCATGAAAACAATCTAGTGGTAGAAGTATTTTATTTAGCTACATGGTAGTAACTACTAAAGGAAATACCTAAAATAATTAAAGGGGCTACCTCTGCGTAACTATACTGGGCATGAGATGGTCTGAGCACTAGGCTGTTATTTTCAATAACGAGGATGTTATTACTTTGAATTACTTTCATATAGGTAACACAAGTTAGAAGCAGAATGGACAGAATTGATCAGAGAAAGTGAGAAGAGAGAGACAAATGATGAGGCGGACTTGCGGTTTCTAACATGGGTGAATATATTTTATTATACATATGACATGATCTTAAAGGGGGAGAAGAAAAAGGATCAGTAGCTGAGTTGAGTGTCTATTTTATGCTAAGTGTTGGGATAAGGAGGTACTTCATACATGCATTACTCTCTGAGCTCTTCTCAATGCCTTCATGAGGAAGTTACCTCCATTCTAATAGTATGGAGGTAAGAACACTAGTATTTGAACAGATTAAAATCATTTGTCCAATGCCACACTACTGAGAATTGGCCGGCAGAATTTAAACGCATGTTTGCTTGACTCTAAAATAACCAAAACTGTATAGATGCGGCTTCATCTCCAACAACAGAAGTATGAGTAGTTGTCAAGCTTTTTAAACAGTGACATAAAAGACAACATAAGCAAAATGTGTATGTGTGCATTATATGCTCTTTCATTATTACACTCTCTTGGTCTCCTAAATCAGGCAATTAAAGAGAAAGCTCTTTCCCTTCAATTATTCCTCTCTAGAAAAGAAAAAGTCCTACTTAAAAAATATTCATAAATGTCCTTTGTGTTTCGGTTTGTTTAAAGTTTAATGGATTCACTGACTTTTTTGAAGAGCGCACTATAGGCCACAACACAGAGTTGAGTTAAGAAACTAATTGAAGCCAGGTTCATGAGGGCTTAAATTACCAGAGCCTTCCTGTCATCTTAAATTAAACTTCCTTAATATACTTTGTAAGATTTATAACCCCAGGCTGAAAAGCTGTAAACTGTCCCAGTTTCGAAGTGAATCCCCCAGAAGGAAATGATGTTTCCTGGAAAAGAGAAAGGCAAATGTCCTCAATGGGAAGAGGTTTCCAAGAGCAATGTGTGTGGTAGGGGTCACGGAAACCTTGTCAAGAGGCTGCGAAGGGAATAGATAAGTCATTCAAAGAACACGTGTCCACAGATTTTGCTATTTGACGTGCAAGTCCTATCTGAGAAAGTTCATCTAAATTGCAAGTGGACACATACTTGATTTTCTCCTACAAATGAGAAGCAGAAAGGCAAAGGATCATCTGCAGAAATCATAATCTCCCAAATTCTCAAAATAGCTGTTAGTGTAGTTCAGAAAGATTTATCTTCATCTCTGCCTTTCTAATGATCTATGTGATTTCTTACCTACTTCTACACTTACACTTAATTTCTTTTCTTTTTCACATGTTTTATTTCTATGAAACATAAAGATAAAATCTCTGTTCATGTGATTCAATAATCACTATATGTGAGTTGCTAAAATTCACCATTTCATAACAGGAAGGAAATTTATTTAATAATCTCGATAAGAATTAAGCGAAAAGGTCCACATTTTAAGAAAAAAAAAACCCTTTACTTTTAAAATATTTTTTTAACGTTTGTTCATTTTTTGAGAGAGAGAGAGAGAGAGAGAGAGACAGAGTGTGAATGGGGGAAGGACAGAGAGAGATGGAGACACAGAATCCAAAGCAGGATCCAGGCTCTGAGCTGTCAGCACAGAGCCCAACGTGGGGCTCAAACTAATGAACCACGAGATCATGACCTGAGCTGAAGATGGACACTTAACTGACTGAACCATCCAGGCACCCCAAAAAAACCTCTTTTGTAAAGCGGTTAGAAAATAAAAATCATCATCTTTTACATATACTATCATGCTAACACTTCGTTTTTAACCAGGCTAAGACATAAGAAAAATAAATTTTAATTTTATAATTTTCTTTCACTATAATGATTTATAAGATATTCTTAGGAAGATTATCCATTCATAATACACATTCTGCACATTCCTGGCTGATCTCATGTGTCAGACATTGTTTAAGATTCTGGTGAAATTAAACTTCCTGTTTTCTTCCATGTCAATTAGAACTCAAATGTCAAAACTCAACACATGGAAAAGTATGATTAGCAGAAATAACCTGAATGGCAAAAACATATTTACTGATCAAATGAATCTCCTGAGTTTGAAAATTAAAACATTCATTTCTACTTTTTTTCTAGAAAAATAAGTAACATCTTCTGATCTTACAGTTAAAATTTATAGAAAAGAACTATGACTTCAACTCTTTTTTTTCCAAAAAAATTTAACATTTATTCTTTTTCTTGAGAGACAGACAGTGTAAGTAAAGGAAGGACAGAGAGAGAGGGAGACACAGAATCTGAATCAGGCTCTAGGCTCTAAGCTGTCAGCACAGAGCCCAATGAGGGACTCGAACTCACGAACCAGGAGATTATGACCTGAGCTGAAGTCACTTAACCAACTGAGCCGTCCAGGAGCCCCTATGATTTCAACTCTTACAAAATATTTTTATCACTTCTATTAAAACATTTCTCATATTTTTCCAGTGGGTTGAAGAAAGGGTCTTTAATCTACTATTTTCAAAATAAAAAGAAAAGCCAGAAAAATAGGAGGAACTGGTTTCATATTCACATTAAATAAATGCAAATAGAAAGCTTTACATTGTGTAATGCAGCAAGATCTTTAATCTTTGCTCATGTAAAGTCCTTCCAAAGATCACTGACAAAGAAAATTTAATTTTTATGTTAAATATATTCAAATCTTTGAGAATTGAAGACTTGAATAATCAAGTCTTTATCACTGTAGATATAACTAAGTATTACCTGGGAAGGTTTACAAAATTTAGAATCTGAGTTCCAGCTTTACTTTAATATAATTACAGCAAGTGGATAATTCTAGTAATAAGAAGAATCTCCACTGTATTCCATTTTAAAACTAATTGTAGTTTAATATCATGACGACCCAAAATCAAAAATATATTTAATTATTTTCATTCTACTAATTTTATAAATATATGCAATTTTCATTATGAACTACTCACAATTGTAACTACGCATCTTCCTATTTAAAATTGGAAACAGCTGTAACACAGATTTGTTAATTCGTACATTCTCTTATATCAGAAATAATTGTTGAAAACCACTGTGTGTAAGGCTTTGTGATGATGATGACGATGATGATGATGACTAGTACTGCTACACCAGTAATTAAACTACAACAAATACAGCTATACTAATAGTGCTTACCTTTTAGAGGGAAGTGGCAATAATAAATAACAAATATAAGAAATAAATGAATTGAGATTAAAGGTTGATTAAAGCTAAGAAAAAAGAAAGAGTATGGTGAAGTGCAATGCAGACTGGAGATGGGCAGCCTGCCGGGTTAAAAGGGTGTAAGGTAAGCATCAGTGAGAAGGCAACACAGGAGCCGCTGACTTGAGGGAGATAAGAGATTTAGCCAAGCAGCTATCAGAAAGAGTATTCCAGGAAAAGGAATCAGCAAGAACACATTTCCTAAGGTGGAAGAGAGCCTGGGCTACTTGAGACCATTGCAAGGCTTTGAGCAGAAAGTGACTCCTACTGGGTATGTTCACAGGATCTTATGTTGTACTGATCCACAGAACCTAAAAATAACTCCATGAGGGGCACCAAGAGGTCAAGCAAGTTGTCTGAGGCCACACACTTAGAAAGTGGTAGAACAGGATCCAGCTTCAGGCAGCTTGATTCTAGAGGCAAGTCTGAATAACAAAAACTCTCATTGCCACTTGAACAGGACACACATACTTGCACACACACGCACACACACACAGGTGCAGGTATGCTCTCATGTATGTGAGTCTACATACCCATAAACACATGCACACACAAGTGGAGAAAGAGCTGAGAAACCAGAAAAGGAGACTCTGTTACCCACACTCAATTCCTTTTGGTCCATGTTTTTTTTTCCTCTCTTGTGTACTTGTTAACCTTTAGGTCAAAGTGTGTGTTTAAATGAAAGATGTTCCTAATGATTGAAAACATTTGGAGCTACTTTCAAAATAGTAAAACCAAGTTACAAATTCTTAATGTATAAAATAAATACTGTGGGAAATATATACAGTTACATCAATGTATTTTAAATAAACAAAAACAATAAAACAAAATAAGACTCTCACTGAACTGAAATAATGTGCCCTTAAATTTTTTTAGGAATTGACAGAGAAAAATATAAGAACACTTTCTGGCTAAATATCCAGAATAATATAGCAAGCAGTCATTTAAGCTATTTACTTGGGAAGACTTTAGAACCAACAGAAAGGCTTCATAAATCACGACTTATGACTCAAACCTTAAGCAAATGAAGATAAATGGGCCACTGTTGTTTTTTTTTTTTTTTTCTGCATTAATTATCTTGGTTCTACTATAAAGACATGTAGTAGACATCCTTTCTTCTGTATATTAGCACCATGGGCTTTTGAATAATACAGACATCCATTGTTTTATGTAAGTCCACATGAATTCTAATTCATAGGCTATTCCCTGTACTAAATCTATACAAATGGAAAGAAGTATTACTGTTTCAAATAATATTCTTCAAAATATGTAATAAATCCTATTAAAATTAAGACATGTTGCCCATCTACATCAGGGTCATAAGTACCATATTTACCACAGCAAGTACTTCACATTTATAAATTAATTGTCTAAAAAAGTAATTAAAAGTAAATTTATCATAAGAAAAGTTATTTGAGTATGCCTCTGTCTTAAAGAATACTGGTGAAAAGAATACTTCTCAAAACCTTTCAATGAAAAAAATAAGCAGGCTCTCCCCAAAATGGTGTAAAATTACCATGCTTACTTTATAAGGTTTTATATTTAAAAAAATACAATTCCATAACAGTCATGCATATCTAGAAAGAATGAGAAAAACAATCTCCCTAAAAGGGTCATAACCACTGAGAACTTCTGGGCCAGAAATTCCCCATGGCAGATACAGAAAAAGAATGAGGTAGAGCAAAGACAAATGATACTCCTTATCCCATCCAGAGGTAACATGTTTTTTACAATACATATCACCTATCTTCCTATGTTTTTTCAGCTACCATTCCTGCTTTTTGTCCATTAAAGTAACTTAAACCAAACTCCACGAATTATTATTTCTGGCAGTTTTCAAAATCTACATGTCTTTCTACCAACTCCCCAAATAATACATAATACAAAACTATTTTCTTTCCCCCTCCTCTCTATTCTTACAGCAATACAAAGAACTTACCCTGTAATTTTTTTCACTTTGACTTTTGCATAATTTCACTTACATCATAAATAGCCAAGACCAGCTTAAAGAACAGAAACATTTCTGCACCGAGTAATGAGAAACATCTTTTATCACTCCGTGAACTATGTAGTGTATGCTGTATTTTTTAATAAAATTTGAATATTTCTTTATTGGTTTAATAGTGAATAAAATCTGCCAAAGGGAATAGGGTTTACATGGTCATACAGAGAAAAGAAATATTTCCTAATATGAAGAAAGGGCTGGCTGAAAGATGAAAGAGATGAGGATTTCTAAACTGTTGAATAATCGACAATAAGGATGGGGGTTGCTCTGTGAATTTTTGGGGCTTTTACTTTAACTTTTTGAGTAAATACTAAATATCATAAACAAATTCAAGGTAAACTGAGTGTTACTAAGTTTCAGGTTTTCCTTCTAAAATGGAAAAAGTTAAATATTTACATATGCTTGATATGCATATATACTCTTCAACATGATGAGTATTTTCACATTGGACATTCTCCCCACTAAGGAAAAACAATCAGCTATTTATGCAATAGACTAATGACCTGATACCCTGGTCACTGATGAGGAATAAATGAGCAGTATGCATGAAACCTGTTAACTTAATTTCATTCTGTGATGATTTTTTGAATAGTCAACTAGACTTATTCAGTGCCACTTATTCAGTCAAACACTAATCTAGGTGCTGCTGTGAAAGTATTTTGTGGATGTGGTTAAAATCCACAGCAGCTGACTTTAAGAGAGATTATCCTAGATAATCTGGGTAGGACTTATTCCCCACTTGAAAGGTCTTAAAAGCAGGATGGAAGCTTACTTGAGAGTAGAAATTCCACCTGTATATAAAAGTTTTGGCTCATCTGAGAGAGTTTCAGCCTTTCCTTCCTGCTTGGCTGCCTTTAGGATTTCAGGCTTGCCTAGGGAGTCCCCATGATCATGTAAACCAATTCTACACAATAAATCTCTTAATCCCTTACTGGTTCTGCTTCTCTGGTTGAACCCTGACTGATAGAATTCCAAATTGGAAAACAGCGGTGATGGAAGGGGGAAGGAAGTTGCCATGATTTGTGAGCACCCCAGACTGTGTCTACAATGCACCAACAGAATCAAGTCAGACAAACACATACATGTGTGTTTATAAATACATACACACACACAATCGTACATTAAAAACAGTATGTCCCCGAAAACCCAAATCCCTGTGTTTAACAGACTTGAAACTTTTGACAGATTTAAAGAATTTATCAAAAGACTCAATTAAAGATAACTGAGTAGAAAAGTAGGAGCAGAGATGAGGAGTCAATGACACATCCTAAGTCATAATTTGCAGAAGGAAATAACCTGCCACATCACTTACAAGAAAGACATTTCACAAACTTTGATACAAACCACAATCATGTTTGGAAAACAAACACAAATATTTCATCCCCAAAGTGATAAATGGTGCTCATCCAACCCAAACTTCTACAACATTAGTCGAATAATATTCTAACACTGATTCAACTCCATAAATAGGGTTTTCAAACTCACAAACAAAAAACTCATTTAAAAATGAGTCGTATCTAGACCAGTTAATTTCAAACACATCACTGCTTCGCTTCCTTACCTGGACTGCATATCTTGTTGGGTTTTGGCCTGACTGGCTTCCGCCTGAGGGGAGGCGTGGCTGACTCGCTGCTGAAGCTCCACCAAGGACTGGTAATATTGTTGCTGATGGTGTTGTTGCTGCTTGTAGCGAGACAAACTGAAAAACAGCCCTAGAATGGCTTTTAAGTTTCCATTTCTTATTTCTGTATCAAAGGGAAAATATAAAAACAGTAAAAACATATACAAACGAAATGTGGTTTTCCTTTTTATTTTTTACAACTGAAAATCTAGTTGCCATCGTCTTAGACGAAATCTGTGAAGAGGGAAATGCAACTAGAGTCTCTCAGTCACAGAGTCAAGCATTTTTGAATTTCTGACACATAACATTTCCGAATAGCTTGGAGCTTCAGGGACAGAGTCAGGGGATGGAGGGTACAGAGAACAAAAGTTGGATGAGCAGTGCTCTTTGCTAATCCTAAACTGTAATTTTTCTAGTTTCCTTCTCCCTAGAAATGGATGGGCTCTCTGTCTTGTGCCAATCATTTGATTTAGAACTCTGCTGCCCTCACAAATACACAGCTGTTACCAACATAGAAATGGCTCTGAAATGGAGGAAGAAAGTGACTTAAATGTTGGTTGTCCTGCATTATATATCATGATGGTGTGGGTGTACTTTGTGACAGCAGCTGGATTTACAGCAGTCCTCCTAAATCACCCAACGATCAATTTATTAAAATGTCTATCTCTCTCTAGAAATAGAGACAGCAAGTGCATATATCATGAAGTAGACATAAGTATTAATTTTTAACTTACATTACATATTAATAAATAACAAAGATCAGCTGCCTTGTGATATTAGATAACATAACTGATTAAATGTAAATATGTATTTCCTAGTTCTAATACGTCAAGTTCCTGTATAAACTTTTCTAATATTGAATTAAAATTAAATGTGCAAAGCGAGTTAAACTCTGAATCTAGGTTTTTTTTTTTTTAATCTTGCAGTTATAAATTAAAACTTAGGAGTAGAGATGGAAGTAAAGTTTGAAATAAAGCTATGAAACCTATAATCATATTCTAAATAAAATGTGCTGTTAGCAATAAAGTACATCGTCCGGTGAGGTCAAGGTTTTATGTCTCTTTTTTGTAGTTTAGGGATGTTTACAAACTTTTCTGATTTCTTGCTCTGATGGTTTATAAATGTCACAAGGAGTCCACAGTGGCATTATTCATTCACCATGAATAATGTATATTATTCATTCACCCCTGCAAACCTTCTCACAGTGGCCATGATATAGAAGAGTTAGTCTGATCGGTATAAGGCTACAGTAAGAAAGTATTAATGTTCCCATGTACCCCTGGATGATCTTAGAGGTTTTAAAAATCTCTCATTTTATTACTAAGCATATTTAATTAATTTATAAAATCATTTAGAACATTCATATATTTTTAAAAGATAAATGAAGACCAATGGGTGATGTCCCATGAGAAGGAAGAGGCCTTAGGCATAAAATGAACAAATGGGAGCCTTTCTAACCTGCTTTTAACCACTAAAAAAGTAGAATATTTTCCTGGGAAACTTTATCAACTTTTATTCTAAATTGCACAACCATGTATTCTGTTTTGAACCTAAACTTGTTGGCCACCAAATGAGTAATTTAATATTATACAACATATCATATAAATGTAGAAGATAAAGGAAGTGTAAAATAACAAAAAGTAAATATAGAAAAAACATCAGGGAAACTCAATAATTCTACTAAATGTTCACTGTATTTCAGAAGACACATAATTCCTTTTACTAATGGAAATTTCTAAAACAGAGTTGTATGATATTTCTAGTATGTGTGGGGGAAAGTCTATTCAGAGCATATAATCACAGTAGAAACACTAACCAACCTAAATTGTCAGAGTATTTATCGTTATTAAGCAGATTTTTTGTATATAAATTAACATTCTAATAAAATGGTTTTTGTTAATTCTGATCTCAAAAGACTAGGTATTTCCCAGATTTAATTAATAATCCTTGAAAAGTTTTCCTAAAAATATATGTAAAAGAAAATGTTTCATAAAAAAGTAACAGAACCAATTCAATTTTTTTCCACTTTTCTAAATTTTAATTATAGAGATGACTTTTTAAGCCTTTAATGACTTTAAAGCTTTTACATATAACAGATATTAAATATTATTAGTGTTAATTATTTAAGACCTCATGAAAATTAATTTAAACTTACCAAATATTTCAACTAGGACTACCAATGTGATGTTATAGAAATATCAATAAAATATTTTCAAATTAATTATACTATTTTTACTTGTATTTAGGTCTATCTATTATACAGCATTATCTATGTATACATCTATTACTCTACTTAAGACTTTCAAAATACTACACACTGGTAATAACATAAAGATATTTTGTTAATCTACACCTCCCATACATTATTCAAGTAAATGACAGTTTTAGCAAAAATATGGAACATATGTAAGTAATTAAAGCAGAGATTAATAACCATTGCATTTATGTTTCTATTTAGGAAACTTTACTGATTTCCTTTATATATTAATAAGCTATGTACTCCCACTTTGTACTTCTTGTAATACAAAAATTTTTTTTACAAGCTTGTGTGTTATTTGTGACAACTATGTCTTTTCTTACCTTCTGCAGATAGACCTTGAACATTTACTCCTCTGGCTGCTAGAAAACTAAGGCAGGCATCAACATTTTCAATCTGTAACATGAAAAGCAGTGAAAAAGCAACTTAGAGGGTTATTTTTAAATAAACAAATGAGCTAAAATGAAACCAGAGAGTAAGATAAAGAAAGAATGAATATTTTACATTCATTTCATACTAGAGATCTCTACCAGAGTTTCACAAGAATTATTTGGGGTAACTGTAGAATGAATATAAAGCTTGCATTGTCCAGTGTGGTATTTACAAACAATTCATAGAGGCCGGATCAAGAATAGCGTTCTTACATGTTAGCAACCCACCTACTTAACATAAATTTGCATTTTGAGCTTCACAAATAAGTCTCAACTAAAGCATCCATACAAGAAAAGACTGTTGCTTATGCAAGTTATAGAATGTTAGGATGTGGGTAATTGGGAGTCAATCAGTGAGATTTGGTAATTACTGCAGAAGGGCTGATACAGCATGAAAGGAAGAAAGTGAATTTTCATCTGAAATCATAGCAAGGCTTTATTTTTAAAACTGTATTTGTATTTCTACAATTGTATATTCCTCTAGTTAAATAAATATAGGTATTGCCTTCGTAATTTAAAAGTGTGATTCCAGGGTGCTGTGCCTGGGTGGCTCAACTCGTTAAGCTTCTGTCTCTTGGTTTTTGGGTCAGGTCATGATCTCACGGTTTATGGGTTCAAGCCCCACACTGGGCTCTGTGCAGACAGCATGAAGCCTGCTTGGGATTCTCTCTCTCCCTCTCTCTACCCCTCCCCTGTTTGATCTCTCTGTCTTTCTCTCCAAATAAATAAATCAACTAAAAAAAAGTGTGATGCCATGGCTTTTAAACAATTAATTCTGATATGATTTCCAGTTTGTAACCATTTAGAATGATATGCAAACAAAAAACATAAAACACAAAGAAACAAAACCCAAACAATTGATTTATGTTACTTTACAGGTTGACCTCAATACTGACCATCATGTTATACAACAAAGTTAAACAGCTAAGAATTTGTAAAAGAGTGTAGGAAACTAGAAAATTCTAGTTCTTTATGAGTCATCTCCCCGGGTTGTTTTGGTATTCCATAAATCTCAGAATTCTAAAGTAAATAGAAGATTTAAAGTTAATCCTTGGCAAGGTATTGTTTTCTGTCATATTAAATTCTCATCCAAATCTATGCATATGGACATACAAAGTTCTGCCAATGTCCTCACTAGCTTAGCTTCCCAGCAAGGTCAAAATGTCTCTTAGAGAAAATAAAAAGAAAAAAAGAGAAATTAAAAATATGTCCTTATAAAATGGACAATTTGCATTCAATTTTAAATGTAATTTTATGCAAAACTAAATTAGTAACATTCAATTAGATATTCTTTGCTTAAAAATGATTGTAGCCAAGATCTATATATTTTCTTTATGTAAAATGATTTTTTTATGAATTTATTTCAAAACAAGTTTTACTAAAACACAAAAAGCAAGTTTTATTGAAACTATTCTACTGAAAAAACACAATAGATTTGAAGTCACTGAGTCCTACATGACCAAACAGACTTTGTTTTGCTCATTAGCATCTCAATATCCAATAATGCTAAGAGGTTGAAATATATTTTACATCCTTTCCTTACATTTCACTTTGCTACTATAAATTAAGATTGTGTAAGGAAGGAATCAAGGAGGAAGGAAAAGAAATGGGAAAAAAAAGGATGTTCTACTGTATTCATCTAAAATGTCTTTTAAACGATTTTTTTTTCAGGACCATTACAAACAAGTAAAAGAAACTCACTGAATAATTACTGTGGTCTAATACTGAGAAAGAGACCTGAACTGAAGATTTTTAAATGCTTGCCCTAATAATCTTGTTGTTAATTCCATAGCAAGTATATACTTTTTACATAAAATAGGAAGATTCCTGGTCCAAACATATGTAATTTACTGCAAAATGTTCACAGGTTATAATCACCTAAACTTCAGTTACTTTTATTAATTAATTCACTGCAAGAACCTCAAAAGGCTAATAGAGTCTATGTATGCATGTATGTATGTATACATACATACATATATATTATATATATATATATATATATTTGTTTTTGGGTGGGGGCTACCATTTAAACCACTTAAAAAACAAACTGGTGCCTGGAGTGGGTATTAGAGACCAAGAACTCATTCAGCATGCACCACAAATTAGAAAGGGAAAATAAAAGGGTCTTAAAAGAGTAGAGAAAAAAAAATATATTGGAAATCTACATACCTTATATATCTATTTATCAGAGGCATTCAACATTTTTGGATACTCCTTTACAGTTATTCATATGAGTACCAACAATTCAAGATAGTTAATTCACTTCTGCATTACAGGTACAGCCGTTAAATAACAGCAACGGAACAATTACTTGAATACTTAATTTCCAGTATGATTATTAAAGCCTACTTTATTATAATGTATTCAATGATACTTGTTTCTATATTCAGACATAGGGTTTTTTGAGACTTTAAGCCCCTGGAACATAGGAACTATGTTTTGTTGACTCATGTAGTTTCAGCAACCTAATATGGTGTTTAGTATCTGATAGGTGCTCAGTGCACACTTAAAGAAGAATAGAGGTAAAAAGGGGTGGTAGCCAGTCCATCCCTGTACTTCTGGAAGAAAGAAGCGGTGGGGTGGCAGGGGGAGAGAAAAGGAGTGAACGGGGAGGAAAGGGGAAGGAGACAGAGAAAGACAGAGGGAGAGAGAGATCATTTGATTCAGAGTCTACAGGTTCAATTATCTTTGGGATTTTTAAAAATATATTATTTCTCTGTGCCTGACTGTTTATATCCAAACAATACAAACCAGAAATTCTGTGGGCTGGGGCTGAACATTGATCAATTTGTTGTCAAATTTTAGCTCCCAGGATCAGCCTACCCTCCTCTTTACAGATTAAGCAACAGACCTCCAGAGATCTCATAAATGACCTCCAGAGAAGATCTCATATAAAGGTGAGCAGAAGAAGCCAATAAATACTTTTTGTCCTCAATTTACATAAAATTCAAGATGTGCAAAAGTAAATAATGAAAACAGAATCAGAACAGTAATGATCTTTGGAAGGGTACAGTCTGGAAATCTGCAGGAGGGGAACAGACATGCTGAAAGTGTCCTTTGTTTTGGTCTGAGTGTGACTACATAGGTGTATACATGTTAAAAAAGCTATCAGCTATATACTTGAGATTAGAGTATTGTATATACTTCCTATGTTTGTTTTATCTCAATTCCTATTAGAGTACTTTACACTTTTTTATGTAGGTTTTACTTCAATTAAAAATAAAAATAAAATGATCAGTCCCTATTCTATTGAAAATATAGGTATACAAGGATAGAAGTACAGAAAATTGATGGGCGGCTGTTGCAGGCAATTAAGTGAATGATAATAGTGTTTAAGACAATGGTGGTGGTTGTGAAGGCTATCACAAGCCTAAACAAAATGATAATTTTCCTTGAATAAATACAAAAATGGACTGCTGTGTGTTTTCTTTATTGAAGACACAAATTCAATGGAAAATTGGTTCATATTTTTAGACGTCAGTAGTTTCTATTCCGGTCCTAACTATCTGGGTATGATGAAGATCAATTTTATAGTTTGTCATTAAATTTAACCTTGGCACCAACACTTAACAATGAATGACAGATTCATTCAGCAACTATTGATTGTTTATTACATGCAAAGAGCTCTGCTAGATGGTGAAGGGATACAAAAGTGAATTATAAAGTCTTTGCCTTTGTGAGTTTGTAAAATAGCTGGAGACAAAAAGAAGATTCATAAATCACCACAACACAAGGCATAATATGATAAATTATAAAAAAAAGAATTATAAACAATACATTATGGCAATACAGAGAATGGACTTATCAATTTTCACTACAGATATGGGAAAGGCTTCATAAATGAAGTATCATTTAAACTTGAAGGCTAAGTCTGATTTTGATAAAGTAGACAAGTATCAGAAGAAGGACCAGGCATGCCTATTAGAGAGACCAAGATCAAAATTGCTCATAAGGATGTTTGAGGAAGTATTATGCAGTTATGTTTACAGAGCTGAATTTGAGCTAGAATTGAAGTGCCTCTGTTGCCCCCTGGATTCTGAAACCACAATATAAAAAGTTAAATAACGGTAAACCAGGTAGCAGACCTAATACTTCAAACTTTGAGTTCTTTCTACAAATGCAATGCATCCCAGTTAGGACATGTCTGAAGTGCTAGATAATGCTGTTATGAATCATACATAGAGAATGTCTAGAAGAATAAAAACTAAATTTAACTTTTGTTATCTCTGGATGGTACATTCTCTTGTGACATGTGATATTTTTGATTAACTACACATCCTATTTTTTCATTATAAATGTGTGCTGGTAGTATCACTATATAAACTAAATAAATGTGATTTCAATTAAAAAAATAGGTAAAATTGCTCAGTGTGAATGAACTCCTGTCCTATCACAGAATTCAAATAGTAATATAAATTTTAGCCAAAGGTTTTAATCATATATAAATTCATCTGGAGAATTTTAAAAAATGCAGTCATGTTTTTGCATTGACTAAAATTCTTAATGTTTATTTGGATTCACTTACTTAACAATTAATTGTTCATTGAATGTGTCTGAGTCCTTAAAAACATACAGTTTTATAGGAGAGAGAGGCAATTCCAATGTAATGCAAAAAAATGTTATGGTCAGAAAAACAGAGACTTCTGGAGAAGCATGAACAAGGGCTTATTCCTGACCAGAGGTCAGATAGTTAGGAAAGGAGAAAGTTATTAGTAACTAAGCCTTACCTAACCTAGTTACAAAGATATCTTCATCTGAATTTGCCATTACTATACCATTTTATACGGAGAAAGATGTTATTCAGAGCATTAAATTGACAAGCTCAAAGTCACTAAGAGAGAATATATCAAAACCAGAGCCCATGTCATTAACCCTCACATTTTTCTCCTTAAAAGGAAGACTGAGCTAGTCCCTGAAAGGTTAAGAAGCATTAACCAAATAAGAGGAAATGGTATGAGGTAAATCCAAGGAAGGAGCGCTGTCGGAACTGGCCGTGGTTGAGAAACATCATAAGTCAAGGGCTGACAAAGAATTTAGAATAGCCGAGAATGCTGACAGTTAACTTCACCTAAATCTTTCTTCACAATTTCATTGTTTACCAATGTGAAAAAAGGCTACTCCAATAGCCGATACCCCTCTATCAGTTTCAAGATTCAGAATGGGAGGAAAGATCATGCAGAAGGGACTCCAGGAATAAGCACCTTGAAATCTGGAGAATCTGTGGCAGGAGACGAGGCCATCGAGATAGACAGAGCCGTGTTGGAAAACGCCTCCCATGCCCTGGTGGGAGTCTGGGCTCATCTCAAGGCCCAGGGAACTAATGGTGTATTTTAGGCAAAAAGAAAGAAATGCTCAGTGTTGCTTTGAAGGCATGATCACACAGCACATACACAGATTCATTGACAGTAATAAAACTTTCACACATCATTTTCTACTTATGCTCTCTCCAATGCTCTCTGACTTTTCAAAATTATACTTAGTGTATTTCATTTTAAAATGTCATTTTTAACATATTGCCTTCACAATATACTAGGCAAAAAACTGCATTTGGAAAAACCCTACACTACATGTCAAGAATGGAAGCAGGGAAAATGGTGTAGAAGCCACTTGTTCCTCCACTTCTCAATGATCTAGCAAAGGGAGCTCATACAGAGTTTTAAGCACATAGGTTATTTACTCCAAATGCAAAACCCTTTTCATCTTCAGAATCAAATCCAGTAAATTTTATATATATTTTTTCTATTCAATAGAGACTTGGAAAGATGACGTACTTTTAACAAATTTTCACCATTAAAAACTAGAAGAGCCAGAATTCAAATTCAATCCTGTCAGTCTCCAATGAACTTGCACTTTCTACCACACTAAGCTTTCTACCACTATAATTTAGACATTCATTTAAAAGAAATTTTTAGGGGTGTCTGGGTGCCTCAGTTCATTAAGCATCTGACTTCAGCTCAGGTCATTATCTCCTGGTTTGTGAGTTCAAGCCCTGTGTCAGGTTCTGTGCTGACAGCTCAGAGCCTGGAGCCTGCTTCAGATCTGCATCTCCCTCTCTTTCTGCCCCTCCGCTATTCAAGCTCTCTCTCTGTCTTTCAAAAACAGACATTTATTAAACATTAAATTTTTTTAAATTTTAAATGTTCATTTACTTTGAGACAGAGATAGATAGATAGGGGAAGAGAGAGAGAGAGAGAGAGAGAACGAGCGCATGAATGGATGAATGGATGAATGGGGAGGCACAGAGAGAAGGAAACACAGAATTAAAGTAGGCTAGAGGCCGCTAGCTGTCAGCACAGAGCCTGACACAGGGCTCAAACTCAAAAACCGCAAGATCATGACCTGAGCTTAAGTCAGATGCTAACCCACTGAGCCACCCAGGTACCTCCAAGTGATTTCGACATTCTGACTAAGACATTTCCAGCCTCTGATTCAAGCTCTACATGATTGACAGGCAGCCAGGACATAGTGCCTGGCACAAAATAGGTGCTCAACAAATATCTGGTTGAATGTAAAAATGAAATTATGTAGTATGAAGGTAAAGACAAAAAGAGTATGCAAAATCCACTTGTTCTACACAAATTCGAAGTTCACAAAGTTTAAATGCTTCCAAATTAATTCTCAAATATACAATGTACTTTTGTATTCTGGCATATTAATATACAGAATATCTGATGTGGCCACAGGCCAAAGAACACCGGCAGTCACCCGTAGTTAGAAGAGCAAGGAATGGATTTCTCCTATAGCTTCTGGATGGAGCAAAGAACTGCTGATACCTTGACCTTGCAATACTGATTTTAGACTTCTAGCCTCCAGAACTGTGCGAGTTTCAATTTCTTTTGCTTTGAGCCACCAAGTTTGTGATAATTTGTAACAGCAGCCAGAGGTAATTAATACAATTATCTTTTCTAAAATTTTTATGCTTATTTTTGAGAGGGAGGGAGGGGAGAGAGAGAGAGAGAGAGAGAAGGAGAGAGAGGGAACAGAGGGGGAGGAGAAGAGAGAGAGGGAGACACAGAATCTGAAGCCGGCTCCAGGCTCTGAGCTGTCAGTACAGAGCCCAACATAGGGCTCAAACCCATGAACTGTGAGATCATGACCTGAGCCTAAGTTGGACACTTAACTGACTGAGGCACCCAGGTGCTCCATCAATACAATTTTCGACTCAACAGAGCAGCAGACATCAAAACTTTAGCAAGGCTAAGGGTGAGCAGGGATCTGTGTGCAGGCACATTTCCAGGCCTTGCTCTCTGGGTTTTGTTTTAAGTCTTTGGGAAGGGGAGGTAAAACATACAGTTTAATTAGGTGCCTCATATCACTGCAATGCTAACCCACAAGCTTCCCTTTTCCATTTCAAGTTACTGTGTGTTGTGGGATAGGGAGAAGGGTAGATGACAGTCATTTTGTTTCACTCTTCCCTTTGTTCTTATGTGGAGTGGTCTGTGATTAGATGCAAGGAGTCAGTTTATTAACTAAGCAGTAAAGTATAATAATTAAAAGTTTTTCAGTCAAGGGGGCACCTGGGTGGCTCAGTCAGCTAAGTGTCTGACTTCCGCTCAGGTCATGATCTCACGGATCGTGGGTTCAAGCCCCATGTCCGGCTCTGTGCTGACAGCTCAGAGCCTGGAGCCTGCTTCAGATTCTGTGTCTCCCTCTCTCTCTGACCCTCCCCTGCTCACACTGTCTCTCTCTCTCTCAGAAATAAATAAAACATTAAAAAAAATGTTAAAAATTAAAAAAAAAGTCAAGTAAAACTGGGTTTGCATTCGAGTTATGGAGTTTATACAATGTAAGAAATTGGCAGTTTTTACTCTCCTGAAGTGTCTGTTTCCTTATCCATGAAATGGGATTAAAAATATTTTCCACATAATATATGAGGATTAAAGATGTTTATAAAGAGCCCAGGTCCATAGTAGGCATCTGTGTATGTGTATATGTGTGTCCATCTACACATACATAGATATATCTAATATATATTATATTATATCCTTAGTAGAAATGCTTTAACAGAATCTATGTGTGTAAGTATGATTAGACAGATGGATATGCATAGTGTATATATATAATATCCATATATATATATAAGTATGGATATAGATATGGGAAATCCATTAGTATTTTATCAGATAAAAACTATTTTTCTTCAAAATTCTATTCTAACTGGCTTGGTAACTAAAGAATAATGAGCATTGTTTAATTTTTTTATAAATATAAAATTATAAAGATTACATCAGTATTCACTGACCTGAAGATATACTCTGTGGGTTTTAATGAATTCTTACTTTTCAGTTTCAGAAAACAAAACAAAACAAAGAATCTTAATCTTTTACTATGAGGTTGTAAAACAGTTCTAAACTTAAATAATGCTTACTTACATATAGGACTAAAGTTACATATAATAATTATTTGCCAAATGCATAATTTTACCACAAACCTATACACCATTATTTATCTCACATGCCCACACCCTCTCCTAAACTAACCAAAGTTTATATTCTTTCCACGGATAGGAAAAACAAGTATGGTACTAAAGAAAAATAATTTATATTACAAGTTTGAGGGTAGGGAAGAAAGAGGAACCAAAACATTAAAGAAGAAAGTGAGAGATAGGAGGAAGAATAGAAAGAGGAGTGGAGAGGCTGAAAATCAAGACTTTAATTCTTCTGTTAAGCTCATTTATTAATAAGTTTAAAAGCAATCTGGTCTAGACTCAAATAGATAGGAGACCAAACACTGGTTCTTCTACAAGGAGGCTCAGGGAGACCCCATTCTTCTGCAGGTTTGCTGCGATACTAAGTAAAAAATGTAAGCCGATCATCTAGCACAGAACCCAATACACATGGCTGACATTTAATCATTAAGGTCAATCAGTAAGTGATGCTAATATTGCTGAACACTGTACAATTTGGTTTCTTTGATATGTCACAAAATGTTTTGCTAGGTTTGAAATACAGCTAACACAATCAATTGGGCGATATGATTTTTCAAAGGCATTTCATGTATTTTTGTCTGTGTCTATCCACACGTGTCCGTTTAACTGACTTTATACTAAAATCATTTAAATATAATTCATAAAACAATTACCTTGGGCATGTCTACTGATTTTCCAATAATTTATCTCATTCACGATAAACTTTTCAAATGATTATACTGAGATCAGATGAGTAAGAGTCTCCCTATTTCATTTCCTTTTTCTCTTTTTATAGAAGTTACTTTTAGAGAATTATTTAATCTAATAGGTTTTTAAATAAAAATATTACAGTTCTTATTAAAGTGGTCTCATATCTCTGTATATTATTTGCCAAGCTACTGGTGTTTAAAATTATTCTACTGTTATGTCTTTTACCATTGATTACTGTAAATAATAATTTGAAAATTGTTTTAATTTTTTTTTTAATTTTTGAGAGAGAGAAACAGAGTGTGAGCAGGCGAGGAGCAGAGACAGAGGGAGAGACACAGTCCGAAGCAGGCTCCAGGCCCCGAGGTGTCAGCACAGAGCCCGAAACAGGGATCAACCCATGAATGGTGAGATCATGACCTGAGCCAAAGTCCAGTGCTTAACCGACTGAACCACCCAGGTATCCCTGTAAGTGGTAATTTTCTAATAAATTTCAAGAAGGGGATTGAAAACCACGGAGCAGTAAGAACTTTTGAAAAAGACTAGATTTTTGAAGGTAATAAAAACTAAATTTATGAAAGGATTGTTACAAAATATGCTATCTAATACTAGGTATGATTGTACCTTGTATTTACTGGGTTATTGGCCAAGTGGTAGGAAACCTTTAACAGTATTTAAGTTAAAAGTATCAGGATAAAGAACATGCTAAATGTTTAAGAAAGTGGTTGATATTCAAATATATAGTTAAAATATCTACTATAATTCACAATGGTTATTATATATGCATATGCAAGACTTACTAATTTTCCTCAAATAAAATTAAAAAGTATATATAATATTCTCCCCTAAAAGAAAGAAAAACAAATTACACAGAATCCAGAATCCAATTCAAAATTATTACTTTATTTTAAAAAATTCTTTGTTAAAAAATGAAAGGGGTGCCTGGATAGTTGGTTGAGTGTCTGACTCTTGATTTCGGCTGAGGTCATGATTCCAGGATCTTGGCACAGAGCTCCAGCCAGGTTCTGTGCTGAACGTGGAGCCTGCGTTAAGATTCTCTCTCTCCCGACTCTTGAATGCTGACAAAAACTGAGAACTGATGGATGTGGGGGGGAGGGGGGATGGGCATGGAGGAGGACACCTGTGGGGATGAGCACTGTTATGTGGAAACTAATTTGACAATAAACTATTTGGGGAAAAAAAAAAAAAAAAGATTCTCTCCCTCTGTCCCTCTCCCCTGCTCTCACACTCTCTAAAAATTAAAAAAATAAAATAAAATAACTTGTAAAATTAGTTATGTTATTTCAATTCCTTTGTATTTTTAAAGTTTATTTCTTTTTGAGAGACAAAGAGGGATCGCACATGTGAGTGGAGGAGGGGCAGAGAGAAAGAGAAAGAATCTGAAGCACTGTCAGCACAGAGCCTGATGCGGGCAGGGCTCTATCCCACGACCTGTGAGATCATGACCTGAAATGAAAACAAGAGTTGTATGCCTAACCAACTGAGCTACCCAGGAATCCCACTTTATTTCAATTTCTATTTGTCCTACTAATAGCACAAACTAATTTAAATATTGATATTCATGAGAACATTTAAAATGTGTATTCTATAATATAAATTATATTAAGTTAATATAATATATATAATATATATAATATAAAGTTAATGCAGAAAAGCATTCTTTTATTTTCAACATTTATTTAACTTCTTTAATATTTATTTAATTTTGGGTGAGCGTAAGCAGGGGAGAGATAGAGAGAGGGGCACAGAGGATCCAAAGCAGGCTCCATGCTGAAAGGCTGACAGCAATGAACCTGATGAGTTGGCTGGAACTCATGAGCTGCAAGATCAGGACCTGAGCCAAAGTCGGATGCTCAACCGCCTAAGCCACGCAGGTGCCCCAACATTTATTTAATATAATGGCAGACCAGACAACTCCCATAAAAAATATAAATCTCATGCTATTACTGTTCTTCATAAATTAGATTTAATATAATTTAGGAAATATATTTCTTACCTTACTATGAATAAATATACTTTTAAAGAGCTATATAGAGTTAAACCCCAAATATCTCTCTAAAATACTGAACAGGAGCCAGGGTCTTTGGTGTTTTGTTAATCAATCTAGCAATTCAGAGTTCTATTGGGCTGATTTTCTCACTGCAGAAATGACCAGAGACTGAGCATTCACTGAATATTCTTCCCGGGTCACCCAGTCAGAAAGATTTCCAGTGACTACTGTTTCCAACTGAACAACCCCCTGTCCAATCCTTCCTGTTATTTCAATTCCTTCATTTGAACTTTAAATGCTAGTACATAGAGCAACTTCTAGAGGCACACTCAGTTTTAAAAATCATCAAGAAAAAAATTTAAAAAATCATCAGAATATTCTAATAACTTAAGTATAAATTTCCTAGTGCTAGGTAGTTTATGCTTTTGTTCCAAGGTATGAGCCTCTATGAAAACTACAAAGTAGAAATTTCCATTTAGCATTTCGTTAGAGATCAGAGCTATATTTGTAGTAAAGCATTTGTCTTCATTAAGCTATCTTTTTCCAGCCATTCCAGAAGATGAACAGTTTCAAAAATGGTCGGGGATCATGTGAATGGACTAACTTAGCAATATTCCACTCCTCTGAGTCATACATAGTGCTAGAAGCCTGCAGTGTGCCATTTATAAGGTTTTATTAAACCTTTAAGAGCATTCCAATATTTTATCTCTTCCCTATTTGGTTAGAAGCCTCATCTTCTTATCTTACCTAAATAGATCCTTTAAAAGAGAACCAATTACAAGCAGTGACTAAAATAATTAAAACCTTAAAGGACAAAAGACTGATAAAAGTACCAAACATTTTTAGCGGGAAGAAGAGTTTCACTGTCCAGATAAGTGTAAACTATTGAAATGGAATAAAGGTGCCAATAAAATACATAATGGTATTTTTCTGGAAGTCACAATGCTGTGGGACTGTGAACTGGAGAATTAAGGGAGAATGAACCTATTTTCTCTCTCTTTTTTTTTTTTTTTTTGGAACAAAAAGGGGTAAGAGGCATAGGGATAAGCATTCCCCAAATCACCATCTCAGAAAACTTTAAACAACATGTTATGTTCAAAGGAAGACTGAAAGTTGTGGCTGAAATCAGTTGAGCTCTTACCGTGAGACAATGGGAGGAGCCGGCAAAAAGGAAGGGCAAGCTGTGAAGCACATTGGTCAGATCCTCAGCTATACCGTAGAATCAGAATTTTTGCCTACTTCACATAACCACATTTTCTAATCCCTCTACAACATTTGTGAAGATCCTTAAATGTAATGGTCTATTTTAAAATAAAGGAAAATTTGTCTTCAAAACAACTTTTCCCCAACGTGTCTTACATTTTTGTCTAAGAACTTAGCACTTGTGTTTCTGCATTTCAAATACATGTTGGGCATTTTTCTGCTATTTTTAATCTGCTAGGCATTCTGGACATTCCTAGTATTTATAGTTTACTAATTTATTTCCTCGTGTAATCTCACCAAAGTGTGGCATGCAGCATATATTTTTGAATTCTGATACCACCCACCTAGAAATTACTCAACAGGTGCTATCCATATCAGGAACTTCATCTTTGGGTACGGTTAAATATAGTGTCAAATAAGCTCCTTCAAACTGAGTTCTGTTTTTCAGGATGTGTTTAGTCTCAGCTTATTAAGAAAAAATAACTATGACTTGGAGACTTGGAATAAACATGAATCAAAATCTCTCAGAAATTATGCTAATAAATCGGTACAAGAACAAGTTCATATTTCTCTTAAATATGTGTTCTTTGGCCCATTTGAAAGAATTACTGGTAAATTTTCTTCATCTATTTCAAAACAACATAATGATTTTTTTTTGTATTTTAAGGTAATATAATTAGAGAATCTCATGGAAAAGTGCACATTATTATTCTCTAATACTCTGAAACTATGTTATGATGAATTCCTTCAATTTCTATTTAATCTATTTTCAGATACCCACATTTCACACAATCATATCCCCTTGTGACGTGACACAAAGGAAAATGTACCCTCATTCTTCTCCCATGTTAAATCTTCTACAAAGGGGGTGCCTTAGTGGCCCAGTCTGTTAAGTGTCCGGTTTCAACTCAGGTCATGATCTTGCAGTCCGTGGGTCTGAGCCCCTCGTCGGGCTCTGTGCTGACAGCTCAGAGCCTGGAGCCTGCTTCAGTTTCTGTCTCCCTCTCTCTCTTCCCCTCCCTTGCAAGCATTTTGTTTCTCTCTCAAAAATAAACAAACATTTAAAAGCTTTTTTTTAAAGTCTTCTACACAGACTTTAAATTTATTCATTTGTCACTTGCTTTAGGATTTGGCATCATTTCGGGGCGCCTGGGTGGCTTAGTCGGTTAAGCGTCCGACTTTCGCTTAGGTCATGATCTCGCGGTTCGTGGGTTCGAGCCCCGCGTCGGGCTCTGTGCTGACTGCCGGCTCAGAGCCTGGAGCCTGTTTCAGTT
>NW_024080731.1:738320-766843 GCF_003009895.1 Hyaena hyaena | reverse complement strand
GGGAGAGAGAGAGAGAGAGAGAGCGTGAGCAGGGGAGGGTCAGAGAGAGAGGGAGACACAGACTCTGAAACAGGCTCCAGGCTCTGAGCTGGCAGTCAGCACAGAGCCCGACGCGGGGCTCGAACCCACGAACCGCGAGATCATGACCCAAGTGAAAGTCGGACGCTTAACCGACTAAGCCACCCAGGCGCTCCACCTATGCACTAGCTTTGTTCTACCCAACACCTTACTGTGACTTTCAGGAAAACATGCCTAATTGCCTGAAATCATCTCCTACTTGATGTACCAATGGAGAGGTCAAACTCTACTTTCAAAATATGAATTTGTCATCTTCTCCCTTCTCCCTTTAGCCTGTTTTCTCCCTTCGTAGTAACCATGTATAATAGTAACTTCTCAGGCATTTATACTCCCTGTACTCGTCATCTCCCATATCCAAATAAAGACGAGCACATATTTTGAAATTCTCAGAAAACATCTAGGATGGTTTTTTAAAAAATATTTACATTGGATCATGCCACGGCCCACCTTTAAAAGTCTTCAAAAGGCTCCTCAACCAACCCCATACGTTAGCCCTATGTGATCAGGCTTCCATTGTCTCCTCAAACACCTCACTGCACTCAAGCCACAGTGGAACCCCTTCGCAGCACTTCTGGTCTTACCTATGCAACACAGTTGCTATTATTTCCTTCAATATCTGCTCCTTTGATCCTCAAGTGTCCCTCAATCTGGTAGCCCAGGTACTCAGCAAATATTGGCTAAATATGAATTACCTGACTACTATTCATCAATATATTGTAGAGTCATACCACAGGAGAACCTGTATTCTTAAAGGTTTACAACAATCCAATAAAAGGTATTAAGTTTGACATTTAAATAATTTGTGATGAGAAACAGTACCATACCTAGTTTTTACCTTACCTTTTCCTACTCAACACAAAGAGCAAGCAAAGCCCATAAAAAATCAGATATACAGAAGGATGTGGTCAAAGCAGTTCTGTGAGTAAGGACAGCACTCACTGCTATTAATGCTGCACCTCTCGGTTGTTAAGCAACAAAGAAACAGGCAACATCCTGTTTGGAATAGATAGATGAAATTCATAAGAGCTTCATAAGCCTAGTCATACTCTGTCATAATTCTCTTTCCTCTACTTTCTTGTCTCAGTTAAAATCTGGAGTCTTTATTCATTAATACTATGGTACCAAGGCCAATTCTAGGAACAGAGGCAAAAGAAACTCCACCAAAAAAGGTATACTTTTGTCATATATATTATTCTGAATCAACACACGGAGGGCATGCCAACTTCAAATTCAAAACTCAACCACATCAGAAAAAAATGAGGATACAAGTCATTTTGTACTCAAAATTCAAAGTGATTCTAATACTCTTTGGCTGGAAAAACTACCTTTTTCATAGCATTTACATTTCTCAGGCTTTGGTTTTTCTGTTTTTTGTTTTTTTTTTAATCAAACACAGAAATATCAACATAAAATGTATACTGGATGTTACATGACATTTGGAGGCTAATGCTTTCTAATCTAATAAGGATTAGAAAGTAATACAAAATTAACAGAGTCTAATACTCATGAGAATGTTTTGACAGATTTGTAGAATCTTCGGTACAGATGTTTCAGATAAATATCTACGGTATTCCTATCCATAGTTATGAACTTTGGAGTTTTATTTTTTCCTTCTGTCAGGAAATATTAGCTTAGCTGTTTAGTGGATTCTCTGTAATCAGAGTCAAACTGGACTGACAACAGAGAAGACATATTTTAGAATCCAACACCTCCTTATAATTGAAATAATGAAAGTAAACCCAAGTGTTGAGTTTAACAAACATAAAATATGATACACAGGGACAATAGAGAATTTTAATATAAAGCTCTAAAATCTTTTAACAGGTATTAATTAATGAATGTGTCTTAACAAAGTCTGTAACAGGACTACTATATTTCCATATCAGCTTCGGTAGCAAAGAATATCTATAATTATATGTCATTATCATAGCCTAATTAGGGTTCATTATACAGATGAAAAAGCTGAATCTCAGAGAGGTTACATCATTTTCCAATATCACACAGCTATTATTTTAGCAGGATCTGAAGGTATAATAATTGCTCTCAGTAAATCTATAATTAATTTCCATAGTGTCATGCTTATGCCCAGAATAATTAGATCAAGAAGTTTCCTTAAAATTGAAGCATTTTACAGAAAAATTTTTTTACAATAATTTTTTTCACAACAGCTACACAGTGTTTGTGCTATTGTAATACTTCCTTAGAGTGTTTATCACACACACACACACAAACACACACACACACACATACACACACACACAGCATGGTAGTTAATCACTCTTCAAGAATAAATTCCTTTTATTATTTTAGATTTCAGTTTTCTGACATTAAATAAAGCAAATCAGCGCATCAAAAGAGTTCTTTTTTTTCTTTCTTCCAATCTCTGACAATTGAGAATTCATCACGATTCACTTAAAATATCTATTTTTTGCTAAAGAGAGTTTTGAAGGAAGCCTCATCTGATGAATTTTGGCTATCATTCCTGATTATATCTGCTGATAAAACTTTAATGAAGGCATTTGTATTTTTGGTTGTCCTATAAACTTAATCTGTGGCTATTTAATTAAGAGAGGGGTGAGTTTTTACCTCTGCAGTTTATCAATCTATTTTTTTTTATTACAAAGCTTTAAACTTTACCAGCTGGTAAAGATAAAAAAGAGGGCTGAGGAAGCCACAAACCTCTAGATGAACAGCTTTCTGAAAAAGGCTACTAATCATATCTCATAATCAGTCACCGCTCAGAAAAGTTCCAGCAGCATGCCTCTGGAGCTAATTCCAAAAGTGCTTAAGAGTCTGTGTGTTTACACTGGACTTTGTTATGAACGAGAAAATAGTATTTATATATTTTTAAGATGCACATGGCAAGTTCTGTTCTTCAAAACAGTTGTTCAGACAAAAAGGCTCCACTTAAAATTGGAAATGGGGTTTACTGCCAGTAAAACCAGTGTTAAATCATTCAGCCGTCAGAGCAACAACAGCAGAAAGTCAAGGATCTGATAAAACACCTGGAGACATGTCATTCAGGAGTCATACGTACTCCACCGTGCTGATGCTATCATTTGCTCATAAACTGCCCCCAAGGAAATAAATACACATGATAGAATGTGATCAAATGATTCCTTAAGCAGGAAGACATGCAAAAGAAGTTTCTAGTCCATTTACAAATGCAGTTTAATCAAAAGTGAAGATAAGCATTGTATTTTAGAATAAATTTGGTTCTTACCATCTGAGACTGACTCCTAGGACATCCATTGATATCTTCAACTTTTTCATTTGCTAAAGCCAAGAAATAAAATAAAAGAGAGAAAAAAAGAATGACATGCTTAAGCAATGAAGTGAAACACAAAAAAAAGAGACTAAGAAAAACCAAAAAACAAAACAAAAACAAAAACAAGCACAATGCTGCTGCTACATTCACTTGTCTCCCAAGCCGGGTACGAGAGGACGCACTTGATAGGAGCTGCCAATTCCATATGCACAAACCAGGCAAAAAGGAAAAAAAAAAGTGAGTGAGAAGGAAGTTGCTGCTAATTCTTTGGTCTGTGCCAAATGACTGCTGACATGAAACCTTTCACAACTGTCCCTGCTGGATCAGGATACAGTTTCAAGGAATCTCGGAGTGTATGAGTTGCTGTAGCTAATGAAACGCACACATGGGAGACATATGGTTTAATGAAGCGTTCATTTCTGACAGTCCAGTGTATGTAAAGATACAGTTCTAGCCATCTAAAAGTACAGCCAAACTGCTTTTTTCAAACATTCTCACATAAACATTTTAATTAAATCATGGGAGAGCTACATTAATCTCAGAGACACATGGGCTAAGTTCATAGGCATTCGACTTAAATTGCATTTTACCAAGCAGGCGGGGGGCAGAGACTCTCCTGGCTTTTCCCAGAGGGCAGGTCTTACCAATGATCTGGATGATTTCGGCTAGCAGGACTCCATCTGCAATGTCTTGTTGCAAATCCTTGATCAGCCGCTTGTGGCCTGATTTTGCTAGGTAGTGGTTGGCCCAGTCAGTGTAAATCTGTTGAACAGAGGGAGAGAAGAAGTGAGATGGTGTGAGAGAAAATAGAGACAATAAAAATGCTTAAGACAAATGTTGGATTCAAAGGGAGCTATTCTGGATCGCATTCCAGTTTAAGAAGTCATAGCTCAAAAGGAAATAGTTGTAAAATAATTTTATACAGCTCTCTCTCCCACTTATCTCTTGTTTCAAAGGAGGATGAGTCACTCTCTTTCAAAACCAGGGACTAGTCACTTGTGACACAGCAAAACGGTTTCCCCAGATGACTACCAAGGAAACTCCGGTTTGCAAGTCTGTTAGGTCTTCACTCCTTCCCCTGCTTCTGGCCTATCAAAAATAATCCTGCCTGTCTTCGTGAAAGGAAACCACCTGGGCCGATTTATCAAGGAACCCATTATAAAAATTTCTGTTTCTCTAACACTTTATTAGATTTGTCATATGAGATACTGCATGGGACGATATTTTGGCATCATGTTATAAAATAATTGTAAATGTCCAAGTTATTTTACTTGGACTGCCATTTCCCATTTAATCCTCTTGCAGTGTGTTTATATAAGAAAATAGAGGAAGTAAATACAGTTATTACATAGAAATTACAACATAGAGTGTAGGAGTGGATTATAAGTCACAAGATTGGCAATTGTCATAAGGCAGAAGTGACTGAAAGTAAATTATGATATAAAGAACAGCTGGAATTGTTCACAAATTTTCACAAAAATAAAATCTACTAGTTTTTCACATGTTATGGGACACCTAGTAAGGTAATGTAATCTAAGATAAGGAAATAAGCATTTAGATGTTTCAATTTTATGGGTGGCTCATACGAATATATTAGTAAGTTTATTACAAGACAAACTGCAGTATGTAATGTAACAGAAGAATGCACAGTCTGAAATGATAACTGAGGAGGGTAATTGATTGAGAAATCTACATATACAAGTGTGTTAGAGAAGCACTGGAATTAGAACCTGGACATAAGGGAAGCGAAGGGCCTTCCCCACAGAGAATACCAATATAGAATGGCAGAGTGGCAAAGGAATCAGACAGTTAGAAAGTCTGCAATTAAGGTAGCAAGCCTTAGTGAGAACAATTAGACTGAAAAGGTAATTTGTATCAATAAGTCATAAGCACTGAATGCCAAGAAAATTGTAAAAAATGCTACTTTTTGTTTCTAACAAAACCAATATACATGTTTTCATAAAAATAAAGCAAAATAAATAAAAAGTGTAGAAACTAAGAAGTAAAAGTTTCCTCACAACTTGCAAACCCCATCCGCTTTTCAATAATTTGTTATGAATAGTTCTAGAATTTTATTTTACGCCTACATACTTGACCACATGATACCTTATTATACATGCATATATAGATATATACACACATGATAGGATTTTTAACCAAATATGTCTCAAATTTCACTTAACATTCTACACTTTTCAAGTTTTTATGTAACAGTATTTTAATAACACTGCTATAACCATTTTACATATATATATATGTCTTGCTATTTTTAAAACATCTTTTATTTATTTTTAAAAACATTAAAAAAATAAAAATAAAAGAGAGAGAGAGAGAGAGAGAAGGGAAGGGGCAGAGAGAGAGAGGAGGAGGAGAGAGAGAATCCCAAGCAGGCTCTGTGCTATCAGTGCAGAATCCAACGGGGGCTTGAACCCACGGACTATGACTTCATGACTTGAGCCAGTCTGACACTTAACTGATGGAGACACCCAGGTGCCCCAGTGCCTCACTATTTTTGGTGTTATATTGTACATATCAATACCCCTGTTGAAAGAGATTTAATCTGCTTAAATTTGTTTCTATTACATATAAAGTTATAAGAGATATCCTTAAAAATGTATCTTTCACACTTACATGCTGGTATTTTTATAGAACCAAAACCTGAAAGTGAGGCTATTAAGTTGTTTTTTTTTTTAAATAAATGCTAGGTATAAACATTCCAAAATTCATCATAGTCAAAGAAAATGTTTATTTTAGAAAATATAAAGTGGTATCTTAATGCAATATATAGTGTTAATTTTCCTAAAAGAGTATATATAATTGGAAGGATCCAGCTGCATAAGAAAAACACAGGAGACAGCAATATTATACCTACTTTCACCCTGTTCATAATCTTCTTTATGTCAAAGATATTAGTATGAAAAACATCCTTGCATAACTGACTCCTAAATTAGAAGCAAACACATGATTTCTAGATAGACACTTTTTTTATGTAGGGGTCATTTTCCTCAAAATTTTATTCTACTTATATTTACTATTCTGCAATAGGAAAATTTATTTTTACAAGGATTTATACTGTTGAGAATCTAAAACATTGAGGACGTTCCCCTCTATGCACCAGGCAAATAATGACATTGTTTGGCCTTCTACTAGAAGTTTCCGGTTGAGCCAGACTTGATTGGTGCCCTTATCTCCATTGGCAGTGACTTATAAGGACCAGCTGACTGACTTTAAAGGATACCACAAAGATTAAGAACATGAGTTCTGGAGTCAATAGACCTGGCCTTGAGGCCCAGCAGGCCTCTTACCACCCCTGGGACCTGTGGACAAGCTTCTTCTCCTCAAATTCCTCATCTGCAAAATCAGCATAATATGAATGCCTATATTGTAGAGTTATGGCAGGATTAAGTAAGCAGCACTTGTAAAGTGTCCACCACAGAGTTAGTCTTGAAGAAAGGTCTGCTATTATACTCATCATTATGGCATCTAGTTTTCTTTGCTATGATGGCTTTCCAAGAAATATTTATTAAGTTATTGTTTTGTAGAGGTTAAAAAATGTGAGAGAATTGGCAGAAGACTGAAAAAACTGTATTCTTAGCTTCTTCTGACACAGTATACTCGTATCTCTGACATCTCCTGCCTTCTAACTCAACGTGGCCGCAGATCTGTCTGCCATCTAAGCTCACAGGAAGGTATCTAGTTTGAAGGCTGCGATGTTCTAATTCAGGTTTGCAATGCCTCCATGGTGACCTCACCCCCATCAAACTCTTAAGTTAGATGTATTTTGCATTATGAAGGCATTAAATTATGTAAAAAAAATACCTATTTAAATATACACAGAATGGAATATATTAGAAATGAAAACAAGAACACTTTCACTCTCCAAATGCATGTCAACAGCGTTTTAGTTCCAACTTGCTCCTGGAACTTAGGTAAGGAGACAGATGGGAAGCCAGCTGGTTGGCTTCAAGACTGACTGGAAAAGCCTCTGATTTGCTCATAAAATGTTTTTCACTTGGTCCAGATTTCTTCCAGAGGAATCCCAAGCCTAAATGCTTTGACTTGTATAGCATCTTTAATTTGTGAAACAATGCTCAGACCATAATCTCCGACTTTAGTTACAATCAACAAAATCAATTAGGATTATATGAGTAGACTGAAAATAAATCTCCATTAAAAGAAGTTCTTATACTTACTTACTCTTTCTTAAACATGTGTAAAAGGTACTTGAGACCCTTCAAGCAAATCAGTGCCTTTGTAAAGGATGTTATAATCTAGATGAAATATAAAACAGTTACAGAGTAACATATCTTTAATATTATATGTAAACTTATTTTGTCTTTTAAAATTTTATATATGGAAATTGAATAAACAAGTGGAAATATGAGATGGATCTTTAATTTTTTTTCATGTTTTGTATATTTCTGAGAGAGAGAGACAGTGTAAGCAGGGGAGGATCAGAGAGAGAGGAAGATACAGAATCTGAAGCAGACTCCAGGCTCTGAGCTAGCTGTCAGCACAGAGCTCGATGCAGGGCTTGAACCCACGAACTGTGAGATTATGACCTGAGCCAAAGTCAGACGCTTAACTGACTGAGCCACCCAGCACCCCTGAGATGTATCTTTAAGGAGGCAGGTTTCAAGCAAAGGACAGACAGCATTTAAATATGTGCAAAACTCATCAATAAACTTCCTGTAGTACCTAGTGAGAGAGGATACCAACAAGCTTTTCAACTGCCACATTAGAATTTATTGTTCAAATAAATACAACAGAATGGGAAAATCATGTCCAGATTTTGGATCTGAACTCCAAAGTTGCCTTTGGTTCATTACCACACACACACACACACACACAATCACAATATTTAAGCTTAGCTTCACTTGAGTGAGATACAAACTGAGTTATAATGCTTTTTTTTTTGTAGGATTAGGCTGTAAAGTAACTATAGGTTTTTAGTGAACAAATTGATATGATGGGGAACAATATCAAATTAATCATAAATTAATATTCGGTCATCTAGGTCTGGCTGAAGCTGTAATATAATTTATCTCTAAATATGTGAAGTCAGTTTTCCTCACTTGTTTTAACTGCAATGTTATAAATATAATGTCATCTGATATGGTAATTATTTTTTAGGAAATTTGGAAAATTAATAGATTAGACTTTACAAAGGAATTGATAGTTCAGGTAAAATATATGTATTAATACATTTACAGTAATTAAATATGATAAAAATCAAAGATACCAGGACATAATTTGTATTTCATATTGATCTGCATGAATTTTAAGGCCTATTTTGCAAGAGTATCTATTCTTTGAGGAATATTCCATACTGCTGGAATTTGAAGCTCTGCCACTTAATAACCATGTGAACAGTGGCTAGAGGTTTAATTTCTTTCAGTGCCAGGATTTTTCTCTTCTGTAAAATGGCAATAATAGTATTACATACTAATGGATTAATGTAAGGATTGAATGAACTTGTACTTTTGTTTTGTTTTGTTTTTAGTGTTTATTTATTTTTTGACAGACAGAGACAGAGTGTGAGCAAGGGAGGGGCAGAGAAAGAGGGAGACACAGACTCTAAAGCAGGCTCCAGGCTCTGAGCTGTCAGCATAGAGCCCGATGCGGGGCTTGAACTCACGGACTGTGAGAACATGACCTGAGCCGAAGTTGGACGCCCAACCAAGCCACCCAGGCACCCCTGAATTTGTACTTTTGGAACACAGCCTTTCACTTAATAAGTCCTTGTTAAATGTTAAATATTACTATTCACTATTTTAATATAAATTACATTTAATTATAATGTGTTTATTAATATTATGAACTATTATCATTTCGAATCCTTAAATCTTAGCTATTTGCCCAAATGTAGTTAACCTAAGGAAAACTGCTGCAAAATGTGATAATCCTGATCTCTTAGCTTAGCCACTTGCTCTTATAATATTTCTTTTACAGTGTTTCTTCCTCATTATAAAATAATGGGTTCAAATAAAAGGCAATATATGTGACACCATATTGGTTCTGTCTAGTGAACTTGTCACAGTACAACAACCTCAGAAGATCTTTGATTTTCCACAGAGTCCTAAACTTCTGTTTATGGTTTTTTTGTTTGTTTGTTTTTACTACTATATTTAATTAAGTATTTGATTAGTGTATTATAAATAACCCAAGAGTAATATAAAAATAATTATGAGCATTTTTGTTACTGGACTACTCTGAGGTATATAAATATTTCAAAGAGATACAAGATTTTAATGAGTATTAAATGATCAAAGACATGTAAAGAAGTAGTAGGAGAAAACAGACTTCATTTAAATCAAGAGTTTATTTTAATAGAAATACATACATCTATAACCTTGTTAGAAAATATTATAAATGTAGTCAAATGATTTTTACACATTAGCTGAGCTAGTTTTAACCCTGCACTTATTTATACACATTAGTTTTTTCCCCAACATTCAAGCAGTAGTTATATAATCCTATAACACACTGCTCTCTGATATGTTCAAATTATCAATTTTGAGAAGTCATATAGGATCTTTTTAATCAATAACAGATTTTAATATCTTAGAAAGCACGAAAAATAACAAGTGTTGGCAAAGATGTGGAGAAAAAGGAATCCCCATACACTGTTGGTGGGAATGTAAATTGGTACATTCACTGTAGAAAACAGTACGGAGGTTTCTCAAAAAATTAAAAATAGAAATACCATCTGATCCAGTAATTCCATGTAGGAGTTTACTCAGAGAAAATGAAAATACTAATTTGAAAAGATATATGCACCAATATATATTGGTTTACAATAGCCAACACAAGTTCTTGTCGATAGATAGATAACGATGTGGAATATTACTCAGCCACAAAGGAGTATGAGATCTTACTATTTGAGACAATGTGGATGGACCTTGAGGTTAGTATGCTAAGCGGAATAAGTCAGACAAAGAAAGACAAGAATCTTATGATTCCATTTATATATGAAATTTAAAACAAACAAACAAAAACCACAAATGAACAAAGAGAAACCTACAAATACAGAAGTATAGTCAATAATTTGTAATGATGTTGTATGATGAAAATTGGTGACTATACTTATCGTGGTGTATAGATGTGTTGTATCACTACACTATACACCTGAAGTGAATACAACGACTATTCTTCAAAAATAAAATTTGTTTTGGGGTGCCTGGGTGGCTTAGTCGGTTAAGCGTCCGACTTTCGCTTAGGTCATGATCTCGCGGTTCGTGGGTTCGAGCCCCGCGTCGGGCTCTGTGCTGACTGCCAGCTCAGAGCCTGGAGCCTGTTTCAGAGTCTGTGACTCCCTCTCTCTCTGACCTTCCCCTGCTCACGCTGTCTCTCTCTCTCTCCTAGAAACAAAAACATTTAAAAAAATTAAAAAAAACAAAAATAAAATTTGTTTTAAAAATTAAGTTTATTTATAGTTTAAATATATTGAATAAAATGTATAAAACAACTTCCTGGGGAGGTCATTAAATTTATAAACACTAATTACAACACAAAAAATACTAAAATAAAAACCCATTTACTTTTCTGTCTAAACCTTTGGGGATTCTACAAGAAATAAAACTATAAATTTGTGTTAGAAAAAAAATTTCTCAAGTTTAAAGAATGATTTAAAAGTGACTATTAATGAGTCAACAACTCCATAAAATTAGTGAATGGTCTTAAAGGCAAGGAAATTCTAAAGTAAACATAAAATTGATTCTGATAATTTCCTCTAAATTTTTCTTTATTTCTCACATTCTATCTCTGACCCAGTTCTGTTAATTCTATATCCTGAATGTCTCTCGACCTTTCTGCTCCATTACTGCTATAATCACCCTAGTTTAGCTTTTCATCATCTCTCACCCAAATTGCTTTACCAGTCCTAAAAACAGTCTGAGTGTAGGCAGGCTAAGCAATAAACTATTTATACACAAACTATTAAAGTGATGACTTAAAATGCAAATCTGATCAAGTAATTTACCTTCCTACTAAAAATCAACTAACAGCTTCATTTACTTTCAGAGAAAGAGCCTTCTTATGAAGCCAATTTATTTTTTTAATTTTTTTTTCCCCTGAGAGAGAGACAGAGTGAACAGGGGAGGGTGAGAGAGAGAGTCAGAATCCAAAACAGGCTCCAGGCTCTGAGCTAGCTGTCAGCACAGAGCCTGACGCAGGGCTCGAACCCATGAATCGTGAGATCATGACCTGAGACGAAGTCGGACACATAACTGACTGAGCCCCCCAGATGCCCCCAATTTACTGTTTTTAAAAATGACTGGCTTAAAGAAAAGTGGCCAAAAATAAAAGAAAGAACACAAGAACCCAAGAACAGAAAGAAAGAAAAGAGGAAGGTGCAACTATGAAGGTTCTAGAATGAAGACAGAGGAAAGCCACACAAAGAGTGGGCTTTGATACTCAGAAAGAAGGGGAAAGCATATTTTACTGGCAGATACAGGGATAATGAAATCTATAAAGGGTCAGAGGTACGAAAACAGCATGCAGAATTCGCTGAATATTGGTCAGAGCATGGGAAAGAGGCACATGGAAAGAAGCAAGAGAAGTAGGAATCAGGTGGAGTCATATATAAACATAGGAGAGCTGTCTCAATATTTTTAGGTGAATGTTGTCTAATTTAGAAGTAGGGGATATAAAAATGATAGCTCTGGCTGTGTTTCTAACTGTAGCTCTGGTGCAGCAATACAGGATAGTTTCAAGCAGAGAAAAAATGAACAAAGGGAGCCTATTTAAGGATTCAGTGTAAAACTTGCACTTTCTATAAGGTGAAATACTTTTCTGCCCTGTATTTTCTAAAAAATCTCCCTCAAAACAGCAAAACAAAAAGAAAACAAAACAAAACCCTCAAACTCTATTTCCCACGACCACCATACATGAGTATAGAAAACAGAGAAAAGAATGATAAATGATTTAGCAAAGGGGACTAAAGGAAGAATAAACCCACAGGAGCCTGCAGAGGGAGATCTGAGAGCAATGCAAACAGATTTTCCCACAGAACTCCAGAAGAGCTCAGAAGTGTGGGCATCGGACCAAATGGAAGGTGGGGTGAACCAGAGTGAGAGCTCTATGATTACTTGCCTCCCCCTCATTCCATCAGAGCCAGTAAATGCAGACCAGGGAAAATCCGGATTTGACTTACTCGTCAGACAGGAGGGTGTAGACATGGGAATGAAAAGTGGAGGTTAAGTGAAATTATGCTTCCTGATATAAAGACTTGAGCAACAATCTTCCCCTTTAGGTTCCTTCTCCCTCAAATGCAGGATTATAAATCTCCCACCCTCATTCCATACAGAAATGGACACTCTCTGACTACAATGATCATCCTAAGACCAACAGGCACTGAAGTTCAAGGTACCCAGGCCATCAACCAGCTGGTCAGTGGATAGCCTATAACGAATCCCCCAGGATGTTAAGGGTGTGTGTGTGTGTGTGTGTGTGTGTGTGTGTGTGTGTGTGTGTGTGTGAACAGAGTTGTGGGTTACCAAATGCTTTATGAAATCCTCTAAAATAAAATACAGGCACTAGATAAACAGATCAAAAAGAAGTCAGAATAGAATGGAGTGAAAGTCAGGGGCCAAAGGAAACATCAAGAAAATTATTATTTTTAATGTATATTTTAATGAGAAAAGAGTAACTTTTAACACTAGAGAAATCACTCATGATACCAGAAAGTTGAATATTGTGCATAAGTGACATGAAGCCTCACCCCTGCAGGGAAGAGAGAGTGGGCTGGAGAAGCTGATATTGGACAATTACATAAAATGCCACTTGCCAAACAGAGAAAAACGAAGAATGACTGCAAATGTTCCTTGGCTGGTAATTTGTTCCTGCAGAAGGAGGTAAATACAATTAAAGAGGAAAATTGGGAGGCATGTGAGAAAATTATAATACTGGTGTCTCCTACTTAGACTCCAAATAAAAGTCTGGTCTATAACCTATAATAGGGCCATCTTTAGGTGATCCATTTAAAAAACACATTCAGTGTTGTACAGTTGTGTGTGGTGGCCTTGACAGGCTAATATAATAGAACTCTAAAAATGTTTCCATTTTTAGGTTTTAAAAAAATAAAAATTAAAACATTAAAGGAATATTTATATTTAAAATTTTTAAATCTTTATTTATTTACTTAGAGAGAGAGAGAGTGAGCACATGCATGAGCAGGGGAGAGGCAGAGAGAGTGAGGGAGAGAGAATCCCAAGCAGGCTCCTTGTGGAGTCCGACATGGGGCTCTATCTCATGAACCATCAGATCATGACCTGAGCTGAAGTCAAGAGTTGGACACTTAACCGAGCCAAGCAGGTACCCCAATTCCTTTATTTTTTTTAAAAAAGGTCTGATTTTGGGGTGCCTGGGTGGCTTAGTTGGTTAAGCGTCCGACTTTCGCTTAGGTCATGATCTCACGGTTCGTGGGTTCGAGCCCCGTGTCAGGCTCTGTGCTGACTGCCAGCTCAGAGCCTGGAGCCTTTTTCAGTCTGTGACTCCCTCTCTCTCTGACCCTCCCCTGCTCATGCTGTCTCTCTCTCTGTCTCCTAGAAATAAATAAACATTAAAAAAAAAAGTTAAAAAAATAAATAAATAAAAAGGTCTGATTTTATTTGCAAAGATGAAAACTTTTTCATGCTGATCAATATATTAAAACTCCAGTCCGTGTCAATTACTAATAATATATTCCATGTGAAAGGATTACCAGTGCTAAGTAAACATGAATACATTTCATTTACATGCACAAATATCACTTTCCATTATTACTGCATTTAAGTTTCCCAGTTCTTTGAGAGTTAATTCCTATCTAAGAATACACCGAAGCTGTCTGTCGTACTTATTTTGACCATAAGCCAGATGGAACAAGTAATCAACATCAATAGTTTCAACTCTGATACTCGCAATCCTACCCATCCACTTCCCTGATATGTAGCTGTAAAATGCACCCCTTAATTCAAGTTTCAGATCTTACTGGATATTTATATTACATTGATATTTTTATTTACGACTGCCTTTATCTGTTTAAATTTATAGCCACAAATTATTAGCTTGGACTATAATGACATCTCTCTATTTTCCCACTGGGGATAGGAAATTTTTAGATGAACAGATATTGACCTCATTGTAAGCTGATAGGAAAAGAAAGGCTGGGGCTTATTGTGCAAACTACAGTATGTTCTGAGTTTTTTCACCTCTGGTTTCTTTCTAGAGAAAAATAACTGAGACCATATATAAACTGTGGCATCCATTATCAAATCAAAGCAGCCAACACTGATTCAGGAGAGCTATGCTGGGTATTAGAGGCAATGCTAAAAAGCATAAGGCACATAGTTTGTCCTTGACAAGGGAGGGCGGGACGTGCAAGAGAACAGATTAGCCACTTTTGAGAACCTACTAGATCTCTACAATGATGACTGCCTAGTCTTTCTCCCATCTCACCTCCTGAGTTGGCACGGCACCCACCGGACTCTTTATCCAAATCATCACTTCCCATATTCTTGGCAGACTCCTCATTATTTATTTGAGGCCATGTGTGTCACTCTCCAATCCAAGTACTAATCAGGCCCACCCCTGTTTAGCTTCTTAGATCAGATGAGATCAGGCATGTTAGGGTGGTATGATCGTAGACATATGTGTCATTCTCTAATCCCTGCGACTCCAAATGTAATGAATACTTTGGCTCCTGAGTGAGTAGTTTCTCCCCTAACTTTAAGTGTTAACTACCATCCTGGGCACTTTCATTATCAGTGCAGATAATCTATCAATCACCTTGCCAGAAATTAAATATATAATGAAGAACCATCTATCCTGTCTTAACCGCACAGTGCCTATTAGTGACCTTTTCTTCTACAAACAATATGGAATTTTGTGAATTTTGAAAAAGTAGTTGAATAGTATAATTATGTAGCATGATTCCAGTATTAACTTAGATTTTATTTCTCTTAACTTCATTTGCATTTCCACTGCAACCAGCAGTATGATAAGAAAAGGACTGAGGGAAGGGGCCATACAGAATTTTCTCCAAGATGTAGTGTCTGTATATAATAGTGTTGAGAGTAAAGCACTGTTTTATTTATTTTATTTTTTACAAATAGTTTTTTTTTTGCTTTTCAACATTTTTATTTTATTTATTTATTTTTTTTACAAATAGTTTATTGTCAAATTGGTTTCCATATAACACCCAGTGCTCATCCCAACAAGTGCCCTCCTCCATGCCCATCACCTCCCTCCCCCCCACATCCATCAGTTCTCAGTTTGTTCTCAGCATTCAAGAGTCTCTCATGGTTTGCCTCCCTCCCTCTCCCCAACTATTTTCCCCTTCTTCTCCCCCACGGGCGTCAGTTAAGTTCCTCCCAATCCTCCTATACGTAAAGCACTGTTTTAAACATGTAAAATGGTTTAACTCACTCAATTCTCAAAGCTCCCTAAGAGCTCCATTCCATTTGAGAGATGAGGATCTTGAAATAGGCAAGTGAAGTATTTTCCTCACGTCACAACAGTAAGTGCTGCACATAACCCAGACTTTCTGGCTCAAAATCCATACTCTCAGCCCAAACAAAAGGTAATATTTCAGTTATGAGCCTTCCTTAATTCCAGCCTCCTACAGTTATTTCCAATGTATCTGACATCTATCTCAAAATATGGTGAAAAACCTCCTTTATCTGACTGCCACAACATCTGGCATTTATAGAATGCTCTATGGGGAATGTATCCTAACAGCTTGCAAAATTCTAATAATGCAGGTGACAACATGAGCTAAAATCTGCATATTAAACTCTGCCAAAGAGTATTTTAGAAAAACAGTTAAAAGAACTTCTAGTACTCACACTATTTTGGGGTGGGGGGGAGGCATGCTACTTGAGATTTGTTGTTGTTTTGTTTACAGTTTTTTTGTTTTAATTTTTTAATGTTTATTTATTTTTGAGAGAAAGAGAGCGCAAGAGCAGGAGAGGAGTAGAGAGAGAGGGAGACACAGAATCGAAGCGGTCTCCAGGCTCTGCATGGTTAGCACAGAGCCCGACTCGAACTCACAAACCTGAGATCACGATGTGAGTTTAAATTGGATGCTGAACAGACTGAGCCACCCAGCCACCCTGAGATTCTTTTTCTTTCATTTTATCCCATTCTGTGATTGATGTAAATTGATAATGCAAATGATTTCAAGGTAATAGTAGCAACCACTCTTCAAACACCAAATAACATGGCAGAAAATAGGTGAGAAAATAATGTTAATGAAACATCAAGTTAGGAGAGAATAAACACATCTAAGTCTTAGCATTTCTGAGTTTCTAGACTTCTGAACTGGGCTTTTCTAATCAAATAGCAATAATTAGCAGTGAGGAACTGGCTAATAGAAATGCTTAGTGTAAATCAATAGTTTTCAAAGGACCATCCTAGACCAACATCATCAAAGTCATCTAGGAACTTGTTCGAAATGCAAATTATTGGGGTGCCTAGGTGGCTCAATCGATGAAGCATCTGACTTCAGCTCAGATCATGGTCTCAGGGTTTATTAGTTCGAGCTTCACATCAGGCCCTGTGCTTACAGCTCAGAGACTGTCTCCCTCTCTCTCTGCCCCTACCCTGCTCATGCTCTCTCTCTCCTTCAAATACAAATAAACATTAAAAAATTAAAAAAAAAAAAGAAATGCAAATTATCAGTCCTCATCCCAGATCTACTGACTCAGAGACTCTGGAAAGGGGGACAGTAATTTGAGTTTTAACATACCCTCTAGGTGATTCTGATGTGTGCTAATATTTAAGAACCACTGGTATAACGGGAAACTATCAACATGCTAGAGGAGAAAGCAGGAAACAACCTTCTTGACCTCCACCACAGCAACTTCTTACTTGACACATCCCCAAAAGCAAGGGAATCAAGAGCAAAAATAAACGATTGGGACCTCATCAAGATTAAAAGCTTCTGCACAGCCAAGGAAACAACCTACAGAACTAACAGGCAACCAATGGAATGGGAAAAGATAGTTGCAAATGACATATCAGATAAAGGGTTAATATCCAGAATCTATAAGGAACTCACCAAACTACACGCCCGAAAAACAAACAACCCAGTGAAGAAATGGGCAGAAGATATGAACAGACACTTCTCCAAAGAGGACATCCAGATGGCCAACAGACACATGGAACGATGCTCAGCATCCCTCCTCATCGGGAAAATACAAATCAAAACCACACTGAGATACCACCTCACGCCAGTCAGAGTGGCTAACATGAGCAAATCAGAGAACTCTAGATGCTGGCGAGGATGTGGAGAAATGGGCACCCTCCTACACTGTTGGTGGGAATGTAAACTGGTACAGCCCCTCTGGAAAACAGTGTGGAGGTTCCTCAGGAAACTAACAATAGAACTCCCCTATGACCCAGCAATAGCACTGCTAGGAATTTACCCAATTCCTACAGATACAGAAATGCTGATGCATAGGAGCACATGTACCCCAATGTTCACAGCAGCACTCTCAATAATAGCTAAAACATGGAAAGAGCCTAAGTGTCCATCAACGGACAAATGGATCAAGAAGATGTGGTTTATCTATACCATGGAATACTACATGGCAATGAGAAACAATGAAATCTGGCCATGTGTAGCAACATGGATGGATCTTGAGGGTGTTAGGCTGAGCGAAATAAGTCAGGCAGAGAAGGACAAATATCACATGTTTGCATGTATAGGAGGATTAGGAGGAACTTAACTGAGGACCATGGGGGAGAAGAAGGGGGGAAATAGTAGGGGAGAGGGAGAGAGGCAAACCATGAGAGACTCTTGAATGCTGACAAAAACTGAGAACTGATGGATGGGGGGGGGGATGGGCATGGAGGAGGGCACTTGTGGGGATGAGCACTGGGTGTTATATGGAAACCAATTTGACAATAAACTATTTGTAAGAAAAAAATAAAAATAAAAAGCATTAAAACAAAAGAACCACTGGTATAAATGAATGCTGTTCACAAATAAAATTGGTTTATTTCTAACACTTTAAGCTGTATTTTAATGTAAAGAGAATGCTATTTCATTGCAAGGGAAAGATAACAAAAGACTTACGGCTTATGTAATATTTCCCCTTACCTCCTAAATGTTTCTTGCTACCAAGAAAAACACATGGAGCCCATAAAATACTGATTATAAATGCTCTTTGCAAACCATTCACCCCCATGTTTTAAATCCTTTAAATTATCAGTGATAGGGGTAGGCATCTATTTCAAAGTGTTTTTTCCCCAAAGAAGAAAATCATTTCTTTATTTAGAAAGAGGTGAAGGAGTGGTTCACATTTACTTAGGCTGAAAACACAGAACTTGGAAGCTGAGAGAGAACACACTTCCTGCTGTGCTAAAAAGCCACAGTGGAAAGTAATGGAAATACAAATGCACTACCCTAGGGGTTACATTACATCCAGTCAGCCATGGCGAGGGAGCAGGAGTAACATTTCTGGGGGGGGGGGGAAGGAGACTTTTCAAAGTATTTGTTTTCTTGGGGCGCCTGGGCGGCTCAGTCGGTTAAGCGACCGACTCGGCTCAGGTCATGATCTCACAGCTCGTGGGTTCGAGCCCCGCTTCGGGCTCTGTGCTGACAGCTTGGAGCCTGGAGCCTTCTTCTGATTCTGTGTCTCCCTCTCTTTCTTTCTCTGCCCTTCTCCCACTGGCGATCTCTCTCTTAAAGACAAATAAAACATTAAAAAAATATATTTGTTTTCTTGACATCCTTCTTTCCTTTTTTTGTTATGTAACTCTAAGCAAACGCAACCCTAGGTAGAAGATTTTGTTGATCCTTACTAGCACATATTCTATTTTCATAAATATTTGAAATGTTTGAAATATCACAAATTATAACAAAATACACACACATGTATATGCGTGACACATGGCGAGATCTGCCATCCAGTTGGCTGTTTTCTAAAGACTCTTTGAGGGAAAAATAAATAAAATATAAGTAAATAAATACAATAAAGACGCTACGATAGATTCAAGTTCCGTTCCGTTCAGACGCAATTATTTATCAGCTTCCGGCAGGTGGTTTCTCTTCCTGCAGTGACTTGCTATAGTTCCAGATCGCCACGGGGAGGGGCTAGAGCCGCGTAACTCAAGACCATCAGCCAACAGTGACTGCTACTGTGTAGCTTTGTCACAGTAAAAAGTGAAACAGCTCAGGAAATCAAACAACCACATGAGTAGCCTCCTGACCACTAAGAGAGCACTAAGACTTTAAAAATCATTACATTAACAGCCACCTTAAAAACAGCCATACCTCTTCCTGAAATTCTTTTATTTTAAATGTACCCGAATTGCCAGATTGCTAACGATTCCATTTGAATACCTTATAAATCATTGCACTACTTTAAATAAAACGGAAAAATGGAAAAAAAGAAACCAAAAGCAGTTTGCTCACCAAATGATTTTATATTGTATTTGTATGCAAACACAAGCAAACAAAAACGAAAGACTCTAAATCCGTCAGTGTTTTAAGTTCAAGCTCGTAAACCAAATTTTACAGTCTGTTTTCCTTATACAACCTATTCCTGTGATTGAAGGTGTTCCTCAAGAGGTATGTGAAACCCTGTGTGGAACATTCACCCACCATGGATGACTCAGTAAATTAAACTCACTAAGCAGGGAGGCTAGTTTAAGTTGATGCTCTTCAGGTCCTAACCTCTCCAAGAAAGAAGTTAAATTGTGAAGGGATGCAGAAGTGGAAAGTATGGGGTCTTGAGTGCAAAATTCTAGACTCCTTTCCCAGTCTTACCACTTACAATAGGATCCTGAGTTTCCTCCTTTTTCATGCAAGAATCACATCCTTACCTACCCTGCCTCTCTCATAGTATTATTATGAGGATTAACTGTGTTAGAAAACATTTGCAAAAGTAAAATCTGTTACATATTGTAAGTCATCATTATTATAATCAATAACATGTTACCCCCGAATAACACTCAATACTATATTCCCCCGAAATAAACATATAATAAGTTCAAATAATATTGCACATGCATTGTGAGAGGGATTCCTCTGTTTTTGAATTGTATTAATGAAATGCAAAACTAATTTGTTAATTTCCGATGTACTGCCTGGTATATTTCAAGAAAGGTTATAACACTTCAGCTGTGTATTTCAGTTGTACAATGGATGATGGTACAACTACTCCTCATGTTTTATGAATAGTTGACCAACCAGGAATGCCCCTCCAGCTTCCTTACGACTGGCAGTCCTCTCACATCCATGCCTTGTCAGAGAACCTATTATACTTTGGCTGCTGTTTGGTACAATTTGTGCTCTACCTTCCATGGCATAGAATATTTTCTAGCAGGCAATTTCTCACACAGAGACTTTTGTTTCCTTTTAGAGAGGGGGCGGGAGAGAGAAAGGAGAGAAAGCATGAGCAGAGCAGCAGAAGGAGAAAGAGACAGAATCACCACACTGAGCGCACAGCCTGATGCTGAATCCTGAGCCGAAATCAAGAGTTAGACGGTCAACCGAGTGAGCCACCCAGGTGCCCCATTCTCAGACAGGGACTTCATTTCTAGCTTTCCTTTCCTTACATTTAAGTGGGGATGTGTGGACTAGTTCTCACCAGCGGAATGTGAGCGGACTGACATGCTTCTCCTCTAAACCTGACCCATATAATACCCCACACCTTATTCTTCATCCCTTTTGCCCTAAGGCTGACTAGACATACCTAAACAGGACATAGAAGTCACATAATGAAAACAGCAGAGTTTTCATCAGTGTGAGTTTCTGAATGACCATACAAAACAGAGCATCCCAACTCCACACCCAACAACCAGCAAACACCTTGGACTCTGTGTGTGACAAGTAAGCAGCTGTTGTGAGGAACCATTAAAACCTAGGAGTTTGTTACAGGCTGGCATTAATTAATTAATTTTTAATTTTTTAATTAATTTTATTTATTTTGAGAGAGAGACAGAGAGGGCAAGCAGGGGAGAAGCAGTGTGAGAGGGAGAGACAGAATTCCAAGCACACTCCCCACTGTCAGCGTGGAACCAATGTGGGGTTTGAGCTCAAAACCTGAGATGAGGTGATTCAAAACCAAGAGTCAGATGGTTAATTGATTGAGCCACCCAGGTGCTCCATGGCTGGCATTACTTTAAATTACAGAGACACCCTTCTTGCAGCCAAAGATTCTTTGAAAAACAACTCCGTCAAGTCATGATCTCACAGTCCGTGGGTTCGAGCCCCGCGTCGGGCTCTGTGCTGACAGCTCAGAGCCTGGAACCTGATTCAGATTCTGTGTCTCCCTTTCTCTCTGCCCTTCCCCTGCTCGTTCTCTGTCTCTCAAAATAAAGACATAAAAAAAGTGAAAAAAAAAAAATCTCCCTTAGGTCCAAGCATTCAACTGTGAGTCCAGTAAAGGGCTAACTTCCATTCCCAATATTCCTAGTTCCCTTCCAGACACCAATAACCTGTACCCATAATCCTTACCAAGAATTTTCTCTTCATTCTTGAAAATTTTTTAATTAATCCATTCAATGTTCATCTTGTGGGCACAAGCTCTTCATCACTAGGAACTCCTCTCTCTTCATTCTCAAGCTCTGAGCTGGGACACCCTCAGCAGTTCTATTCAGTTTGTTACTACTGGTCCCAGGGTGGGGGTGTGGGCATTGGCTGGTTAAATTTCCATACACAGAATCCCTGAAACTTGGTATAATATTCTTGTGGGGGGTTTTTTCAATAAATTATAATGAAAACAGGACTGAGTATTAAACATCTAATATCGCTACATCTAGTTGCTCTACAATTTACAATTGAATCATGTCATTTGTTCTTCACAATACTACTCTTCTGAGTTGAACACACTAGGTGTTATAATCATAGTCCTTCTTATTTTTTATTTTTATAATAAATGCTATAATTTACTTATATGTTTTTTTATTTATTTTGAGGGAAAATGTTTATTTATTTTGAGAGAGAGAGAGAGAGAGAGAGACGGAGGGAGACAGAATGTATGTGAGCAGCAGAAGGGCAGAGAGACAGGGGGAGAGAGAGAATCCCAAGCAGGCTGCGGGCTCAATCTCACGACTGTGAGATCATGCCCTGAGCCAAAATCAAAAGTTGGACTCTTGGGGCGCCTGGGTGGCTTAGTCGGTTAAGCGTCCGACTTTCGCTTAGGTCATGATCTCGCGGTTCGTGGGTTCGAGCCCCGCGTCGGGCTCTGTGCTGACTGCCAGCTCAGAGCCTGGAGCCTGTTTCAGAGTCTGTGACTCCCTCTCTCTCTGACCCTCCCCTGCTCACGCTGTCTCTCTCTCTCTCCTAGAAATAAATAAAACATTAAAAAAAAAAAAGTTGGACACTTAACCAACTGAGCCACCCAGGCACTCCTGGGAGATGATCAATTTCTAAATCTATTTTAGTTCTGACATTTGCATATGAAATTAAACTCAATGGCTTAAAATGTATGTAAACATAAAAAACGGGTTTTTAATGTTTTTTTTTTTTTTCTTTTTCATTTTACAGAGACAGCTTGAGTGGAGAGAGAGGCAGAGGCAGAGAAGAGAGAGAAAAAAATCTCAACCAGGCTCCATGCTCCATGTTTAGTGCAGACCCCGACTCAGGGCTCAATCCTATGACCCTGGGATCATGACCTAAGCTGAAATCACGTCAGAAGCTCAACCGACTGTACCACTCAGGTGTCGCATAAATAGTGGCTTTTAAAATTCGGAATTCTTCATTGTCATGATCTGGTTGGTAGAATTGTACAGTGATATAGAATGTATTTTTTATTTTCTCAAATTGGATGTATGTTTGCCATATCCTCCTGTGATATCCCTTTACTCTCCTCTTTACGTGCCTTTATGTGCCATGAACATACCATTTATAATATTAATCATGGTATTTAAAAATAAAAATTAGATATCCAATAACAGAAAAGTTATTATTAACTATGATTCATTCACACTATGAAATACTGAATAGCCATGAAAAAAATTATGATGCTTGTACAGCAAAATGAAAAAGGAGGATGCAAAACAAGTAGAATATAAAACAACCTTGAGATGTGCATGTAAAAATACTAGAAGTAAATGCAGGGTGTACCAGTATTTAGAATGGGGTGATCGGATGTGCAGAATTTTAAAAATATTTTAACTTTATTTTTGTTATAGATTTATTATAAGTATATATGATTTATACTTATTTGTTATATTTATTTATATTTAGTTTTATACTTAAAATTCTATAAATTTAGTTTTATACTTAAAATTCTGTAATGCTATATTTCATATATAATTACAATTGATATCTAAGCATCTCCACACAGGTACTCCAAGAAAATCAGTGAGAATGCTTTGAGAGCATGGTTTGGCTTTCAGGGGGGAAAAAATGATACAGTGAGACTTTGACTTCAAATCAGTAATATGAACTCTATTTACCCTCATACCTATAAAGAGAGCCACACACAACAAGAGGGTTTTGGACCACACATAGGTTGAGGAACACGTGTCAAACTGACAAGAGAGAAGCCAACTCTGGAAAAAGGCAGGGGCCAAAGTCTGCACACGGCCTGCAAGGGCAAAGTCCTCTGGGGTGGCCCACTGAAGTCCAGAAAGTCAGACCGATACTTTTGTAGGGAGACAACAGACAGCAGGCACATGGGGACTGCAGAAGTCAGAATAAACAAGGACGAGAGAGTTTCCCAGAAGCAGAAAGCAGAGGTAGGTGAGTAACTAAAAGATCAAAGGATCACGTGAGAAGCGGTATGTGCACAGGAGCCCAGCGAACAGAAAAGCAATTAGAGGATCGAATGCAAAGCAGGGGTTCACAGCTCAGAGATTTTCAAACACAGAGGCAGTGAGCCATCCCAGAGTAGCTACTCTGGCCTCTTGAGGGAGAGCAGATAATTGGAACTGATGGCTGAATTAAGGAGTGTCTTCAGGGTTGACGGAGGCAGCAGCTTCCTTTAAGCACAGGACTAAAGGCTCTTGAGCGGCAAATTCACCGACACAAAGATTCAGATACTGCTTTGATCTAATCGCCACAGTCCTGTGTCATGAAGGGGACCCCACCTCAGTCCAGCATTTACTCTCGAATGCTAGGCACTTTACAGGTTATATATCATTTATCCTCTAAAGGACCCTATGCAATGGGCATTGCTCTATTCATTTCACATAGGAGACAACTAAAGATCAGATCAGTTTAGCAACTTGCCCTAAGTCAATAAATAGTAAGTTAAAGAAGCAGGCTAGAAACAGCCTCTCTCTGATACCCATGCATTTCCACCAACACCATACTATCTTCTCTGTCGATATCAACAATAAAAAAGGCAACTTTATACTTTCCAAGGTGTTTGTCCTGGTACCGCCCTTTAAACACCTGTGAAATAACTGCCTTCCCTAAGAATATGTCACACTAAACCTATGTTTTTCAGTAGCTTTTTTCATCTTTTCACATTAGAAAGTTCATGAAATTCAAGGTAAAGCTATTTAGCTATGAGAAAAACTCATTGTGAGACAATCTTTCTCAAGTCAGTTCGAAGCTGCAGCTCTTAAAAACAGCATTTTGGGGGAGAGAGGGCGGGGGAGGTCTAATATAGTTAGGTTAATAAGTAGTCACAATTTGCTGGTTATTCTGCGATGACTGTCTCTGTAAGTGGGTATGGAGAGCTAATTCTGGGCTGTAGAATTAGAAAGGGTTCTACTGTCCCATGGCTACATTCTCCAACAGTTCTGTGTATGATAAAGATGAAATGTTGATCATCTCTATGACTCCATCAACTATTTGCAGTTGGTATTAATTTATCAGAAGAACATTGATTAGTCTCTAAAATCCCAAATGATAATTTGAATAAAAATTAAAATTTATAGAATCCCATATCTTGAAGATACACGTCCTCAGTTGCTAAATTTATAATGACCCCAAAAATTACACATATTTTCTCAAACTAGTCTAAATTTAGGGTTAAGCCTTTGTTAAAATGTCTATTGACTATTTCACATAACTCAAGCTTTAAATCTCAGCTTCTTCTTGATTGGCAGTTGAGTATTGAAAATGGGTATCTTTTTCATGTTTTTATAATGAGATAATTAAAAAAAAACACTTTTTCTAACATGAATTCTCTACTCTGAATTACCTATAGCACTTGTGTTTCCCTTTGCTGACATGGGTGTGGGCAGATGACCCCAAAGAACCCAAAATGGTGATATTTGAAGGTCTCATATTCTTTCCATTCACAAGGAAAATGATCATTAGTTCCATCTTACTCTCTGATAATCTTTTCTTTCCCAAGACAAGTAAAATCTCATGTGTAATTTTTAAGATATAACTTTTTGTGACAAACATTGATGGTTAACATTCGGGTTTATGTTTGCAAATCAAATATAAAATGATGACAAATATTTGGCTACATGAGCTAAGTGTTTGAGTACTGCTGCATAAAGTCCTGAGTTCAAGTTGTATTTGTCTTCCAGCCACTTCTAATTTTCACAAGAGGATTGACCTCTGAAAAACACGGGTTTGAAATGTACGGATCCACTTTTACACAGATTTTTTTACAATAAAAGCAGTACAGCATTGTAAATGTATTTGCTCTTCCTTATAATATTTTCAACATTTTTTCTCTAGCTTAGTGTTAGGATACAGTACATTATAAATGTAGTATGCAAAACATGTATTAATCAACAGTTTCTTTTTATGATTGTGCTGCCCTTGTACTACTTCCAGTCAACAGTAGGCTATTAGTGGTTAGATTTTTGGAGTCAAAAGTTATATGTGGATTTCAGAATGTGGGGGAGAGAGGTCGCCTCTAGCTCCCATACTGTTCAAGGGTCAACTGTATATATTTGTCTAAAACTTTAAGTTCCCATAATACCAAGTCAACTGTATTTCAAGAAAAATTCAATGAAGTTATTTATTTGCTCTATGAAATTTGCAAGTAAAAAGGTCAGATAGGATTTAATTAATTTTATGTTTTTGGACTTTTTTATTTATGATTTTTAATTTTATCAATTCCATTTTCTTCATGTCCAATATTAAATCATTCTTAAAACAAAATCCAGTTTTTTCAAACAAAGGAAAACAGTTTGAGTTGGATGAAGCAATTGAGAAAATTAAGTACACTATGTAGCATGGTATTCTTTATTTAAATACTAAGTATGAGTTTTAGAGTGCTAATTATATATACTTGAGCAATAGTAATAGTAACAATAAAGTGTATTCAGCTCTTACCATGTGCTAGGCATTATGCTATGCTCTAACAGGCACAGTTAATACAATCCTTAAGTCAACAACATTAAAAAAATGTTATCATTACTCTTATTTTGCAGATGAGGAAACTAAGTTTAGAGATACTAAGCAATGTGCCAAAGGTCTCAATAGTCCAAAGTGGCTGAGGCTAGACTATTAACCAAGCCTAAGAAACTCTGGAGCTCTTCATAATATGCATTGTTTTAAAGGCATTTGGTGACTATTGCTTCAAACGGTGGTAAGTCCTAAACCTGCCATCTAACAGTGTGGTTTCCAAAACTAAAATACAAATAATTTTTCAGTTGTATATAGACACCATGGGTTGTTCCCTTCAAACTGTAATCACACAGACCCAGTGGTGACAAAGGGCCACCAGACAATCAAAGCTCAATTAGGTTTTCGTATTGAATTAATCGTGGCCCTCTGAGAACCAGAATTCTGTTGAGCTGATCAAATTTAAGCAAAGAGAGCATAATTGCCACTAAGCACAGTGTACATGCAGTTTGTCTGGATGAAAATGTATCTATTCTTATAAGAAAACAGATGTTTGTTAAATTAACGTGATTTATTTTGCCTTCAAACATACAAAGATGTCCTTCAGTGGTTGCTAGGTAACCACTAGGTTAAAAAATAAGCTAAATTACACTTTAGAGTATTTTTCTTAATTATATTCATAAAACAGGAGGTTAAAAAGTGAGACACAAGGTACTGACTTAATTTGACGTGATACAGTCCTTGCTATCCCCACTTCCACTTAAGCAGATTGGTGATAACGCTGTGTGAGCACTTTCATAAGCTAAGCTGTGCCCCAAAAGTTGAAGTCTCCTTTTCTACCTGTACTCCAATAGCTGAAGTCTAATTCAATAACATTCATGTGAGTCTTCTGTTATGAAAGTTCTAAAGAGACTCATTCATCTATGTTTATACTATTTGGCTTGACCAATGTTTCAATTCATGTGGATGCCTGGTCAAGATAGCATAAAAAAGAAATTTTTGACCACACTTGGAATCTCATCTCAGACTAATCCATGATTAAGAGTCTGCTCTCCATGCATCCATTTCTTTTTGCCCATGGACAGCAAATATTTGCTCTGTTTGTTCTCTTTCTGTGATATTCATACTCATTCCAAACTTAAGTTTCTCTCCCTAGTTCAATCACTGAAGATTCCAATTCTTCCCCTTGTTGTCTGTGAAAATATCCTTTCTCTTATAGTCCCTTCAAACCAGCTCTCTGGCTCATTCTTTCCCCTGGCTTGAATGAAACATGTGGCCAATTGTATATGCTTTCTTGGATAATTTGTAATAATGGGCACACTTGTCACTTTTCTCATAATGGTATGGAGGCTCTTTCTCTATCCTTGGTTTGAGGCTGGTTATTTGACTGGCTTTGCTCAGTGTGACTTTGGCAACATGATATACGCATACCCTGGAAAAGCCTTGTGCGATGGGTCTTGACTGTTTGCTGCTCTTAGAACTCTGAACTGCCACACAAAGAAGTCTGGATTATTCAAGGGAAGACCATACAGTAAGAAGCCCTAGACATCCAAGCTCTATAAGACGAAGCCATCAAACACCAGCTTGCCAAGAGCCATACATCCCTTAGAAAGAGTCTCCTGTCTGGCTGGCACTGACCACAAACATGAATGAGCCCATGGAGCCCAGAGGACCTGCCCGCATGAGACCGGCACAACTGTCAACTCACAAAGTTGAGAACCAAATGGACGGTTGTTGTCTTAAGATAGGGAGTTTGGGTAAATAAAAATATTTAAAAAGGGGGGGGGGGCGCCTGGGTGGCTTAATTGGTTAAGCGTCCGACTTTTGCTTAGGTCATGATCTCGCGGTTCATGGGTTCGAGCCCCGCGTCGGGCTCTGTGCTGACTGCCAGCTCAGAGCCTGGAGCCTATTTCAGAGTCTGTATCTCCCTCTCTCTCTGACCCTCCCCTGCGCTCTCTCTCTCTCTCTCTCCTAGAAATAAAT